>NC_092857.1:7469967-7781054 GCF_039878825.1 Excalfactoria chinensis | reverse complement strand
AAACAAAACAGCTGTTTCTTTGATTTAAACAACAACAACAACAACAAAACAATAAACAAAAACAAGCCTCAGACAGCAGCCTGAGTGACTTCTTGAAGATCTGTATTCCTTTTCCCTCTCTCCAAATGATGGTTTCAGGCTGACGGAAGGGGAGCAGCTCAGCATGGTGACTGCACAGGAAGGGGCCAATGCTCAGTTATACCCTTCTGCGAAAGCCACCTCGCTGCCTCAGTTTCCTCCTCTCATGACAAAGGATGCTCTTTGCTGGCACAGCAGGTGGGCAGGAGGCCATTGGCATACACCACTCTGCCCACCCGGTGGCTGACATTTCACAAGGCAAGATTTCCTTCTCAGCACCACAGGAGGAACCTCCGGCCTCACCCATTGGCAGGGACATTTCTCCCTTATCCTGCCCATCGAGGCAGGAGGCCAATTTTGGCAAAGACCCCTCCTGCTGGGAGCCAGGGGCAGCCCACCAGCTGGACCGGTAACAGCCTTTTGTGCCACCCCCCTGTCCTCATCCTTCTCACTGTCACCCACCCTCTGCTACCAAAATCGAGGACTTGTTTTCATGTCTTTGTTGGTTTGGGTTTGTTTTTCCACAAAACTATTTTTATTCATGCCCCGATCCCAGCTGTACTGAGGATTGAGCGTTTCAGCCAAAGCAATAAGAAATAAAGAGCAAAGAAAGTGAATCAAGATCCAGAGGATTACAATAAATTAAGAGGGGGGGAAAAAAAAAAAAAATAAATTAAAGGAGAAGAAAAAAAGCCATAGCCGAGCTCAGAGGAAGCAAGGCAATCAGAGCAAAAGCTCTCAGCTCTGCCAGTTCCCGTTTGTTAGAAGATCAAATTCTCTGCCTCTCTTGTCCAAAAGTATCAGCCCCTGCACTCCCAGTGGAGGTGTTTCCAGGCTGGAAACAAACCTGCTCTCACATTCCCGGTGCTGTTCTACCCAAATTGCCCTCCGTCAAAATGCATCTTGCTCTTCCCACCTGCTCCACACTGTGTCATCGTCCCTGGAGGTTTTCAAGAGATGTGGAGATGTGGCACTGAAGGACATGGTTAGTGGGCATGGTGGGGGCAGGTTGGGGTTGGACTGGATGCTCTTAGTGGCCCTTTCTTACCTCAGTGATTCTATGATTTGATATCCTGAAGACAGGCCTCAGGACAAGGTGACCTCAGGCTGTCACAAAGCCCATCTCTCCACCATGTGGTTTGTAAGAACCAAGATAACAGTTTGCACAGTATGAACACTTGTGGTGGAGACTCCCATCACCAACAGTGACCAGCTGTCCTATGCAGGGGTTTGTAAGTTTTATCCTATGTCAATATATAGAAAGAAAATGTTTTCTTTATGATAAGGGCAGTGAGGCACTATAACAGGTTTACCAGAGAGGTGGTGGATGCCCTGTCCCTGGAGGCATTCAAGGTCAGGCCGGAGGGGGCTCTGAGCACCTGATGAGCTGTGAGTGTCCCTGTTCATTGCAGGGGAGTTGGACCAGAAGGCCTTTAAAGGTCCCTTCTACAGTTCTATGATTCTATGAAGAACCCAGTGAATGAGATTTTGGGGTTCCTTTAATATTCCAAGTGTCTGTACAGTACTGGAGAGATCAGTGGGGCTTATCTCCTGTACAAGCTATGGGCCCACACCGTCCATCTGGCCAGTTGTCTTTTGCAGATGCTGAATTCATGACCAAGAACTCCTTTCCTACTCCAGCCTCTGCACGCACACTTCATACCCAATCTGCTTTTACCTGTACTATCTTGTCTGCCTGAGATCTGTGCTCTCCCCATAGGCTGCTGGCAGCTGGATGAGGGACGAGCAGTGAAGTCAGTTTAATATCATTTTCCTTGTTATTATCTCTCAGCTTCTCCCAGCAATTTGCTCAGATTTCTGTAAAACTCTTTGCCAAACAAACCCCTGCCCAAATCAACCCCCGTGACCACAGGACTCTATTTATAACCAAGATCCCATTTAGCAGATAAATGAAGGGAACTCGAGCAGGATTTAAGCTAAGCAGTTATCTGTGACTGGCGGACACGTGTGCACCACATTAAATTTACTGGGGGCAAGGAAGGCAGGGAGGGAGGAGAGCAAACAGCTGCCTGAGCAGACAGATAGAAACTGGGAGCATTCAATCACTGTGTGGCTCTGGGAAACTCCAGGAGAGCAAACCCCCCCACCCAGGATGTGGGGATCATCCTGCTTTCTCTGGGTACCCCACAGGACCAGCATCACCTCTCTGCTCCCCAGGCAATGTATCATTTGCAAGGGCTTTTCTTGTCTTCCTGGCTGGTTATTACCATCTAAGACGATGCACTTAACAGGGTTGTGAAATCAGCCATAAAGTTTACTGCACTACATCAATATAATGCCCTGCAAAGTTAATACGGAGATACCTATTTTATAACAAGGACAAATAAAAACATCTCCCATTAGCCCCTGGCACCAGGAGCTTTGTTTCTGAAGGCTAGATGCTGCAATGAAATGGGTAGAGAATATTAATACAAACATGTATGAAGCTACACATATATACATACCAATACGTGTTTACATACGTATACATATATAATGAGAGACTCCTAGAGTTGCTCAGCTGTTCTGCAGCCTTCAGAGCACTTCATTTCCACACCACAGGAGAGACTGGCTACAGATCCAGAGGCTCTTCTATTATACCATGTCAATTTTTTATCATCCCCAAGTCCCTTGTCATGGAAAATGGATAACTTTAAGCAAGAAATTGATCCAAGGTCAGAGTTAAACACGTGAACATAAACGCAGCAAGGAGTAAAATGTTCCCCATGCAAAGCAGTGCCGTTAGGGCCATTTGGGATTTTGAGTGTGGGAATACCTTTGGTGTCTCCATTAAGTTGCTGCCAGTCATGTTCCCATTGATTGAGGAGCTCCTGGACGATACATCCTCATTCTTCTGCCCTTATTCTGCCTGTCTCAACTTCTTGAGGCCAAACGTTTCCAAAGCCCTGCTCCTGACCTCTCCAATTCCTCCTCCAGCACATCTCTCTGTCTTCTGTAGTGGTCAGTTCCACAGCAGAAAGCAATGGGAGAAAGAAAGGGTTTTCCCTAGGTCTCTCCCAGTCTGTGCCCCAGATGCCAAAAGCTAGCCCAGAAAAACACCTGGAAGGTGTTGGGTGAGAGCTTAGGTGCTGTTTTTCAACCTGAGAGGATGGATGAGGGCATCCTGGCTTGGTAGTTGACCCATTCCTATGTATCCCAAACCACCTGCAAACCACCTGCAAACATTACAGCACCTCCTGAGCACAGAGTGTGCCCCAGACATGTCAGATGAAGCTCAAGTCCTCATCATCTGTGCGGTTAAACACAGGGAGGGCACTGACTCCCAGCAAAAAGCCCTCCCTGCTGCCCTGCCCTCATCCTTCATCCACCATCACCTCCACATGTCCCCTCAGAGCTGGCATTATTAGAGATATTACAGTTTTCAGTCCTATTGTGAAGTGCTGAAAGATGTGAAATGGAAGGTATTAAACACAATCAAAGAGTGGAAAGACTGTGTCAGCCAGACCTGTAGGCGTGATAAGAGGTTTTGCCTGTTTTTCCTCCAGATGATTGCTGCTGTCTGGCAGTGGCATGAGCTGGAGGCCAAGAGAAAGAAGCGAGTGCCTGCATCTAGCTCAGGAAACACTGAAAGAAATGCCTTACCATGGAGCAAGTGCCTATGGAAAGTCCAGTGCCAACCTGTTGCTAGCACAACATTAAAAGCCTCCGATAAGAAAAGGCTGGGAAGAATCAGTTATACATCACCACCACCTGCTGGTATCACAGGAAGAGTCCCAGCCACCAAGGACCTGCAGGCATGGGACACCCCAGATGAGTATCCAGCACCCCAAAAGCCACACAGTAATTCAAAGCTGTTGCATTCTGTATGAGCACCACTGCCTGCACCAGAGTTTGAAAGCATTTGTGCATCCAGATCCTGCAGGAAGAATCAGGGATGGCTGGTGATTAAAGATTTAAAGAAAGGTAGAATAACTAAGGCCCTGCTTTCAGATCTTGGGGAGAATAGGGACCGTCAGTCTGGCTTGCTCTAATTTTTTCACAGAGATTATGAATTTGGTGGTGAGGGATGATAGCACAGCTGTGATGCACTTAGGCTCTTGTAAGCCTGTTGATCTGCCCTGCCTGACACTGGTTAACAAACCTGAGCAACACCAAGTCAGTGTGGCATGCCAGAAAGCAGTCAGTGAGAGAGTGCCCAAATGTCACAAAGGGAGCTCCTCTGAGGGAGCATTTATTCCTCCATCTTTCTTTCAACTCCCTTTTAGGTACTGGAATCTATAAAGTCTTCCATGACCCTTCTCCAGCCTGAAGAAGGTCAGCCCTTAGCCTATCTTCATAGCAGAAATGCTCCATCTCTCTGAGCATCCTTACAGTCTTCTCTGAATCAGCTTCAACAGGTCCACCTCATTCCTCTACTGGGGTCTCCAGAGCTTGGTGTAGTACTGCAAGTGGGCCCTCATGAGGGCAGAGCCGAGGGGGACAGTCAGAGTCCATGTCACCAGTGAAGACACTGAATAGTATCGGTCCCAGCACAGTTTCCTGAGGGACACCATTGATTACTGGTTCCCACCTGGACATTGAGCCACTGACTGTAACTTCTTGGATGTGGGTATCCAGCCAGTTTCAAATGAGATATTAGGAAATATTTCTTCTCCAAAAGAGTGGTGATGCAGTGGCACAGGCTGCCCGGGGATACGGTGTAGTCAGTGTCCCTGGAGGTGTCCAAGAACTGTGGACATGTGGCACTGAGGGATGTAGTTAGTGGCACAGTGGGGATGAGTTGGCAGTTGAACCAGACGATTTTAGTGGCCCTTTCTGACCTTAATGATTCTATGATTCCGCTATTCTAATAATTTGTCTCTCTAACAGTTCATCAAACAAATCCACATCCCCTGTTTAGTGGTCTGAATGTTGTGGGGAACCAGACCAAAGGCCTTGTTCAGGACCAGGCAGATTGAATCTGTTGCTCTTCCCTTGTCCCCCAGTGCCATCACTCCATCCTAGAAGGCCACCAGATTGGTCAGGCATGCTTTGCAATTGCTGAAGCCATGCTGGCAGCCTCTAATCACCTATCTGCCTTCCACATGCTTCCACATAAACTCCAGGAAGATCAGCTTCTTCAGACAGTCAGAAAAATGCCAAAATCAAGCTCCTGCCCCTGCCTACCTCCCTCCTCTCTGCATCAGGCCCCTCTGCTCCTACCTTTTGCCTCACTATGGCCAGGCACTTTGGACAGAAACGCTTTTTCATCCAAAAAATGCCACTTCAACAAAACACTTCCCAAGGAAAAAAATGAATTTCTCTTTTCAAAAATCCTGTGGGGAAAAAGAAAAAGACGTGCAATGGTTTAACTGTCCTGTTTCAACAGCTTTAAGTGAAAAAATAAATCTTTTCTTCTTCCCCCCACCCAGAAGTGCCAAATGACTTTTCATTTGGAAATGGAAGATCATTATCATCTTCAAAAAAAGAAAAAAAAATCAAATAGGAAAGGGTGACATCAAAAGAAAATCTCTGGAACACGTTAAAGTGAAACAATCAGCTGGGTCCGAAGCAGCAGGCAGAGCTGGGCTGTGCCCTGCCAGGTCTTGGCATGGTAATAATCCTTGCTTGGGGCAGGATGGGATTCCTGCATCCTGGTGAGCACCTCGGGGCAGCAGAGCCATGCTAACTTTGGGCAGCTCTTTCCCACTGGATTTTGCCCCCTGGTTGCCTTCAGTTGGGGTACATGCTGGCAACCCCCAACTGTCACCCTCAGCCCTCAGCTGTTACAGTTTAGGCTGCGTGGAGAGCGGGAATGCCAGCAATCCAGCATCCAGAAGGGGATCCAGGCCCCATTCAATATTGAAAGAAGAAGGGCTTTGAAAGGCATACGCTCATTTTCCCGTTTCGTCCTCTGCCAAGAAAACTGGGGGGATGCAGGAAGGGGTGAACGGGTGGGGGAACAGTGGAAAAAATGTCTTGGCTGGGACCTCCGTGCCTTTTATCTCGTGGGCAGCCTGCCGAGGCAGGGTCTTCCCCTGCTGAGCCCGCTGGCAGATCAAACAGGAGTGGAGAAGAGTTATAGCCCCCCCACAGACCCCTCCCGTGAGGAAGTGAGAAAAAGAGGAAGAAAGAACAAACAGCCCCATGACGCCCACAGTGCTGTCCCGGCTGGGAGCACCCATTCCAACCCCCCTCTGGAGCCACAAGTGGCCCCCACAGGGACTTTGGGGAGGTCTGGAGGTGGATGGAGAGGTAACCCATGTCCCCGTGGAGGGGAACAGCACTGCTGCATGGCCTACAACGAAGGGGAAGGTCTCAGCATCTCCCTAGGTCCTGCTGTGCCTGCTTCGCCATCATGTCAGACCGTTCTGAGCCAGCTTCAAGCAAACAGTGTAATTAAATGCCTTTATTCCAAGGACTCCCTCTGTGTGTTTGTGTATTTGTGGATTAGCAGCTAATACAGTAAGAGGCTTTATTGCAACTAAATTGATTTCTTCTTCTTCTTTTTTTTTTTTTTTTTTTTTTTTTCCCTCTCTTCCCTTCCCCTGTATTTTCACCTCCCTGCTCACCAGCCCATGGGGACCATTGCCTTCATCACCCAACAGCAGAGTAAGGACTGCAATGGGGCAGTGACCACAGCAAACCCCTGGGCGAGGAGAGCTGAGGGACTGATGCTGAGAGCTTCTGTTGGTGGGGGGACATAGCTGCAGGGTATGTTGGCACTGGCTGTGTCCATCACACCTGCAGTGCACAGGGTGGTTAACTCAAAGGCTGCAGCAGGTCTGGGAGGAATTCCTTGCCATGCAGGCTCAGAATATAGGAGCTGGCAGCACTCAGCATCACACAGGGATCACACCAGCCCACGGTGATGGGGAGATGGGGACATCTGACCACCAGGAACACCCAGAGGCTCCCAATAGCTTCTCATTGCAGTCAGTAAAAGTAAGGAGGTTAATAAATGCAGACATTATCAGGCAGCGATCTGTGTATCTCTCCAGGCTTCCCAGGACAGGGCACAAAGTGATGCTGCACCTTCTTAGTTTCTCCTTCCTTCCCTCCATCCCTCTCCCCTCTCCTTTCCCAGGCAGCAGGAGCGGAGGCCATAATTGAATGTGGCTGGGAGAAACGTGAAGCAAAAGGCTGTTAAAAAAGAGAAGAAACGAGGGTACCTGTGGGATTACATGAGCTAGAAAAATGCAAAGCCTGCTTCCAGCCGCCCATAAAATAGATGCCGCCTCCTCTGCCATTGGCAGGGTTTGGCTGCGCACAAAAAGGCTGGGAAGAGGATTTTTATGGAAGTTATTTATAGGCTGGACGAGCAGCCATGTGCGTGCCCCATATTTCTGCCCCACACCATGTGCTGGGCATGGCAGCAGCAGACCTGGGTGGGACAGCCCCTGTCACCCTGCACTGCTGTATCACCAGCTCTGATGGATGTCCCCAAGGAGTCCTTCTTCTCCACATCAACAAAGTAAGTTAAAAAATGTCACCAAACTCCATGCAAAGCTACAAGTTGGCACTTCAACAAGCACATTTCATTAACTAAAGGGTGGAGGGGAGAAAAGGGAGAAAAAGGAGAGAGGAGGGAAAGGAAAAAAAAAAAAAAAAAGGAAAAAAAGGAAAAGATTACCTTGCTGAATTAATCAGGCTTCACTGTAATGTTCAGGCTTGGATTTTATTTCCTGTAATAAGCCCATTAATACGGGTGTCTATAGCGGGGGGCTTTTAGCAGCAGGCACCATTAGTGTAACGAGGAAGGGCTAATAGAGTTTTATTGGAATTTTTACTCCGACATCACAGCCTTTTAAAACAGCTGTCTCAATAGGCATTATTATTCTGATTAACATTTAGACAGCACAAATCATAGTGATGCCCTTGGTGTCCTGCAGGTTTTATCATAATCACTGCAAGTCCCCGATGCGACGGCTGATCCAGGCTGGGGGGTGGGGGGGGGGTCGGATGTTGGCAGGGGTGAGGGCTTCGTTTCTGTTCTCCTGTGCCAGCGTTTCTAAGGAGCTGAGATAGGTCCTGCCATTACTGACATGCAGCAGAAGCAGCTGGAATCTGCCCGTTGCTTTTTGAGCATCCCTCATCCTCGGGGGAACTTGAAAATGGGGTGGAAAGGGTTAAAAAGCAGCAAGGGGTTATTTACGAGCTCTTTGTGGTGGAGCAGTATGTCCTCAGCACCTGGAAATTCGGGGTGATGGGGGAACTCCCTGCTTACTGCCTACACAGTTGCTGCAGGGTGATGCAGCTCAATCACCGCCTGTTTCAGGTGCGTAACAAATAAGATCACATGGGGCTGCATTCCCAGAGCCCAGACAGAGCCCAGACACCCAGCATTTCTCTGGGCTGCCCAGGATAAGCTGGGTGTTGTGCCAAGAGCAGTTCTGGAGGGACTGGGGGTTTGGATTTTCATTCTCCTGGCATACAGGGCTGCCCTTAACAGGGAACTGATTGCTGCAGGGCACAGGGGTGTTCAGCATCTGCTTAAATATCTGTAATTACTTCTCACGTTAAGTGCCTGATGGTGTCTTTCAAATAGAAACAGAGGGGTTTGGGCCGCTCCCTTTCCCCAAGAGCTACAGGGCCTTCATCTCTCCCCTCCTCCTCCCCCCTTCCTCCCCCTTCTCTATTTCCCCTCCATCAATTCAATCACAGGCAACTGGAGGCGAGGGGAAACTCGACAATAAAGGCAAAAACAACAGTAAAACTGGAATGAAATGACAGCCATAAACCCTGTACCGGCAGGGACAGTAAAAGTGCAGTTTGGCAGGAGCCAGCAGGCCTGCACTAATACTTTTTCCTTTTTTTTTTTTTTCCTGATTAAAATGCTCTGGTCACAGATTAACTTCTTTCATGCAGTATTTATTGTCTCACCTGTGCTGGGAAGGAGGGAGGAGCTCTGGGGGCAACAGGGTTTGGGCTTCAGAGCTGGCACCAAAGAGGCCCCAAACACTGTGGCAATGTCACACTGAGCCTGCAGACAGTGGGGCTGGGGGCTGCAGGCTGTGCAGAGCTGGGAAGACACAGCAACAATCCTGCACTCAGCTCCAGCTCATCTCCCAAAATCACACCCTCCTTGCGATGCAAGCATAGCTGCATCTCTCCTGGCTGTGTTTTCCCATCCCTTCACACCTCACTTAAAGGTACCAGGACCCTAACAAGCCAATCCCTTCCTCCTACAAATCCATATGATGTCCCCCCTTTAATCTTTCACCTTTTTGGGGGGGAAAGAAAAAGAATACATTCAATAGAATGAAGCCTTCACAGTGCCTCACCATTGTTTCAGCAGTACCTGTGCTCCTCAGCACACACCTCCTCCCCAGCTTTCATCCTAAATCACAACACAACAAACAGGCTGTTCATTAGGTTCTGTTTAATTAAGCAATACAGATCCTGCCCTGATATTTACAATCCCACTTGCTCTGATTTATTAGAGAAGGAGTCTTGTTTTTAAAGACGGTGACTGTAAAGTTTAATACCGCTTGACTTACTGCAAGTTTCATTTACGGCCCCGGGCTGACGCACGGCAGCCCGGGCTGAGAGCTGGTGGGCTATTAAATCAGAGCTAACTGCGCGTGCAGGGGGATGACGAGCCTCGTTACAACCAGTTCAGCGACTAATTACCCCAATCTGGATTCCCACATTTAAGCCAATTCGTCGCTGCTTTTCCAGGGCCCTGGGGAAGAGCCGGGCAGGGTCTGATTGCCGTGAGTGTGCACTTGTTGCAAGGAAGAAGGTGAAAGGGGGGCTGCAACAGTGGTGGTCATCACCTCAACATGCTGCCATCCAACACCTCCTCCCAAAAATTCCAGGACCTGCTGGGTATGGGGAACATAAGTGGAATAATGTTAGGGATGTCTCATGGACTCTGCAATGGGGACATCAGGGGCAGGATGGGGACACCGGAGGAGACAGGGACAGAGGAGTGGGGATGAGGAGACTGGAGGTGATGGGAGACATCAGGAGAAGGTATGGGAATACCACAGGGAGGACGGAGACAGCACCCAGCCTTCCACGGGCTGGGATGTGGGAACACTGCATAGACAGGGACACATGGCACTTCCTAAAAGGCGTTGTCTTGAGGTAGCATATCAGTCCTGGAGAGGAGAATCTACCTGCTTGCAAGAGATTTCTGGCCCCCAGGGGACCACTCTCAGACTTCAAAACGCTCTAGGCCTCATTAGGGAGTTATTAGAATGGCTCTTTGGTGACAATTAAAATAGAATTGCATGAGGATGTGGTGGCAGATGGTGCTCCATACACCAGGCATCCCCACAGGACAAACCCCCAGACCAGCTGTGGGGCATCACAGAGGGGATGGGACTGCAGAGCATAGAGCTGCCTGATGCAACCCCCAGCCCACACGCTGCATCCCAAGTACCCAGGCAGACAGGATGAGGGCTATATCCCCAGACGATCAGAAGGAAGAGTAGTGAGTGTGCCAGCCTCCAGCCCTGCCTAGGAGATGGATGCACCTGGGGCAGCCTCCTGCTCCTCAGCCTGCAAGGCAGCTCAGCAGGCCCAGAGCTCCCCCCAGGGAGGACAAGGAGGCAATGCAGAGACAGCAGTGAGCAGCTCATCCCCTGCACCCCCCAGGTTATCTCCCTTCCCAGCAGCTGGGCTTCCTTCTAACAGGCCAGAAGCCAGCAGGGTACAGCCAGAGGCAATTTGCTTGTGGGTTTATTGGGCACCGCTCCCCATTCTACCAGTAAGACCAGACTGGGAGGAAGATAAGCCTTTTGGCATGGTGACTGAGCAGGGACTGGGCAGGATGAGGGCTGGGGAAGCCACAGTCCATGAGGGAGCTCAGAAGAAGCTGACAGGTCTCGGCCAAGCCCTCCACTTCGCCTCAGGCCCGGGCAGCATCACACACCGTCTCCTGAGGCCTCAGCTTGTAGTGCACCTCCGGGAGGGCTCTCAGCCTCTCTGCAGCCTGCAGGGACCAGAAACGAGGCTGCAGCAGCTCAGCAAGCAGCCAAGCCACTCCCTGAGCTCCCCCTGAAAGGCCCAGCTCCTCACCTGCTCAGGGGTGAGGTCCCGCTGTGCCTGTGCCAGCATCTCGTAGCCCACCATGAACTTGCGGACGGTGGCAGAGCGGAGCAGCGGCGGGTAGTAATGGGCATGGAGCTGCCAGTGCCCACAGTCCTCCCGCAGGTGGGGGCCTGTAGGGGCTCCTGAGCAGGGTATGGGGTCAGGTGTGCAATAGGAGAGATGAGGACAGAGCAGCAGAGGAGAGGGAACGCTCACCATGCCAGCCCATAGAGTAGGGGAAGGAGACTTGGAAGAGGTTGTCATACTTGATCAGCAGACGCTGCATGATGGAGGCCAGGCCTGCGGAGTTGGGGGGCAGTAAGTGCACCCAGAGCCAGCCAGGACCCCAGTGACACCAGGCACTGGTGACAAGCCTGAGGGACAGCATCCCGAGAGCACGGAGCACCACATCCTTCACTGCCACAAAACCCCATAGAGATCCCCCCCAGTAATTAGCCCAGGGCATCACTCACTGTCCCTCTCTCTGTCACACAGGTCCTGCAGGCGGAGGACATGGCGGCGGGGCAGGAGCAGGGTCTGGAAAGGCCAGGTGGCCCAGTAGGGTACAACCACCAGCCAGTCTTCGTTCTCCACCACCAGCCGCTCCTGTGGGACACAGCACTCAGGGGATGGGGACAGGGGCGTTCTCCACTTAGGGACAGGGTGACAGCCATGTCCTCACCTTACGCTGAGCCTCCTGCTCGGCATACTCCAGCAGCATGGGCACACCATGCCGGCTGTGGTGCTGCCGCTGCGTCCGCTCCTCCAAGCGTGCCTCGTTGGGGAGGAAGCTGCTGGCCCACACCTGGCAAGGACACAGGACTGTCCCCAACGAGCCGGCCCCATCACGTCCCCCAAGCACTCCAGGCTCACGCCGCAGCACCTAAACCCAACCCTACACCCGCCCAACCACGGTTCCGTGCTGCCACCTGGTGGGCAGTCCGGCATGTAGCAACCACAAGGGACGATCCCCAGCAGAGGGGGGACCAGAAGGGCACTGACCCCGCTGCACTCCCATCTCCCAGGGGGCTTTGTCCTAGAGTCGCCCCTGGGGTCACAGCCTCACCTGGCAGTGCGGGTGCGGGTTGGAGCAGCCCATCATCGCCCCTTTGTTCTCGAAGATCTGTGGAGGAAGCAGTGTAGAGAGACATGACAGCACCCCTGTCCCTGCTGTGGGACTAAACGCTGTCCCCAGCGCATGGTGAAAGCAGCACAGGAGAGCAGAACCCTGGGGACACGTCCCCTGCCCACAACAGACCTGCACCCAGGGGTAGGAGGCCCCCAGCTCTGCCTCCAGCTCTGCCCATGCATCAATCACTGCCCGGATCTCCAGCAGCGACATGAGAGGCAGCGTCAGGTCGGAGTGTGGGTGGAAGCACATCACCTTGCTGGGGAAAAAGCCCTCCGTGGGTGAGAGCCCAAAAGTCAGGAGTGCAAAGAGCTGCCTGTTCCCAGAGCTGGGAGTACTCACCACACACCCCGGGCAGCTGCTGCTTGGAATAGGGGGTGGTCACTGTCATCTGCAGGGGACAGAGAGTAGAGATGGGATTTGGGCAGCATCTTTGCCCCTGTAGCCCCCCAGAACCCCTGCAGCAGTTACCAGGCTCAGGGGCATCAGGCTGCAACGCGGGGAAGTCATTGGGGAAGACAAAAGTGCCCTCGTAGTGCGGATTCACCTGTAAGGGTGAGAAATGGAGTCTGGGGGTGGGGATGAGGCTCAGAGGGGGAAAGAGGATCAGGGTGCCCTGTGGTACCTCGCCGTTGGCCCGCGTGGCCCCAGGGCAGAGAGGGTTCTTGGGGTCCCAGCGGGGCACGTCCTCGGGGGGGGGCTTCTCCAGCTGTCCCTGCCAGGGCCGCTTCACGCGGTGCGCAGACACCAGCACCCACTCATCCCGCAGCGGGTTGTAGCGGCAGTGCTGGTGCTCTGTGGGATGGCAGCGGGGTCACTGGGGGGGCGTGAGTGGGGGTCACTGCTGAGCGACATGACTGGGTGGACAAGGAGTGGGCTGGGGATGTGAGTGGGTAGGGAGATGACTGGGGGGGACACAAGCAGGGGACGTTACTGGGGGGACACAGGAGGGGGAACTGAATGGGAAAGCGTGAGTGGAGGGGAAATGAGCATGGGGCAACAGTAAGGAGACTCGGATGGGGGGGGACATGAAAGGGGAACATAAGTGACAGGACTCGACTGGGAGCACGCGAGTGGGGGTGGGGACATTTGCTGGGACACGAGTTGGACAACATGACTGGGAGGACATGAGTGGAGCCACAGGTGGGCCATGGGCACGAGTGTGTGAGATGAGCGGGGAACATGAGTGGGGTCAGTGCTGGGAGACAAGGGTAGGGTGATGACAAGCGGGGGACACGAGCAAGGGGAAACGTTTGGTGACACGAGTGGGGCACGACTGATGGGGATGTAAGTGGAGGAACATGAGACAGATGGGGAGAGACTACTACGGGGACACGAGTGGGAGAACTCGATGCGGGGATCGTGAGCGTGGGGACGCGAGCTGGGAAGAGACGAGCGCGAGGACGCGAGCGGGGTGAGGAACAACTAACGAGGCACACGGGTGGCGGGACTCAATGGGGCTGGGGACACGCGTGGTGGGACACAAACGGGCGACAGAAGCGGGGGACGCGGGTGGGATGACACGAGCTGGGCGGGCACCGCCCCTCCTCCCCGCCCGCTCCCCGGCCCCGCCGTACCGCTGGCACGGAAGCCGCCTCCTCCTCCCCCCGCCGCCTCCATGACTCCGCCGCCGCCCGGAAGCCCCGTCCCCGCCGGGCGGTCCCGGCTCCGTCCCGCCCCTTCGCGCCGGCGCAGCGCTGCGGCCGGGAGCGGCGTGGCCTCGACGGGGCGGTCCCGGGTTGTCCCCGCGGGCGGGGCGGAGCGGCGCGGCGCGGGGCGGAGAGGAGCGGAGCGGCGGCATGGGGGTGGCGGGGTCCTGGGTGCTGCGGGTCGGGTTGGGGCTGGGAGCGCTGGCCTTGCTTCTGCAGGGACTGCGGGGCTGGCTGGCCTGCAAGCGGTACGAGTTCCAGCCCGCCGAGATCGCCGAGCTCGCCCGGCACCACGCGGGTATGTGGGGGTGGGGGGAGACGGAAGCGGAACCGAGAAGGGGAAAAGGGTCAGTAAGGGAGCAGCGGTGCGGGAATGGGGGCGGGAGGTTTTGGTGCTGGGGGGCGGTGGGACGGGACGGGCATCGGCTCCCGTGGGGAGTCCCGCAGGGTCGGAGCAGGGGGCTGCACGCTGCTGAGACGGGGCCGCTGTCTCCTCGGGGTCCCGCCGCAGCTGGTGCCGGGGTGGGCCCTGGGGCTCTTTGTCCCATACATCCTTCTCCACCAGTTGAGGAGGCAGTGGGGCTGGGACTGGGAAAGGAGTTTTCTCCTCCAGGTAGAGTCGCTGAAGGCCATGCCAGGACCCCGTGGCTAAGGATGCAATGTAGGGGGGCTGTTAGGGCTTGTTTCGTGCCTGGGATTCCGTGCCTGGGATTCAGGCTGACCCCGGTACTGCAGGGCTGGATCACGAGCTGGCTTTCTCCAAGATCATCGTGGAGCTGAGGAAGAAGCACCCGGGGCACATCCTGCCTGATGAGGACCTGCAGTGGGTGTTTGTGAACGCGGGCGGCTGGATGGGCTCCATGTGCCTGCTGCATGCCTCCCTCACTGAGTACGTGCTGCTCTTTGGGACAGCCATCGACACCGGGGGACACTCAGGTATGTGGGGCAGGGGGTGTCGCTGTGCTCTTTTAGCCTCTCTCCTTCTGGGACTGTCCAGCCCAGGGACTGGCAGCCCTCTCACCCCTACAGGGACATGATGAGTGGTGCTTTGCCCTTTGCAGGTCGTTACTGGGCAGAAATCTACGACACCATCATCTCAGGCACTTTCCGACAGTGGAAAGAGGGAACCACCAGAAGCGAGATCTATTATCCTGGTAAGCATGACATGAGGGCTGCATCCCCATCCTGCAGTATGGCCGCTCTGCACTGTCACGCTGCCTCTTCCTTCCAGCTGGCAGCAGCTTAGAGAGGGGGACGAGGATCTCCATGTCCCCTGCACCATAATGGTGTTAATAATAGAGGGGTGGCTGCTGGCCACAGGGAATGGATGGGGAGGGGCTGAGCGCTGCATCTCCCAGCCCCATACATCTCCGCCTTGGGCATGATGTGGAACAGCTACTGGGAGTGATGCCATTTGTGTTGGCAGGGGACACCATCATGCACCAGACGGGAGAGGCCACGTCAGTGCAGTGGAGTGCGGGTACCTGGATGGTGGAGTACGGCCGCGGCTTTGTCCCCTCCATGCTTGCCTTCGCGCTGGCAGACACCTTCTTCAGCACTCAGGACTTCATCACCCTCTTCTACACCCTGCGCGCCTACACCAAGGGCCTCCTCCTGGAAGCCAATGCCTTCTTCAGCACTTTGGGCTGCTGAGCCCGGCTGGACAGTGTGCCCCAACAGCCTTCCTCCCTCTCCCTTCTCCTCCCTCTCTTCTCTGGGCTGCAGATCCCAAAACCTGGGGGTGAGGATGTTGGTGCATCCAGCACCAGGCAGCCCCTGGGAGGTTCCCTGTGTGCCATCCAGGCTAGCAGTCAGCCACAGCTATGGTCAGCACAGAGCACAGTGTCCAGCTGGCAGCTCCCACCATGGCTCCCAGGTGCTGGCAGCACACAGTGTCCCCAAGCACCGGGGGAGGATGACCAGGCAGTATGGGGATGATCAGCCTCTGTGCTGAAGGTCTGTCCTGGCACCTATCCTCGCTGTGTCACCTGCCCCTTGAGTGGAAGAGATCCCTTCCTTGTGCCTCCCCCTTGTTTTCTCCCCAGGGGGGGACAGCCACCATCTGTCGCCTTAACCAAGCGTGGCCTCCAGGCTGTGCACATACTGAGTGTCTGTGGGTGCCCAAAACTCTGAATCAGCTCAGGATGGGACTTTGCCCCTCAAAACACTTCCCCTGGCTGAGAGCCAGCAGGGTCCCCGGCCAAGTGGGGATGTGCACTCTGCTCGTGGCCCCATGCCCATGTGGGCTCAGCAGAGGGCTTCCAGCTCTGTCCTGTTCCCAAAATAATCTGTGTCCCCAGGCCACCAGCCCACAGTACATCTCTCCTTATCCCTCCAACTGGCAGCCCTGTGCATGGGCTACATTGTCTTTTGTCACCCAAAAGAGATGGCAGTAATAAACATCGTCATCCCACCTGCTTGGGTGTCTGGTGTGTGCAGAGCCCCCAGCATGGGGTATGGGGCTGGGGCTGGAGTGGGGGTCCTTGGGACAGCCATGGGGGCACAATGGTGCAGGATAGGCAGGAGTGTGGGGAGAGCAGTGTGTCTGCACATGGGTGTGAGAAGGGCATGGGAGGTGATCCTGGGGTGTTTGGGTTGTGCACATGTGTGCAGGGATGCAAGCAAGGCTCTATGCATATTCATTAGCAGTGCATAGGTGTGTGTGATTAAAAGTGTGCAGGTGGGTAGAGGACAGGTGTGTGCACGTGTATGCATATGCAGGGCGATCGTGCACCTGTATGGACTGAAAAGTGTGCACAGCATATTGTGCATGTGTGTGGATGTGTGTAGGCAGAAAAGCTGCGTGCGTTTGTGCACCTCCAGGCACGTGTCCCATTCAAGTGCACAGGTGTGTGTACATGCACACATGTGCACATGCCTGTGTTTATGTGTGTGCTCTGCAGGCCTGTCGAGGAACATGAGTGATCCTGCTCTGGCCCGCGCAGGAAGGCGCTAACTCAGCAGCTCGTATCAATACCACTCCACTTACAGCGAAGGCCACGTAATGAAAATCCGATGGGCACGCTGGTGGGAGTAAATAAGTATGCCATTAAAATGAGAAAATCAAAGCTCTGGACAGGTCTTTTCTCTTGCCCATTGATTTCTTTTATTACGGAAATATTGCTGCTAAATAACATTAGTGTGAACAATCTCAGCAGTGTTTTCTGTAGCGCCTGTGTCAATAACACTGTGGTGAACAGGGGTCCCTGTGGGGATGCTCCAGGGGTGCCCTTATCACCCCTAGGTGTGTTAGCAGAGGAAGTGAGGGGTTTTGCTGAGTGCTTCTGGGAGGAGTTGTCTTTAACCACCGTATGATTCATATGGGGAAGCTGAGGCACAGAGCAGGGCACACACTCCCCTGCTGATACCGACTCGAGCACAGCTCCTGTCCTGGAGCTGGGGCTTGTGGTCAGAGCCCTTCGGCTGCCTGCAACTAGGCACCAAGCAGCCTGGACACATGGGAGAGCTGCAGCTTTTGGCACACAGAAGCCAGGTGAGGATCCCAGGGCACCTCAGAGGTGGCCAGAGAGACTGCAATGTGGGTCCACCTGCAGCTTCTCAGAGCCATCACAGGACAAATGCACTTCGCTGCCCAACACGCACCTTCCCGCTGCAGCCTGCTCTATCTTGCTGTCCCTCCACACGCAGCGGGTATCGATCAGCCCACAGGATCTATCTCCCAATTCCTCCTGCAGTATTTCTCTGCTCAGGGTATCTCTCAATCTAACTCTGCTGTCTGCTGTGCCCGTCTATACCTACAGTATCTACCTGCGCCGCCTCCACCGCAGCTATCGATACACATTTGTCTGGTGGATTTCTCTTTTCTCTCCAGCGCTGCCAGATCCCAGAACTGCACAATGCAGAGTGGGTTGAGGGAACACAGCCCTTGCAGGTCCAAACAGGTACAGTCCCCATAAAGTGATGGGGGACATCTCAGCCTGGTGCACAAGTGGATGGGCACAGCCCAGCAGAGGAGGTGCCAGCACCTTCGGGTACCCCAAACCGTGGGGCTGTCCATAATCTGGTGTCAGAAGTGTTGGGAAAGGATGGGCCAAGGCGAGCTACAGCTGTCCAGCCCTGAAACGGGATGGCCGACAGCTGCTTTATCTCCTGTGCAAAGATAAACAGCGTCCGGGGGCCCTGCGGGGTCGGAGTGCTGCATTGCCGCACGAGCACCGTGCAGCACGGCGGTGAGCGGCCGCTGCTCCCCGCACAGGGAGGCAGTGCAAGGACAGGAGCTGCGGGATGCTGCGGGTCTTGGCCGCGGCCCACGGGCAGGGCTCGGCGACTGCCACTGGCTTCAGCCTCCCCTTTGTACCGGCCAGAGACAGGGAGCACCCCGACTAGCCCCCGTCCCCCCCCGCCCCTTACACACACGTGCACACACCTACCTGTGCACACAGAGCACATGCCCACCCCACCCGACACGGACTGCTGCAGATAAGCACACAAACCGCACACACCCAGCCCCAGCACGTCCAGGTAAACACATCATTGTCCCCAGCGGTGTGAAAACGTGCACACACACAAAGCACACACGTTCAGCTCCTCCGACAATGTTGCGTGTGAGCAACTCTGCACGATGTATGCATGAGGTCTGCCCCCGTGGGGTGCACGCACTGCTTAAACACCGCGTGCACACACACACACACCATCTGCACAGACTGCCCTGCAAACACACACACACTCACACACACAAGGTGATCACCATCCTTGTTGTGCACAAATGCATGGATCTCCAGCAAAGCAACATGCAGATACGTGCAGGCAGAAACCTTTTGCACACACACACACGGGTAGGCAGGGCATGCTCTTACGGATGAGCACAGACCCCCGTGCACACACACGCACTCACACACACACACAGAGCCGCTCCTGCAGCCCCGGGCTCCGTGCTCTCCGCGGGCCGGTCCCGGGGCTCCCCTGGGTCTGCGCAGGGCCGGCCCTCCCCGGCTGCCTCCCTTGACGTGCGCTAGCAAATGGGAGAGGGGAGGGGTGTTGCTGCCTGCCTGCCACTTGTTGCAAGGAAGGAAAAAAAAAAAAAAAAAAAAAAAAAGGAAGAAAGAGAGAAAGAAAGAAAAGAGGGAAAAAAAAAAAAAAAAAATCCCACCCACCCTCATCTGCTGCGGAATAAAAGAAATATCGGCGGGCGCGGCGCCATGTGAGCGGCGGGCCGGGGCCGGGCGGAGCAGCGGCCGTGCCCCCGGGACGGCGGGGCGAGCCCCGGGCGGCGCTCGGAGCCGGCGGTATGGTGGAGAACCCCAGCCTGGCGGGCAGAGCCGCCCCGGTGAGGGCCGCGCCGCGACGGGACGGGCCGGAGGGGCTCCGTGGCCGCGGGGAAACGGGGTGGGGACGCCCCGATGGAAGCGAACGGGGCACTCCGGTAGGACCGCGGGGGTGGTACCAGGAGTGGGGGGTTCCCCGGTGGAGCGGGATCTGTTTGGGATTGAAAGGCGTGGACGGGGGTCCCCGCAGGGATGTGCCCCGAGGGGTACTGAGACGCGGGGATGAGTTGCCCCCCCCCCCCCACCCCTTTCCGTTCCCCCCCCCAACCCCGAAAGCGGGTGCGGGCAACTTCGGGGCAGGGCCCCCGGTCGGGTGGGGGCAAAGAGAGTGGGGGTGCTTCTTCCTCCTCCCCCTCCTTCTCCGGTGGCGGTGCTGAGGCCGTGCCCTGTGCCCGCAGCCGGCCGCCCCACCGCGGGGGCCCGGGGCGGCAGGGGGGCTGCGCCTGGCGGCGGTGATGGAAAGCCTGCAGCGGCAGCAGGCGGCCCGCCTGGCCCGCGGCCCCGACGGCGCACCCCGACGGCCGCCGCTCGAAGCCGCTCCTGGTCCCGGTCCCGCTCCGTCGCCCGCCGCCCCCCGCCGCCGCCCGACCCCTGGCCCACGCCCGCTGCCCGCCGCAGCGGGGGAGGAGGAAGAGGAAGATGAAGAGGAGGAGGAGGAGGAGGAAGGGGATCCCTGCGACCCGCCGCCGCCCCCACACCACGAGTGGACCTACGAGGAGCAGTTCAAGCAGGTAAGAAGCATCTGCCACGCCGGCACCAGCCCCAGTCCCACCAGCAGTTCCCTCACTGCCCTTTAACTCTGATCCCAGCTTTCCCCAAATAGATGTCGCTTATACTCTCTTCTCCCCATCCCCACAGACCATCTCCAGCCACCCCACTGCCCCCCAGCCCCATCCCAACTGTACCCCAAGAAGACATTTCCCATATCTCCCATTGTACCCAAATATCACCTTCGTGCCACCCTAAATGCGACCCTCCCTGAGTCCCCCTCCTCTGCCCCCAAACTGCATGCCAGACAGGTACAGCTAGTGCACCCTAGCACTCCTGTCCGAAATCACCATCCCTCCCAAGATGGGCACCCCCATTCCACAGCTGCCATACCTGGACCTTGTCTCTTCCCAACAAGTATCCTTTTGGGCTCCCCATTTCCCACCAGCCTATACATTGTTGCATTCCAAATGGACTCCTCATGCCCCCCTGTCCCCTACCACCAAGACCCATCCTAGCCAACCCTGGTGTGCTTCACCTCCCCAGTGTCCCCTGTGCCTCTTTCCCAACTCCTTGCATTCTTCTCCAGCTCCACTGTGCTTGGATAGCCCCAGGCTCTTCTACCCCGTGGGGTTGGGAGGGTGTCCTGGGGGACAGCGGAGTGCCCAGAATCTGGCACATCCCTGTGTCCACCTGTGACAGTTTCTGCAGGGATCTGGGGAGGTCATAGGGCCTGTGGGCTCTGGGGTGAAGAGTGGATCTCTGTGTTCAATATCGTGCCCGCTTGCATAGATTCCCTCCTGCTGGGTTGTGCTACTCTCACTTTGCACGAGGCTGCTGCAGGGATGCAAGTGTGGTTTGCACAGCTCTGTCTCAGCTTTGCACATCCTGTGAACTCACTGGGGCTGTGGTGATGGTTGTGGCAGGGGTGGTGCATAAAGGGGCAGAGCAGGCTGGGATGTCCCTGTGCTAAGTTGTGTGGCTTTTTATGGTGGGGCTGCTTAGGGCTCAACTAGACGATCCTTATGTCCTGTGCTTGGGGACTTAGGGAGATGGAAATGGCTGCAGGGACCAGACTTTCTGTTCAGGTATTGCACAGCGCAATATGGTTCTGGTCCCCGGTACACGCACTGGGCCACCTCCAGGGTGGGTGCGCTGCATAGGTCGAATAGCTCGGCGGGGAAGTGTTACGTTACAGCCCGCTGCGCTGAAAAAGGCTGACTGTCCGGTTCCCGGGGTCAGGCGGGAGGTGGGACGCGGCTCCTCCCTCGCTCCCGGCCCCGGGGAGGCTTTGCAGAGAGAAAGCATCCCAGGCATTTCTCTCTTCCTTCGGCCCCGCGCCCTGCCCCTCGTTAGTGCGGCTGCAAATCGCGGTGTAAATACGGGGGGACAGATCACAGAGGACATCGGGGCGGGGTAATAACTGTAGCTCGCCGGCTTGCCGGCTTCCTCCCCTCTTTCTCCTCAGCCCCAAGAAGACGAGTCGCTGCCGTTCCTGGGTTTTCCAGCTGGTAGCTTGTCTTTACCCATCCAGCCCTGGGGACAGAAGAGCGTCCCTTACCTCCAGTGCCTCCGGGTGCACAGGGACAAAGGGACCCTATTGCCAGAGGATGGCTCAGATAGGATGAGGTGGAAAGAGGGGAAAGGAGCTTTGTGGTTTGGGGTAGGGCGCGGTGCCCCGGAGGGCTGCGGGATAGCTGGCCTTCCTCTGTCATTGTCCGGAAAGGGACGTGTCCCCGAGGCTGTATCTGACCTGGAGAACAGGTTCCCGGCTCGGGGCCGGGAGGAAGGAGCTGCGGAGGGAATTTGTGAGGATTAATGGGAGAAACGAGCGATTCGCTCGGGAAACCCATGCAAGGGAAATGGTTTGGGGCACCCGCGGTTTGTGGGCGCAGAGGGACCTTTGCTCTTCGAGCTGCTGTGATACCGGCGGGTCGGGAAACCCCTTGCCCTGCCCCTTGCATCAGCCCCGCAGTCGTTCGTGTCCGCTCGGTAACGAAGCACGGACCAAGGTCCCAGAGGTCTCCCCGCTGTCTGGGACGGTTGCCGAGACCTCTGCAAGGAAGTTCTGGCCCTGACGCATCCCTCCTCCCGGTGCATCTCCACCCAGGTGCAGAGGAGCCCCGCAGGGCTCTGGGTCTAAATTAGAGACTCTGGTTACACCGCGGCATGAGGGCGCGGAGTCTGTCCCTCGCCGCGGCTGCCAGAGGTTTCCCAACCACAAACGTGGGGACGGGACCACCTGCGGCGAAGGGGCTGAGAAGTGAGCGGGGCTGAGTGCCGGGACTCAATTCCTGTCCCATCCCATGGAGTCCAGTACCTCGGGGTGACGCAACCTCGTCCCCCGTGCGGTCTGGGGGTGCCGGGAGCGCCCTTGGCCACCTCAGCCACAGCTCCCAGACTGCAGCTCCCTGGGGCTCGGCGTCGGGGCTCCGAGGAGAAGGTGTAAAAACTAATCAAGGGTGCGAGAAGAAAGGTGCCGGCACTGCGGGCAGCGCGGGAGCTGGGGACGAGTGTTCGGGGAGGTGGAGATAGTCATGTGCCCGAGCTCGGGGAAAGGAGAAGAGGCTGAAATAGGGCTGGCAGGACCCTGTGCGTTCCCCTGGCTCTGTGCACAGCAGTCAGATGAGAGTGACGGGTTTGTGAGGTGGACCCCCTAGTGGGCTTTAACCTGCAATAATCCATTAATTAGGTTGATGGTGGAAGCACGGCTGCTTCAGTGGGGAAGCATACAACCCCGGAGAGGTGGGTTCTGGTCCTATGGGGGTGTGCAGCTGTGCAGGGGTGTGGGAGCAGGTACAGGTGTGTGTGGGGTGAGTGCACATTTGGGACTGCAATGCAGTGGGGGTGTGAATTTACACAAGGAGAATGTGTATAAGGGGTGTGTGAGTGTGCACAGGGTGTGTGTGCACAGAGAGAGTGTGTGTGAGGGTATGTGAGCAGGAGGGAGCTGTGCAAACATGCAGTGTGTGCATGGGGGGTGAATGTGCATGCATGGAAGCACCGAGGGACACATGGCTGTGCTCACTGATGTTCATGGGAGCATGGGGCACTACCAGGGTCACTCTGCCTTGCAGTGTCACTAGAGTCTCATAATTGTAGGGGCTGGAAAGAACTTCTTGAGATCATTTAGTTCAACTCCCTGTTAAAACAGGTTCCCTACAGCAGATACAGCAGTGTCCCCTGTACAGAGTCCCCAGGACTGGGATATGGTGATGATGCCACAGTGGCATCATGCATCACATTTCCTCCACATGCACAGCTCTACCACCAATAGTGAGCCATTCTGATGCTCTGTGCCTCAGTTTCCCCTCCTGCTAAATGGTCTGGGGATGTGGTTGGGGACCCTATGAACCCCGGTCTCCCCAGGGCAGGGGGCTGCCATCCCAAGGCCAGTGCCATGAGCAAACATCCCTCACCTTGCTCCGAGCTGGGTTAATGTTTGCAGCAGGCAGCTCCCCCAGAACCAACAGCGGTGGCGGGGAGGGGGTTTTAATGGCCTGCCGGATCTGCTGCGCTATCAGCGCTGATTAAACCTGTTGCTCTGTAAAGCCCCGTTAAATATTAAGCACAGTGAATGGTTTGGGGGGGGGCACTTGGAGCAGGCTGGGGAGATCCAGAGTGGGGGCTGTCTGGTTGTGGTAATGGAACAGTGATGAAAGTGGGGACACTGCGGTCAGTGTGGGCCTGGTGGGGGCTGTGGGATTGGGGCACAGCCCCTCAGCAGCTGGCAGTGCTTTCAGATGCAGCCAATATCCAGGCAGTGCCGTCCCATAACCATTAACTTATTAACGGCGCGGGGCCAGGCGCCTGCAAGGTCAGGGGTGGATGGTGCCCGGCGGGGAGTGAGTGAGCTGCTCCCAGCGGTGGGATGGGATTGGTGGGGTTCCCATCATGGGGTCCCAAAGCTCCTGGGTCCCTGCCTTGTAACCCGTGAGTAAACTGAGGCACTGGTGTTTCCCTCGCCCCATTGGCATGATGGATACCAGGTATGTGGTTCCTGGCTGTGCAGTGGGACCGCAGTACAGTGATGCTCCAAAGGGTTGTGTAGTTCCCAAAGGACACCAAGGTCCCCGAATGACCACCGGCAGCGTGCCAGGGTGGAGGGTGGGTGTAGGAAGAGCATCTCCTGTGCTCCCTGTGTGAGCAGTGGACAGATGGAGAAATTAGCAGGGAGGCTAATCAATGCGGTGCATATTAAGTGGCTGAGGGCTGGGGGGGGATGCGAAGCAGGGGGGAAGCCGAGCAGGGTTTGGGATCGATGCAGCCCATATTAAGTGGATTAAATCCTGGTGGCAGATCTGAGCCCTGGCTGCCCATGGGAGGTAGCAGCTGAGCAGGGGTCCCACTGTGAATGCTTCCCTTGGCAGCACTGTGGGGGTGGAGGGGCTCTGCCACCTCCCTGCTTCCATCTTCTGCAGGATGTGTTGGACCATGGGGTCTGCTCTGTCCCTACACCCCCAGATCAGGGAGAGACAACTTTGGGGGGAGCAAGTGTGCTAACAATGTTATTTAATTGTGGTGAGGTAGCAGGGGAGGCGTGAGGTCTATTCACATCCCTTTAATAAGCCATGTTCGACCTGCTGCCCTTTAACCTGAAGCAGCCCCGTTATCCTCATTCCTCAAGGAGTGAGGATGTCACCATGGCAATGGGGTGCTGGCAGGGAGCAGGGTGCCCACAAAAGCACCTGCAGTGTTTTCAGGACAGGGACACCCCAAGAGTTGTGCTTTGTTGGTGTTGGGGGTTGTGGGTGTTTTTCTGGGGGCGGAGAGGGGTCAGAACCTCACAGATGGGGTCCTGAGGTCAGTAGAGCAGAGCAGAGCTGCGCACCAGAGGGATATCGATCCCCAGGCTTGACAGTTTAATACTTGTGTTTATAGAGGAATATAGTTACATCGATGGCGTTAAATGAGTTACTAATTATATCAATACAAACACGATTAAAAGGGTCCTTGCTCATAGGTCACTGCAAGCAGGAGCTGCTGCTCGTGTTGCACAATTGCCCCCTGAGCAAGGCTGCTGCTGGAGGTGTGTGTGAGGTGTCCCAACTCGGGGGTCCATGTACCCATCTGGGGGTGTACATCCCCATGAGGAATGTGTGTGCTTACTTGGGGTTCGTACCATGCAGGGCTGTGCATGCATCTGCAGAGTTGTGCCTGCTGAGAGGGAGTAATTGCACCCATATAGGGTTTTGCATGGATGTACAGGGTTGTGCGTGCCTCTTTGGGGTTGCATATGCCCATGTAAGTGTTGTATATGCCCATGTGGAGGCTTGTACTTGTGATGTTTTCGTGTACATATACAGGGCTCTGCATACCCGTGTGGGCTGCATGTGCTCTGATGCAGGGTTGTGCACACCTGTGCAAGGTTATTTGTGCTTCTGTGGGGCCGTGATCTGCCACTCCAGTGCTTGTCCCCTTAGAGGCAGGAGACCACAGTGCTCAGCCCCTCTCCAGCTGAGCATCTCCAAACTATGTGGGATGCCCACTGTATCCCCTTTTCCTTGCTCCACCTAAAGCCAACCTTTGCTCCTGGCCTGATGAAACATGTCTTTGCTCAATAGATAGAATGTGAGGGGTTAATAAATGGTGGAGGGCAGATTCTGATGATGGGAGGTAGCACCTGCCTGGGAGCTTCAGGAGGAGAGATGGATATGGCAGCATGGGTCCAGCCAGAACCCCCTGCTGGCTGACCCCTGGGAAGGATGTGTCCCTGGACTGGCAGCAGTGGTTGGCGTGGGGGATTAGTCCTGGTTTCCCATGCTGGAGGGGATGGAAGAGGTGGGCTGGTGGCCAGGCAGGAAAACGAGAGTTCCTGGGGCTCTGTGGCTGTCAGAGCAGACCCTTGTTCCATGTCCTCACATCCACACATCTCTGCATCCCCATGTCCTCATGTCCCTGCATCCCCTTCTCACATCCCCATCTCTTCACAACGCCACATTCGTGTCCCCATGTCCTTGCATCCATGCATGCCTGTGTCCTTGTGCCCCCCATCCCCGTGTCCGCAGATCTCTGCATTCCTCCTGCCATCACCTCCACACAGCCTCGCTCCTTTTATCTGCCTTTGAGTTATGTGTTGTGTGGAGGTGGGGGGGATCTCTTTCTATTGGTTTTTAACAGCCTTTCCTTACACAATTGTTTTTTAAACGACTCTATTTTGTGCCTGACTTTGTTTTCCAGCTTGCATTTCTTTGTATATGTTTTGGAAATCCATTCTGGACTGCTGAGTTTTGTTTCTTTTCAATGGCTTTAAATTCTTACCAGGCTCACTGGGAGGAATTGGTGTCTATAGCGCCTTCGATTGGTGCTAATTTTTCCTTCATGTGCTCTGACTTTTACTGCTGGGCCATCGATCTGGCGGGCTCCAATTTGTCATGGTCACCGAAGCGCTGTGCTGGAATCAAGTGAGCTGCACAGCATGGGTGCATCCTGACCTGCTACACTCTGGGGTGGGGAAACTGAGGCACGGAGGGAGCAAAGTGGTGGTGTTGATGCTGGGGAGCCCACGGCAGCCCTGGGCACAGAGAACTGCAGGGAGTGGGTGATGCCATCAGTGTCTCCATCCTTCGTGCTGACACCTGCCTGGTGCTAGCATCACTGACCCCTCTCATCCCTGTCCTCAGCTCTATGAACTGGATGAGGATCCGAAGCGCAAGGAGTTCCTAGATGACCTCTTCAGCTTCATGCAGAAGAGAGGTAAAGGTGGGTGGTGTGGGTGGGTGCTCTGACTAAGGGGGGCTCATGGTCAGAGGCACTGGTGCACTAAGCGGCTGCAGGTCTCTGCAAGCCCCTGAGGCTCAATGAGCACAGACAGACTCACCTGTGTCACTGTCACATGAACTCATCTCTGCTTGCACACCCTGTATGCACCTTTAAATATGCACACCACATCCTATACTCTCACACTTACACATGCGCACACCCACAGGTTTGCCCCCTTATCCAAAGAGGACAACCCATCTTGGGATGCTGTCAGCTTGAGGGGCTTCTCTGGGACTCCCAGATTTGGACTGGTGGTGAAGCCCATTGCTGATGCCCAACAACAGTCAGCAGAGATGTGCAGCAGTGGTGCCAGTCAGTAGTGCCCTTGGGCTGTATCTATTAGAAAAAGCCATTAATTGTGTCCATTAGTGATGGCTGACAGAGATGCCCGCTGAAGATCCCTTCTAGCAGTGCCCACTGGCGATGTCCAGTACAGATGCCCAATAATGATGCCTGTTAGAAGTGTCCACTGGTGATGCCCAGCAGAGATGCCCACTAGCAGTGCCTGTTAGCAGTGCCCATTAGTGATCCTCGTTAACATTTGTGGGTCATCATGGCCATATACGAGCATTGCCCCAGGGCTGTGGGAGCAGCACTGGGTGCCCAGGGGTTAAAGCCCTGCAGCCCACCCAGACCATCGGAAATCTTTGCTATCGGCAGAGGGACGAGCCAGCTCCTGGGGACTCGATAAATGCTTTAACCTTCGCCCTCACCATCCAGGCCCGCAACAATTAAAAGTTGCCGAACACGGGCGTGCGGCTAGCTGTATTAATTAGAGCCTTTTGCCAGTGTGTGGATTAATGAACATGCCGCTCAATAGCCAGTAAACCCCAGGCAGAGGTTAATGCCGAGCTAATTAACGGGGGAAGGCTGCATGGCGGGGGGGGGGGAGGGCAGGAAGGGCTTTGATGCTGGGCAGAGAGGGGCAGTCAGACCCAGATCTGCCTTAGGGATCATCAGGCAGAGTGGGTGCTCACCCGTGGGCCAGCAGCACCCAACTCTTGGTGGTGCTGAGTCCCCACAAATTCTTTTCAGGGATGTGGGGCTGGAAGCAGAGGGAGATTTAGGTGCTGCCCCATGGGCACTGCATGACCCCAGCTGTGGAGCAGGTGGGAGGGAGATGGGGAAGCAGTGGCTCCCCTCTGCCCCTCCACCCCCCAGCATCCCTCAGCCACAAGATTCATGGGCTGCTCGGCAGCTTCATTATCTCTCTTTCCAGAGCTAATTAACTCCCTTGCTATTGGGGCCTGGGCTAATTAAGTGAGCGCCTGGTGGTGCAAGGAGGAGGAGGGAGGGAGTCGGATGCTCCCCTGTTCCACTCCTTTCCCTTACCCAGGATAGGGGGCAGCTCAGGGTGACCCTGGGGTGCTGGGTGTATTGTGGTTCATGGGGTGACTACTCACATCCCATGGGCACCCAGGAATGTACAGACAGGAGGGACATCCCCACAGTGGCAGCGGGTTGGGAAGGGACAGCGAGCCCCAGGAGGCAGCTGCACATCCCTTGCATTTGCCCCCTCCCAGAGCAAGGGCCCTGCTGATAACAGAGCACCATTAATCAATTGAAGAACTAATTGCAGCAGCACAATGGCCCTACCACCTCCCTAGGCTTTTGTGCCATGCACCCCAACCAGAACCAGGGTCATCACTCTGCAGGGACACAGACAGGTCCCTTTGTCAGTGGGATGGGCACTGGCCGTCAGCACTGCACATCCCCAAGATTAATGGCATCTGCTTTCATTAGCCAGGGAGGGGGGGAGAGAAGAAGGCTGGAGGACATTGATTGGATCCTGAGACCCCACAAATATAATCATAGCTTTTGGGGTGATGGGGAGCCCCCAGATCAGGTAATGTGGTTGTGCTGGGCAGCGCTGATGGAGGACCACAGGTACATATTGGGTCAATCTTTACCTTTTTCCCAGGAGTAAAAACTACCCCTTCCCGACCTGGAAAACAACACAAAGGGAAAAAAAAAAAAAAAAAAAAAAAAAAAAAAAAAAAAAAAAAAGTTAAATGAACTCAGTAAAGGAATAAAAAGAGCTCATTTTTCAGGCTTATGCGAAGAAGCCAAGCCAATATCGGGGCCATAAATTAGGGATGCTGGAGGATGGCGGTGAATGACGGCTTCGTTTGAGGGGCGAAGCGCAGCCGTGACAGCCTCCCCAGCAGAATGGATGGCTTTCCAATACTGCCCACAGCCTGCCAGGGAATAAATATGGGATGGGATGGGACAGAATGGGACAGGACAGGATACTCATCCCTCTGTTGCCTCAAGTCACTGCCATGGTGCCTGCCTCTGGGCACCATGGAGCTGGGAGAGATGGTTATAGCAAGACATTATGGCTTTGGGGGACCATGCTGATCTGTGCTGGGCTTGCAGAGTCCTGGTGAACAGTGTCCCCCTATGGGGAGCAGTGACCCCTGGGACACATGCTCAGTGTGACACGTGCCCAGTGGTACATATGCTCAGTGTTAAGATGCCTCTTAGGATGCCCTGAGAAATTTGCAGATGCTCCACAGGGAGCTGCAGGAGTTTCATAGGGAGATGATTGTGAGGGGCTCTGGAGGAGCTGTGGTGCTGAGAGCAGGTACCCATGGGGGCCATGTCCCCAAGGGGATGGATGTAGGCTCATCTTGGCTTCTTTGCTCTTTCCCTCTGTGCTCACTGGAAGGGACACCTGTGAACCGCATCCCCATCATGGCCAAGCAAGTGCTGGACCTCTACACGCTGTATCGGCTGGTGACAGACAAGGGTGGCCTGGTGGAGGTCATCAACAAGAAGATCTGGCGTGAGATCACCAAGGGTCTCAACCTACCTACCTCCATCACCAGTGCTGCCTTCACTCTCCGCACACAGTGAGAGCATGGGGTACCCCATAGGGGAAGGAGGGCTCCATCCCTGCCTGGCACTGCTCAGCAGAAAGTTGATGCCAGTTCTATTCCCCACAGATACATGAAGTATCTGTACCCCTATGAATGTGAGAAGCGGGCTCTCAGCTCACCTGGAGAGCTTCAGGCTGCCATTGACAGCAACCGGCGGGAGGGGCGAAGGCAGACATTTGGCACCGCACTCTTCAACTACTCTCCCACTGGCACCCCAACCCTGCTGGGCTCTCCCAAAATACCCTTGCCAGGTCTCAGCATCTCCGCCCATAGCTGCAGCCAGATTAGCCAAGTGCACAGTGTGAAGAAAGGTGGGTGAGGAGTACATCTCCACTTCTGGGGATGCTCTCCATCTCAGTGCCCGCCCAACCCTGTGGTGTAGATGCTGCGATGGGGTAGAGCAGGGGAGTCCAGCTGACCTCTCACTGTTGTTGCAGAGGATGGCACAATGCCTGGGCGCATCACCATCCCAGTGGGGCTGTCCAGCCACCACCTCACAGCAGCCCAAGTGGCTGCAGCCTCACAGGCAGCAGTGCTGGAGCAGTTGCGGGACAAGCTGGAGACTGGTGAGCCCCCAGAGAAGAAGGTGGCCCTGACGGTGGAGGAGCAGCAGCGACTGATGCAGCATGCCCTGCAGCACAACCTCCTGGCTGTAGCCTCCCAGTTCCCCATGAACATCAAAGTCTCCAACCGAGGTAGCACTGCAGCTCCCAGTATGGTCACCCCATCCCCTGGCATACCAGGGATGCTGGGGCAGAGTGAGGATGCACAGACGGAACGGAGCCCTTCTGCTCCATACAGCTTCTGTTTCGCTTCATTCTTATATTGGTATTTCCTTTCCCCAGATGACAGACAGGAGACCGCATTGAACCTGTCCACCAACGGCATTAGCAGTATCAACATGTCAATAGAAATAAATGGAGTTGTCTACACAGGTAAATAGAAGGGCCGCTTGGCCTGTGTAATTGCGGCCAGGAAATCCAATAACTTATAGCCACTGCCTGGCCAGCAAGTCCTTCCTTCAATCTGATGTCTTTACTATAAAATCCATTGTAACGAAGTGGCAGGGGCAGGAGAGAGGGAGCAGACAGAGAAGGGGGGTGGTGAGGCTGGCAGCTGTCACCCTGCAGAGGCTGGCAGTGAATGCCCAAAGAGGGGGATGGACAGATGGATGGACAGAGTTAGTCTGAGTGGTGCTAAAAGGCTTGTGGTCATCCTCACCACGGGATTTGGGATTTAGGGCTTGGAGTCACCTTTGGAAAGGTGCGCAGAGGACAGTGATGGGGTGGTGAAGAGGATGCAGGCGCCCCAGAGGGGATGCTCAAGCACCTGTCTCACTGACAGCACACTATGGGGCACAGGAGCCCTCCCTGCATGGTGACGCAGCTCTCATGCTAGCTAAGCAGGTCACTCTGCCCAAGCCTGCCCTGCTGAGACTCCCCAATTAAGACAGATAAGTTTTCCTTAATCACGTAAATACTTAACGAACCACAAAGGTCAGGGCTTATGAGTGTGCACGGCCACCAACCAAATGATCCTGACCACCTTGGTAGCTGTGTAAGGGAACATGAGGACAGGGGTGTCACTAAGAGTGATGTGGGGCTGCTGCCCCCTGAGGTGCTGTTCTCTGCCCGTAACCCCTTTTCTCTTACTCTCCAGGTGTCCTGTTTGCTCGCCGTCCTGCAGGACCCTTGGCACCTGGTGGAGGGGGCACCCAAAGTGGGCCAAACCCTGCGGCCACCCCAAACCCACTGCCACCAGCCCCCTCACAAAGCCACACTCCCGCTGGCACTGCACCTTAGGGGCAGTGCTCCTCAAAGAGCTGCACTCCCAAACATGGGGCAAAGATGTGCCCAGTGGGGAAGGGATGTGCCCATGAGGGCCTGGGGAACCTCTTGTTGCAGTGTGGGGTTGTGGCAGTGCAGCAAGCAACTGTGGGGGGCCCTTTCACCCCTCACCCACTGGTGTGCAGCCCCTCACCCATGTAGACCCCCAAAACATGCATCTCCTGTGACCCCCATGCAGTTCCTGCTGGCCTGGAACCCCAGCACCCTGCAGACTGCATCCCCTTGATGCAGTCACTGCATTCCCCATACTTGCCTCAATACACTCACTGCAGCCCCTATGTATACCTCAGCTGCAACAGACTGTACACCTTGATGCTCACTTTGCATCCCCTGTACACACCTCAATGCACACTCTGCATCCTCTGTAGTGACCTCAGTGCACACACTGCAGCCCCTATGCACACCTTGATGCATACTGTCCCCTGCACATTGCAATGCTGTCTGACATACCGCATTCCTTATACACATCTCTTTGCACACTGTACTCCTTACAAATGCTGGCAGTGCACACCCTACATCTCCTGCACACAACATCACCAATACACCCCCTACACTGACCCCTGTCCACCCCCCTGGTGCACACTGTGTCCCCTACACATTCCCCATACATACCATACACCCCCCACGCACACTCAGAGCAGTTGCTGCGGCCCTCCCCCTCACTCCCCCCATGCTGCCCACCCTGTGACACCCCCGGGGTCACCCGAGGGCAGTGGCACCCAGCGCTGGGGACACCTCAAGCCCCCAGCTTGAAGGGGGGGGGGTTGCGTTGGGAGGCACACATTGGGGATACTGGTGGGACTGGTGGGGGGGGGCGAGCTGAGAATGGGGGTGGGGCCTATTGGGGTGGGGCTGTGGGTGGGACTTAACGCCAGCGGGTGGGGGTAATGCACTGGGAGGGGCTTGCTGGGGGCAGAGCGGGACGGCCCAGCAGTGCCTCCCACCACAGACACAGATGCCGGGGTCCCCACGTGGGGGCAGGGAGATGGGGGGCCCTGAACTACCTCGTTGGGGCAGGGGGGAAGGGAGTGGCTCCTGCACCCACCCACACCCCTGGGAGCCAAAGCAAATGAGCACGAGGCAATGCTCGCCTCTACCTCAATGGGGGTTTGGTGCTGCCTGTGCCACCCCCACAGCAGCATGGCTGTGTGTCTATTAAAGGAACTGAACTGAACCAAGCTGGAACTGAGGGTGACTCTGGGGATACTACAAGCGTCGGTGGTTGGGATGGGGACAGATTGGGGTTCAGTACACCTGTGACACCCTGGGGTGGTGTCTAGGCCAGCCCATGTTGCGGTTGCCTCTGCTCTAGGACTGTTCCCACTGCTTGGCTTCTGGAGTGCAATTTGGTGCCTCCTCATGCACAGAGCAGATTTGGCACCAAATCCAGCCTCACTGGGGGCTGTGAGGCTTCACACAGACTAACCATGTGTGAAAAATCCCTGTGCATGTGGGAATACGGCTAGAGGCTGGCTGGGTGATTACTGCAGGGTTGCACCCTGAGATGACAGCACTGCTGGGCCAGCCTGGAGTCACAGGTACACTCACAGGTGCTCACAGGCATGTATGTTACGGGGTGCACAGGGGAAGGTGTGAACAAAGACACCCCCTCGGATGGTAGTCCTGAGCACAAGCACCCATAGCGACACCAACCCCCAGACACAGGGTTCCAATAATGAGTCCCAAGCAGCACCCACGGGAACAAACCCCCCAGCACCGGTGAGGCCAGGTCCTTGGTGCCCACGGGAACAGCACCTCCTGCATGGAAGACGGCAATGGTGTCATCCTCCGAGGACAGCCTTGTCCTTGGGGTACCCCCACGCCCCGTGGGACCCCCCGGCTGCTTCTGGCGCTGGCCATGGTGCTGCAGCGCAGGGGAGCAGAGCTCGCGGGGAGAGCATGGGTGGGGGGCACAGAGGCTGCGCAGGAAAGCCAACAGGCGGTAGTGCGGACCCCGGTATGTGTGTAGCCAGATGGGCTGCACAGAATCATAAATTATCCCGAGTTGGAAAGGACTCACGATGATCAACGAGTCTGATAGCCCGATGTGAAGGTGCAAGGGTCATGAGTGTGAGTGGATAGGTTTGTGTGCCTGTGGCTGTGTGCCTGTGTCCATGTGCCAGCATGTGTCCCAGAGTGCAAGAGGCACCCAGGGAGCTTGTGCTAGGTGATCTGGGTGCCAGCGCTGCATGGGTGTGAGACAGCTCAGCCCTGACAGAACTCCTGTAAGCCCAGCATAGCTTGCCAAGCGGGGCTGGAGTGAGATCGATGCAGCCTTAATTGGGGTCTTGTGTCCCTTGTCACTGCTGAGCAGTGCCGACCATAGCACATTGAGCGCCAAGGCACCAGGGGGCCACGAGTGTACAGGTGGGCCAGCATCCTCCCTTGTTACACAGCTCAGGGGGTGATATGCAATGTCACGCTCCCTGGGGGGCTCAGGGACACAGCTGCTGTCACCTGAGTAACCAGCCCTGATCGATACCATTTCCCGCATCCCACAGGGAACATAATTGAGCAGGAGGGAGGAGGTGGAGGGGTGTAGGGGCGATCCAGCCTAGCAGGAGGAGCACTGGATCCAGCTTCAGCAGCAGGATGGAGGCAGGTGGCCATGGCACCACTGAGTCACCGCAGGGATGGGGATGGAGATAGGGATAAGGATGGGGATAGGGGTGCGGATGGGGATGGAGAATGAGTCCTCCTGGCAACCTCCAGGACTTGGACTGGGGGAGATTCACTGTGCACCATACAAACTGTGGTATGCCAGTGGTTTCAAGCTTGTCCTCCGACCCCAAAGCCTCAATGTCTGAACCCCAGCATGAATTTCTCACTTTCTGGGTGGATTATCTTCAATGATCTAACGCAGGGATTTGGGCATTCATGGGCATTATCCACCCTGCTGGGCATAGGCTGCAGTAGAGCTGTTCCTCTCTAAAAGCAGACCAGCACGGTGTTTACAGCCTCCCGGCTCTGCTGCAGCCCCCATCCACTTCTGCTAACGAGGCAGTTTCTAATTGTTGCCTTTGTGGAACAAAGTGCAGCACTTCCCCTCTGAAGATGCTTCTTCCACAGACCAGCTATCGATCCTTGGGAAGAAAGGCAGAGCACTGGATCTCAGCCTGCTCTCCCCACCCAAACACTTTGCTCAGCTTCTGCAAGGGAGTTTTTAGGGGCTACAAATGTTGCTGGATCCCTGAGCCATCCTATAGCTCCCTTCTGGTGGCTGCATAGAGCTCCCTGCAATAACACATCCCTGTAGGTTTCTCCAAAAGCAGTATCTCCTATTTATTTCCACAGAAACTCAAATAGATGCAAAGAGCACAATAACAGCATTTGATAGAGCAAATTCTCAGCTACAAAACAGTGTTTTTGCAAAATAGTCACCACTATTAACTATGCATCTTCATCAGCAATTAACAAGAGCCCGCATGCTGCTCTCATAACTATTTGTATGAGCAGAGGTGACACACTGTCACTGTCACCACTGCTGAAACGCACAACCTACCACCTCAGATCCACTGTTTGGTTTCCATAAATGTTCAGCAGGTGCTGTTGAATGTCACTGAATACAATTGATCCTGCAAGAAGGAATTCAGTGACACATCTTTTCTTCATACACGCTCCCATGTCAGACAACAGTTTGCCAAGCTGCTGTCCCTGCTGCCATCTGTCACATGGCAACAAAATGTAACAGGATGCTGTTGGGAAGGTTCAGCCTCCAAAGTCATACCATAAACATCAGCCTATGATACTGCAGGCCAACAGGATAAAATAGGAGGCATTGCTTTCAGAGCAGCCCTGTAGAAGGATGAGGCTTTTTCAGGGCATAGCTTTGCTCTCAAACACCATTGCTGGTGTTGATGGCAATGCTGTTGAAGTACTTCCTATTAGCAGATGGCTTTGACCTAAAGGGCATTAACCACCCCTGGTCTCCCCGGTGCAAAAGCAGCCCATTCTCTCAGCATGAGAGGAACAGAGAGGTGCTCAGGGGTCTCCAGAACTAACCCCTCTATCTGTGGCGGCTCTGCTGCCATGGATCCATCCCGGCCCTTCGAGGGGTTCCTATGGCTGTGAGTGCAGGCGGGGCTGGGGACAGCTGCTGCCTTCCGCAGCTCCTCACCACGTGGCTGTGGTCGATGGGAGGAAGGTGAATGCGGGCAGGCCAGGGCCTGGGGGAAAGCCCGAGGCGGCTCCTGTATTTCAAAGGCTCTGTATCCTCTGGTCCCGCCATTGCTCTCTTGCTTTTAACACACCCGAGTGTCTCTCGCCTGAAGGACCGCGCCGGAATGAAGCAACCATCGACCGCCCGGCTGCCGCGAAGCCCGCGCACCTCTCTCTGCAGTGCAAATCAGCATCGACCGCCCCAACGCCTCCGGGGGTCTCAGCGCAGCCCCGCGGCCCCGCGGCCCTCCCTCCCTCGCCCTCATCCCGCCCGGGGGTGTCCGTCGCCATGGAAACGGCCTCCCTTAGCAACGCGCCGCCATGGCAACGGGGCGTGACCCGGGAGAGGCGGGCCGGAAGTGAAGCTGAGCGGCTACCGGTGCGGCGGCAAGATGGCGGCGGAGATGGCGGCTTTGCAGCAGCTGCACTGGCGGCTGGAGGAATTGGAGCAGCGTATGGGCGTCGGCGCCAGCGAGCCGCCAAAGGTCGCGATTCTGTTCTTATTCCCTCCAACTGCCCGTTGTAGATTTTCCCGCAGAGACCGCTCCCCAGCCCGCCCCCAGCCCTGGGCCTCGCGGCCCGCTGTCGGCTGACAGGTCCGTTCCCTCTGCAGGTGGCCGATGAGCTCGTCAAGGTGCAAGTGGCGTTGAGCAACATTGCCGGCAAGAGGGAGAGGATCAAGATCCTGTTTAAGAAAAGTGAGTGGGGTGCCGTGCTGGGGTCAGGGCAGAACGGGAGCAGTGGGAGGGTGATTGGTGCGTGTTGTGAACCCACGTTCCCTCCTTATGGCCTGGATTGAACAGGACCACAATGATCATCTTGTTTCAACCCTCCGCTATGTGCAGGGTCACCAACCAGCAGACCAGGCTGCCCAGAGCCACATCCAGCCTGGCCTTGAATGCCTGCAGGGATGGGGCATCCACAGCCTCCTCGGGCAACCTGTTCCAGTGTGCCACCACCCTGGAAAACTTCCTCCTAATATCGAACCTAAACCTCCCCTGTTCTAGTTTAAAACCATCCCCCCTTGTTCTATCACTATCCACCCTCATAAACAGTCACTTTCCTCAGTTCCTTCAGTAACAGGGCAAAGTACTGAGAGGAGCAGGAAAACTCACATGATTGACATGTGGCTCTATGGCTGGTGTCATCAGTGGAATGTTTTTGTTTTGTTTTCTATGGGGCAGTTTATTCATCACTAGGCCTGCTGATGACAGATGAGATCCGCCTGTCCGAATGGGAGGAAAATATTCTAGCCCAGCAGTTGGTGGAGTTCACTGAGATGGCTTTAAACTAGGTTTGAAGGGAGTGAGGGAACAAAAGCAGGCTCATTAGAAATGAGCTTAGGTGCAGCATATCAGAGCTAGGGCTGAGAGCAACACCTCAGCTGAAGTGCATTTACATCAATGCACACAACAAGGGCTAGAAGCCATTGTGCAGTGCAAGCACTATGACCTGGTCACTATCACTGAAATTGTACAATTGCTCTTGTAACCATAGTGCTGCAGTGGAGGGCTGTAAGCTCTTTAGAAAGAGAGGCAAAGGAGGAGAGCTAGTGGGGTGGCTCTTACTTTAACTAGTGTATCAGTTCTCTGGAATTCAAAGCTCATAATGATAAGGTCAGCTGTTCTGGCTCTGTTCCCTCCCATCAACTTGTGTCCCCTCAACCCCCCTGACAGGCAAGACAGTATGAGAAGCTGAAATGTCCTTGGAACTGTACAGCACTGAAGATTTGTGGCACTTATCTAGAAGCAATATCAGAAGAAGCATCTAGGAAACTGCCTGTCTGATTGTCCTTAGTATTGAGGAAAGTTGTGGAACAGATTGTCTTTGAGTGTGATTACATGGCTTGTGCAAGATAACCAGGAGATCAGGCCTAGCCAACATGAGTTCACAAAAGGCAGGACATACTTCACTAACCTGATCTTCTATGACCTGTTGACCTGCCTGGTAGATGAGGGAAAGTCTATGGGTGCAGTTTGCTCAGACTTTAGCAAAGCCTTTGACAGTGCCTCCCACAGTAATCTACTAGAGAAGCTGACAGCCTGTGCCTTAAACAGGTGTACCCTTCTCTGGGTAAAAATCTGTCTGGATGGCTGGGCCCAGAAAATGGTAGTGACTGGAGTTAAATTTAGCTGGTGACTGGTCAGGAGTGGTGTTCCCTGGGGGTTGCAATTGGGGCCAGTCTGGTCTAATGTCTTTATTGATGGTCTGGAGGAACGGATTGAGTGCACGCTCTGTAAGTCTGCAAATGACATCAAGATGAGAGGAAGTGTTTTGCGTAGGAGGGTTTTGCAGAGGGATCTGGACAGGCTGAGTTGCTGGGCTGAGGCTGGTGGGATGAAGTTCAAGAAGTCCAAGTGTCCTGCACTTTGTTCAGAACAGTCCCATGCAGCACCACAGGCTTTGGGGGAGAGAGGCTGGAAAGCTGCCTGGTGGAAACGGATCTGTGGATGATAGTTGACAGTGAGCTGAACATGAGCCAGCAGTGTGCCCAGGTGGACAAGAAGGCCAACAGCATGCTTGCTTGTATCAGAAATAGTGTATTCAGCAGCACTGGGGAAGTGTTTGTCCCACTGTACTCAGTGCTGGTGAGGTCATGCCTTGAGTACTGCGTTCAGTTTTGGGCCCCTCACTACAAAAAAGACACTGGGTCACTGGAGTGTGTCCAGAGAAAGGCAGTGAAGCTGTGAAGGTTCTGGAATGAAAGTCTTATGAGGACCAGCTGAAGGAGCTAGGATTGTGTAGACTGGAGAAGAGAAGGTTCGGGAGAGATGTTATAGCTCTGTATACCTCCTTAAAAGTCAGTTGCAGCAAGATAGGGAGTGGTATTTTCTCCCAGGTTGAAATAATAAATAAGCAATAGGATGTGAGAAAGTGGCCTCAAATTGTGCTGGGAAAGTTCAGATTAGATGTTTGGAAAAAGTTCTCAAAAGAGTGGTAAGGTCTAGGAACAGGCTGCCCAGGGAAATGATGGAATCACTGTTCCTGGAGGTGTTCAACAGAGATGTGGAGATATGGCAGTGAGGGACATTGGTTAGCAGGCATGCTGGTGGTGGATCGATGGTTGAACTAGATGATCTTAATGGTCTTTTCAACCTTAATAATCTGTGATTAATTTTTGGATGTGGGGATTCAAATATCACCAAAATTATAATAGTGTTTTGTAGACTGGTAGCTTCTTGTTGTTTTATGCAATGAATGCTTTGTGTTATCTGGTTCACACATACCCCAAACTTGAAAGCCTGATTTGGATTTAAATTTGCAGCATGTCACTTGAATTTGGTATGTAATGCGATTAATCCACTGAGCTGCTGGAGGTGGGGAACAGGCTGCTGCAGTCCACTCTTTACTTTACATAGCCGTGCCCAGTACACATCTGGAAGTCTTTTAGGGCCTGAGTTCCTGAAAAAGCTTCTTGTGGGTTGTGAGCAACACTCACCAGAACACCCCTCCATTGTGTGTGCGATGGGAGCTCTAGAGGTGCCGTCCCAACACTGCTGATCATGCCTGTGGAGCCTTCTCTAAGCCGGGGACCGTCAAAAGTGAAGACAGAGCTGAGGTTTGTCCCACAGAGCTTCCTCATGGCCAAGAATTGTAGCTTGGCACCATGCGAGCAGCACTGGAAGGGCTGGTGTGGTCCAAGCCTGTGATGAGTGTTAGGTATGGAAACAATAACAGTATATTCCTAAATAATTTTAGGAACCAGGGTGAGGGAGAGTTCTCTGGTTTTGTATCAAGGGCAGGAAGAAGCATATTTAATTGGTATTGTTAGCCAAACAAAAAGTAAGTGATGGAGATGTCTGTAACAAAGCAGTTATTTGGCTTGAGTCATTTATAAGTTCTTGGTCAAAGCTTTCCAAAGTCACCTGTTCTCAAGTGCTGCAAACATTCACAAATCTGAATAAGAATAACCCTAAATGTACAATATTTACAAAGCGACCTTGTGTGATGTAGCACAGTGGGAAATTCTACTTGTAAAAGCAATAACACGTTTCTTGCTTTTTATCTTCAAACCTATTTTTTGCTTTAGTTGAAGATGTAATAAAATACCTAGACCCTCAGTACATTGACAGAATGGCTGTTCCAGACACTATGAAGCTGCAGTTCATCTTGGCAGGTATGGCTTGAAATGAGAGGAAGCAGATTTTTAGTACTGCAAAAGCTGTCTTTTGCATAAACTGGATTGGGATGAGTTATTTTGTTTAGTTAGAAAGATCAGGAAAAGCAAATCTTTTTAGAGCTACTTAAAATGTGATTTCTATGAGGATATCTGTCACCCATTATGTCCCCCATGCATGTCCATGCTGTCATTTTATCTCTTCTGATCTTCTGACTATAGATCAATTTATCTTTAAATTAACATGAGGCTGAAAAGAAAAAGATGGAGCCTGAACTGTTTTCCTTACCCTTTTTTTAAATACTCTGAGAGCTGTAAGAAAAACAGGAGGATTTTGGATATGTATTAAAATCTTCTTTGCCTCTAAATAACTTCATTCAGCTTTGTCTTGGTTATAGTTAATGGATTTTCATGGAGATACTTCTGACCTAAATTACCACGAATGAGAATGTAGTCATGAGTCTCACTAAAGGCTGAATGAAATCATAAACATGCTCTTTTTTTGTATGGGTAGATAGCTGGAAAAAGGGAGCTGGAATACAAGTGTCAGATCCAGCTGGCCATCAGTTTGGAGTAGGACAAGTCCCTTTTAAAGGTGGGGGCTGCAGCTGACCTGTTTAAGAGCTCCTGTAACTTGGGAATTTCTGAGTCTGTAGTCAGAGACATTCATGCCTTTACTCTAGCTTTGGCTATGAGTTTTGTTTTCTATATTTGCCAAGCTGTTCTATGGTGTTTTGGGTGTAAATGGTTCAGAAAACAGATTCATGCCACACACCAATATTTGTGAGAAGCCAAAGCGCTGTCTTTGTTTCCTAATATTTCTTATTATTTCTCCCTGATTAGAGGAACAGGCTCTTCCTTCTCGAGTAGCCCTCCTGGAGCAGGTGAAGAACCTGGAGCCCATCTTAGACAGTGCCAGTATCCAAGGTATGCCTGTTCTTCTCCAGGTGTCTGAGCTGCAAATGCTATCCTCCAAGCTGTTGTATTGTTTATTTTTTTGTGAGCCTCACCCTTGAGAACACACAACTTAGTAGGTAAGGTAGGTACACGGTGGTATATCTGCTTCTCCCTTACTTTGCTCTTATGTTCCATGTCTGGTCTCTGCTGCCTAATGGAACACTGCTGAACATCTTAGCTATTACCAAACACACCTGGGGTGGAATTTGGCCCCTGCACTAACGGGTCAGGGAGGTGACTGTACAGTTTAATAAAGAGGTTAGAGGCAGTGGCTTGGCAAAAGGTGCGAAACTATGACTAAGCACTGTGTACAGTGCCCAGGCTCTGGTAACTCTCTGGGTTCTACTTACAAGCTGTCATAAATCCAGAACATCAGTGTTCCTTGTGTAGGCAGAGATGCTTCTCTGTTTACTACAGTGTTCATCTAATTGTTTGCTCCCTCAGTGCAAGAATAACTGTTAACTCACCCTAACTTGAGTAGTTAGCAAGTAAACTAAAATTTGGTGTTCAGTGTAGCTATGTGGCTTTATCCGTTAGTAGGTTTTTTTTTCCAGTTGTGTAAAAAACATGTTTGTGGTGTGGAGCACAATCAGCAATTCACTGAGCAGAACTTTGCTGTGACTTGCCCTTGAAGAAGTAACGTTCTATTTTGTTGGGGTATTTGTTTGTTTGTTTGTTTTTTGTTATAATTAATCCTACGTGATGTAAAACAAACAAAATGGGTTTCTGTGCTTTCAGCGGCTCCTGAACATGCAGCCAAACTACAACGACTCTCTCAAATCCAGATACAGCAACAGGTAATGTGAATGTTCATGACATCCTTGACTAGCCAGAAAAAGGAACCGTTTGATAGTGGACGTACTGATGACATATTTATACCACACCTTTAAAACTGCAGCAAGAAAGAAACAAAAAAAAAAAAAGAAAAAAAGTTTAAGAAGGATTACTAACAATTGATTATGAGTTGGAAAAGCTTTTTACCTACCATAAGCCTGCTCAAAACAGAGGTTTGAGCACCTCTCAATAAGCAGCAGTGTGTTTAACCAGCTGCTGTTCTGCTTTTCACCAGGACACTGAAATGTTGCATGTCTTCAGTGTCCCACTCTGTGGTAAGCTATTAATGCTGCCACCTTGTCTCTTTCCTTCCCCATCTGAGTACCTCTTGAGGTGGGAGGGTGTAGCCTGGGCACCACTTCATGCCCCCTTGTTGTGTTTTGCTGTGAGTTTTCATTCTGAGGCAAGCAAAGCATGGATGCTGAGAAAAAGCACACATCGGTCTAGCATGGATACTCTTGCACTGTGTGAGCATGAGTGTTTCTTCATAACCTTTCCTTCAACTATTGAAACTCTTTTAGCCACAGTGAGTGGTCATGGCCAGGGCCTGAGTTTTAATCTTGGTACTGGCCTTGGACAATTCCTGACTTGCCTGGAATTTCAGATGTCCTTTAACTTATTTATTGCTTACTCACTGAGGCACTGTTTTTTGCAGGAGCAGTGTGAGCAGTTCACTGATGAAGTCAAGATGCTCTTGGAAAACTACAACAAGACAGTATCCTTTTAGCTGGTGCCTTGGATTGAACTGCCCACCTGTCTCTTGGGCCACCTCACCCTGTCAGAGGTAGCTGGAAGCAGGCAATCCCCAGCCTTAGGTTTAATGGCCAGTACCTTTTCTGGTGTAGTGATGTTTGTGTTCCTGTTATTATACTTACCTCAGGAGTGAAGTGCTGTTACAGTGCTGAAAGACAGAACTATCCATCTGAGACAGGAAGGGCAGGGTGTCATCTGTGAGTCAGAGCTTTTGTGCTGGATCTGCTTACAGTGTGGCTTAGCACAAAGGAGCTGGCATGTCAGTTGAATGTGCCTGTGACCTGCCAGAGCCTTGCAGCAGTTCATCCTCATACCAGTGCTGAAACACATCCTGAACTACAATGGGTGGGGGAGTTATGTTCTTTTCAGAAGCAAGACCTTTAATTTGCAGCGCTATGCAGTGTTTAGAAGTGGTGTGTAGTTGATATGAGTCTATGTAAGTTGTGTACACCCAGTTTTCTTCACCTTTTTCTCCTCCAAGGAATTGGTTTTGGATCAGTGCTGTCAGGCTGATGGGGGGTGCTCTGGCTGTGCTCTAACCTTTATTTCCTCCTTGAAGTTTTCACTTCTCTTTCCTTAAGAGGAACATCCAGACTCTGCTTCTCTCCAAGCAGTTTGTCCAGTGGAATGAAATACTAACACAGCTGGAAGCAGCCAGTGAAGTGAAACCTGCAGCAGAGTGATGGCAGAGCTGGGAGGGCAAAGACCAAAGTCCTAGGATCCTGTTGGCCTTGCATTACTCAGAAGAGCCTGCAGCAGCTGTTTGCATCCTCTTGCCTCAGTATCTTTATACTCAGTGTGAGTATGCTGCAAATGATGTCACAGACTCCTGGGGGCACCCTGGCTTTGTGGCCCTTAATAAAAGCTGCACCGTCAATATGCCACTGTTTGCATATAGTTTTCTCTTAATATGCCGCTGTTATTAATACGTTATCTTGCATTTTAATGTTTTCAAGCTAGTAATGTACTGTAAAAGTCCTTTCTTGCTCTTATTGTGGATCATAGTAAAGCCCTAACACACTGTCTGGCTTGTCTTTTCCTCCCGTGAATGCGTCAGTGGCACAGAATGCCTGGTTAAGCTCAGGAAGGCAGATCCGTGTGCTGCCAACAGCCCATGGCTGGTGTCTCATAAGGAAATGTCACGCCTGGCATGAAGTAGAAGCAGTATCTGTGTGTCCCTTCTTGGGGTGGTTGCTGGTGTCCTGTCTTTGGACAGCAGTGGGGTCTTGGAGACTGGGGGAAGCAAGTGATCCTGGCCTACATCCTGCCTTTGCTTATCAGAATGGCAGAATTGAGTCAGAGCCCCAGACAGTCCTTTCTTATTCAGAAAGAGCTATTTGCTGCCCTCTGCCTGTTGTAGCTGGGCTGTGGAATTTGTCCAGGCACAGAAGACAGAATTACTGAGTTGTGAGCATTTGCTTTTGTGAAACCAGGAGTTCATAAACCATCCTGCATAGCTTGTAGCAAACATGGCACTGGAGGGGTGATGTATGTGTCATACAAGCTACGCTGGAAGCCAGGCAGATCTGACTCCTGGATCACAGGTGAAGGTAAGACAGGAGTGGCCATGCATGTGTACCTGTAGAAGGGGATGCTGGTATACTGCTGACACTGGGAGCCCAGAGCTCCCTTTGGGCAGGAAGGTGGTGCTGGGCTTGGTGCTGTGCCTCCAGATGAGAGCCCAAGGCATGCCCACGAAAGAGAATAAGCTCCAGGAGGAATACTCGGCTCTCCTTGGCTTATCCTCATCACCTTGTCTCCCTATGGGGTAGTATACCTCCCTCAGAATCCCAGGGCCTGTGTCGTGCTTCCATCCCCGATGCTCCCTCCAGTGGGAGACGCAGGATATGAGCTTTTCAGCCCAACTCATCTGTACTTTGGGAGCGGCTGCTCTGGGTGCTCCGCCCCGCCCACCCGGGCGCCCCGCCCAATCGGGAGGCGGAACGTGGGCGGGGCGCTCCTCCCCCTCCTGCCCCGCGCCTGCGCACGCCTCGCGTCGGCCGCCATTTTGAGTTGAGGGGCGCCGTGCCGGCAGGTGAGCGCGGTTACCGGCTGCCCCGCGGCCCGTCCTGCGGCCCGCCCGCCTCCCGGGCCCCGCAGAGCGCTCCGCACAGCAGCTCCCTGTCACCGCGGGGCCCTTCCCCCGCTCCGTGCTTCTTCCCCAAGCGGCAGCCGGGCCGCCGCCCCCTCACGGTGGGGCTCGGCCTCCTCCCGCCTCCCCTTGGCGGAGCTCTCCGGACGGCCCTTCCGCGGGAATCGAGGCCTTCGCCGTGCCGTGTGGGGCTCTCCGGGAGCCGGGTGTCTCTGTGGGCCTGGGGGGGGGGGGGGGGGGGGGAAAGGGGAGAGCGTGGGCCCGTTTACCTGAGTCCTTTCATTTGTTCTTTGCTTTTTCCAAGGACTCCGCCAGCTGAACCACCGCTGCTCCTTTCCAGCCTCGATCCCTGCGGCGGCATTCATGTTGCCGACCGGTGCCTAGGCTGCTGCTGCTAGAAATGACTGCTCTGCTTTGCACTGCTGCGCATCGGGGTGTTCTGCTGGATGGTTCGTATCTGCCCCGTCCGGCTGCCAGAATCTGACAGTGCCCTGTGGAGAAAAGACTGCACGTAATTGGAGTGAGAAGTCCTTTGCGCAGCCTTTAGAAGTTTCTCAGGTTCAGGTGAGACTTTTCTTGTGGCCGGAGGCTGAAGCGACACCGATGGCAGCCTCAGTTTCAAGCTCTGCTGTGCTGGCACAGGTTGCTGGAAGCCACAGTTGCTGCTGCGCTTCTCACTGAGTGGGGAAGCCCACGCTGGCTGATTTGTATTAGCACTAATTGCAAGTATTCACGGGTCGCTTTTCCTTTTCAGCGCAGCAGAATGGAGAACTATAAGAAGACCAAAATTGTGGAGAAACCTTGTCCTCTTCCCTTCACTGACCTGCCTCCTGATATCATTGAAATGAAAGTGAAAGATGGGAGTAAAATAAGAAATCTGATGGGCTACGCCATTGGCAAGATGGAACTGGACTCAGTGAGGCAGATCCTTTTCACTGGCTCAGGCAAAGCTGTTAGCAAGACCATCACGTGTGTGGAAATCATGAAAAGAAGGCTCAAAGAACTGCACCAGATCACCAAAGTGCTTTTCAAACAGATCGAGGAGATCTGGGAACCCATTGTGCCTGAAGCGGGTCTTGATTCCTTAACAGTGAAGAGAAACATTCCTGCCATATGTGTCCTGCTGAGCAAAGACGCCCTCGATCCTCAGGAGCCTGGATATCAGGCTCCGGGCTCCTTTGACGCCTTCTGGATTGAGACACTTAAGGCAGAGTCCCAGGCCCAAATGAAGAGGAAGCAGGGTGGAGGAAGGGGAACTGGCAGCATGGGAAAGCACCCTCGTGCCAGCGCAGGGCCTGGGGAGTCCTGAGTGAAGTCCTGAGACAGAGACACTTGTGTGTATAGCTTGGGGATGTTACAGAAACCAGCCAGCTGCTCTGGCTGGAAAGCTGCTGCTGAACACAGGCTTGCAGATCCGTTAGGGGGGTAGACAGGAGAACTCGCTGTTCCAAAATGGACAAAATTTGTAGATGTCTAAATTGTGTTTTGGCAAGTTTCCTTGTCAGATGGTGCCGGGCTTCACTCCATAGCCTGTGGCTCAGGGATGAGATGGAAATACAGGATTCACCTTTTTGGGCATCCAGTTAGTGAGCCCAAACAGGCGTCCCAGGTATGGCAGTGCTTTGCATGGGCAGGAGTGGAGGCAGCTCCTAGAGGGGAGATGTGGCCCAGCTTGGGCTGCCAGCCCATCGTTGCAGCTCCTCTGAGTGGATGGCACGGCTCTGGGCTGGATTGGCCACTTCACCTGTGCCTGAGAAGCCATTTTCTGCTCAAGCCTTCCAGTGTTCTGATGGTTTAGATGTGGGACTGCTGGGGTGCAGCTCACTGTGTGCCAGTCGTCCCTTTCTGTCCTGTCTCACTTCCTCTCTGGTGCTGATGGTTACACCTCAATGTCATCACCATCCTGAAACCATGTAGGCAAGGGCAAATGCACGGGGGTGGTAACGGTGAGCTCCAGAGGATGCTTGTTTCCCCTTTCTCCTCCTTTATAATGCATAGGAATGGGTTTTAAATAAAATTTTTCAGTGATAAAAGATCTGTGATGTGTTCCACGTTGCACTGGGGGTCACCCTCAATGTTACTGATGGGGCTGCAGCTGCAGGCATTTTTCTCCTGTAGGTGGGCCCTGATGCTGGGGGAAGGTTTTCCTTCGCCATTCACCTTTTCTAGCAATGGGAAGGCAAAGGGTGCATTTTGGGGGGGGTGGGAACGTTTTGCTGTTGATTTTCTTCTGTCTGGAAGAGCAGACTTGAAAGTACTTGGTGTGAATGGCATTGGGTGTAACAGGGGATGGAGCATCACGTCGTGCCACAGCTCTGCTCCTGGAGCAGCTGCGGGAAGTGATGCTGGGCAGGAAGGAGCTGCAGGGCCACGGCCATACAGCCATACACAGCAGTGACTGCTGCCTGAGCTGCACCTTGAGTAGCAGGCCGCTTTTGCTGACTAATTAGCAGTTCGGAGATAAACGCTAAGGAAAGATGCTTGAGCATCTGATTGCACTGCCTGCATTGCAACGAGCAGCACGTCTGTGTTTGTTTACTGTTCGACACCCTCAGCTTAGAGCTGCATCCTGAAACAGCCCGTTAATCCCTGTGGCAGCACCCCCACTCGGTTCCCGGTCAGAGCTGCAGAGCGATCCTACACCTCTTGCAATACAAAACTCGCCCCCAGGTGGATGCAGCGGCGCACTGGGCTCCATCCGTGGGCCGTGCAGTACGGAGCGTCTCCCCAAGCGAAGCCCACCCAACGGGTGGACAGCAGAGCCAACAGAGGCGGGTGTGCTGCTGGCAGCCAGGAGAGGTCCCCAGCTGCCTTGCGGATCCGCGCCTCATACCCTGCTGCCTTCTGATGCGGCCGAGCCGCGGTGAGCTCCTCGGTGAGGAGCGAGCTGTGCCGGGCACGCGTCTTCGGGACGGCTGCTCGGACTTGCCGTGACGCTTTGCACTGCGCACGGCCGCGCCGGTCCCTCGTGGGCGGACAACGCAGCCCCACGTTTGCGGCTCGTGGCCCAGGGGTGTCTTCGGGAAGCACGTGTAGGTACCGGGACGGCTGCGCTGCGCCGGACGCTCAGCCTTGCAGCCATTGCAGCCTCCCTTCCTCAGCTGAGCTGCGCCCCGACCCGGGGGCCTGGAGCAGCGTGTGCCACGCGGGTGTCCTTAACCGACAGCCACGCGGGCGTCCTCAGCCTCAGCGCCGCGCTCTGCCCGGCAGCCACCGGCAGCTCCGGGGCTCCAACCGAGGCTGCACGGGAGCCGAGCAGGCTGCAGGGCCGGGCCGCCCCGCTGCTCGGTGCCCGCGCAGTGCAGGGGACGCGCTGCCGTCGCGCTCGAGGCTGCGCACCCTGCGAGGAGCGCTGCGTGTGCGCGCAGCCAGGCGGGCGGCAGCTCCGTCCGCACCCGGCGCAGTTGGGCCGCAGATGTGCGCAGATGTGCGCACGGCAGCCCCGGCCGCGCGCAACAGACGCGCCGTTTGCGCCCGCACCGCGCGCAGCTGAACCGCGGTCCGAAACGGCGCGCCGGGGGGCGGGGCCAGCGCGGAGCGCTCGTCCAATAGCGGCGCGGCGCGGAGGGGCGGGGCCGCCGCCAGCGGTTGTGGGCGGGGCGTTTTCAGGCCCCGCCCCGCCTCCCCCCGGAGAGGCGGGAGGCAGCGGCGGCGCGGGGCGGAGGGAGCCGGCGGCGGAGCGCGACCAGCGGCGGGACCCGGAGCCGCTCCGCGCCGGGACCCCGAGGAGCGGACGCGGCTCCGAGCGGCGGCTCCCGGGGCGGAGCGGACGCGGCGGCGGCGGGTAAGAGCGGGGCCGGGACGAGCCGGGACGGGACTTGTTGCGGGCGCGGGACGGGAAGGCGCTCGCCCCGCCGGGAGGTCGCCGTCTGCTTCCCGCGGCGTCCCCTCGGGGCCGGGGACGCGCGAAGGAGGCGCTGCATCCCGCCTCGTGCTCCGCGCCGTCCCCTCGTGCCGGCGGTGACGGCCGTTTCTCGCCTCCAGGTGCTCGGCGGAGCAGACCCCGCAGCGCCGCCGGAGGGGCCGCTCCGACGCTCCCGCGCCGCCGAGGCCGCACCGGCGCCGTCCGGGCCGCGCCGGGGTGACGCCGTCCCGCCGCCCGCCGCCAGCATCGCCGCCGCTCCCTCCCGTCCTCCGCCAATGCCATCGGGCGGAGGCCGCGTCCCGAGCCGGGGGCTCCGCTTCGTCCCGCGGGGCGGCGGCGATGGGGGCGGCTCTCTCCACCGGAGCGGTCGTTGCCATCTCTTTTAACTGCATCATCGCTCTGCTCATCCTCATCCTCTTCCACATCCTCTGCAAGGCCTGCAGGACCCCGTCGTGCCCCAAGAAGAGCCCGGCGTCCGACGCGGACGAAGCGAGGAACGAGGAGAAGCACCTCCTGCAGCCCTGAGCGGCGCGGCGATGCGAGCGGAGGGGACGCGGAGCTGCGCGCAGGGACAGTGACGCCGAGCGGAGCCCTTCGGCCCCGCGGACTCGGTGCGTGGACGGTGATGGAGAGAAGGCGGCCGGGGACGTGCGCCGCCCTCGGTGTCACCTCGCATGTGGGGACAGCCCGGTCAAGGGGATGCGCTCTGCCTTCCCCTCGGGGACAGCGGCACGTGGAGAGGCAGCCGCCAGCACCTCGCTGTGCCACGGAGCCGAGTACAAGGCCCGTCCCTTGCGGGAGGCTGCTGCGGCATGGCACCTACCCGGGGGAACCCTGCAGCACCACGGCGACCTGGGGGGCTGTGGGCTGTGAAGAGCAGAGCGCACCCGGCACCCGCCTGCCCTGGGTTTGGTCTGGGGAGTCGGCAGGGTGCAGAGGGCTGCCCAGTTTGCCCGTTTGTCCTGGATCTGTCCCTTAGGGTCTGCTCACGCTCTGCCCTCCCTGAGCCTGCCTGCAGCCGGGGGCAGCTCCTGAGCGGGGACTGTTGCGCCTTCTTCCTGTTGCTGTCCCTTTTGCTGCCGTGATGGGCACTTCTGTGTGTGCTGTGTTGGTTGGGGATCACTGGCACCACCCCGTGTCTCGCTGCTGCCCACCTGAGCCCACAGAAAGATGGGGATATTTCAAAGCTGTGGGGTCAGTTTGTGTGCCTGGTGCAGCGACACCAAAGGGTCTTCCAGCCCCAGCACCCGGGGGACGTGGGTGCAGCCTGGACCCCTCTCTGGTGCCACAGTGGCTGTGCAGCAAAGGATGTAGTCAGCATCCCCCCTGTTTTGCTTGTGGGTCTGTTGGGGCTCTGCCCTGCTCATCCTAGAGCCAAGCAATAGCCAGAGTGAGGCCCTGGGGTGCCTGGTCTGCTGCAATAAGGGCTGGAGGTGTGGGGGAAGCTGTGCTGGGAGGGATGTGGGCTGGGGTCCTTCCACCAGGACTGGCTCCTTCTCACATCAGGTGTAGCTAACATGTCCCTTTGCAGTTGTGGGGTTTCTTTTTGTTTGTTTGTTTTTTGTTTTTTAGATTAATAAACAGATCGTAGGACCCAGGAGGCGTCTCTGAGCTCTGTCCTGCACATGAGGACATGGGGGTTGCCTCATTTCCTGCCCCTGGTGCTGTGTGGTGTTCTGGGACTGTTCCTCAGGGCTGTGGGCACTGTGCTGGGTCCCTCTGAGTCTCTGAATGCTGGGTGAGAAGACCAGCCAGATGCTCACCTGCTGGGGCAGGCAGCAGTGAACAGCCCTGGTGCTGGTGGTACCGTGGCTTCCACCCCTACAGAGCACATGGCACATGCAGGGCATGTATTTGGACATGGGGTACACCAGTGGCCATGCCAAGAATGGGCACCACAAGTTCCTATTCCTGGCTGTGCACAAGACAGTGGCAGTGTATCCCTGCTCATCAGCATGTAGCAAGGCCACCACGGCTCGTGCTTTCCCCACAGCAGCTGACCCCTGTGCTGCAAAGCCCTGAAACAGTGGTGTCCCGTGTGTAACTGACCCACATGTGGCTCTTTGGGCAATGCTCACGGCAGAACCAGGATGGCACAAAGACACACCACAGCACTTTCAGTGCCACTCTTTATTCTCCCAGGCATGGGGGCGAAGTGCTATGAGAGGGCAGAGCATGCCAAGCAGCTGCTGGTCAAAGCTAGGCTTTGTCTGCCTGCCCCTGGGCCCCGCTGTCTGGCTCCCGCACCAGGATCAGCAGCTTGTCCAGCTTGGCAATCTCCACCTCGGGGCCCTTCTTTACCTCCTGGCCCTTCTTCTCCTGCAGGGAGAGCAAAGCCGAGATGTCAGCAGAGAGGCATGGTGGGCTCAGTTGTGTGGGGTGAGCCTGCCTGTCCCTATGTTTTGAGCCTAAAGTGGTGGGAGCTGTGTAGCTCAGCATTTACTTTGCTGTGTTCCTCCAAAGCAGCATCTGCTGCCAAATCCCCGCAGCTCAACGCTGCTCTGGGGCTCTGACCTCATCCTCAGTTTTGATGTTAGGGGAAGCTCATTTACGCCCAGCATGACTGTGAGCACCCCAAGAAGGGGACACGGATAAGCACAGTGATAGAGAGGTCCCTGAGCTATGGCAGAGCCATGGGGACTCCACCAGTCTGTGCTGTGAGCACAGGGCCCTGTGCCTGCTCCTGGCAGCACTGCATGGGATGCTCTGTGGTGGCCGAGGGAGCAGAATGTAGCACATGAGCAAGGAGGCTGCTTGCTGTCTGCTGGCTCTCTGCTCAGGAAAGATCCCCTCTTCAGCTGGGACAAGGCTGCATGGTTTTCATTTTCCCAGCTCACTGATCACATCTTGGGACAGGGCTGGTTTGCATTAACTCTGCAAACTGAGCAACGCCCTTCCTGGCTGTGCTCCGGGCACTCAGAGCGATGTTTGTGCTAATGGCCCACGTCACAGCTGAGCATCTCTCTAAGCAGGAGCGTTGGGATAAACACAGCTGCTCGGGGTATTTCAGGACTTAGCTATTTCTGCAGAAAAGCCGCTTTGCTGTGTGACAGCATGCAGAGCCCTCCCTTTGGCACCCTGCACAGCACGCAGCACTGTGCGCTGGCCCTTGGGATGGGAGAAATGGGCAGCGGCTTTGCTCTGCTGGGAAAGGGAGAAGCTGGGATATCCCTGTCACCCCGCTGCGGTCCTGAGCACCAGGGGGGTCCCTGTCTGACACCTCCTTGTGAAGTTCTTTCTGGGGCACTGGACCAGAAAGAGGTTTCCCTTCACACCTTCTTCCCAGGGCAGTTGTTCCAGCCTGGCCTCATGCAGGTCCACGGCATTCGCTCCCCTGTGCCCCAAGGAGCAGCAGCTCTCAAAGCTGTGTGCAGCATCCCTGGGCACAGAGAAGCATCACCACCTATGCAACTGCAACACATCCCCTGTGATGGATGGTGATGCAATCGTGGGGTCCTTCTTCTGCTTGCCCCCTGCCTGCAAGGCATCCACATGGGCTCATAAGGAGCTGGGGCAGAGCATCCCCCCCATGGAGCCAACAGATGTAGAGCTGAACTTACATGGGAGGTCTGTCCCTGAGGAGCTCATCAGACGGGTACTGGAGCTGCTCACAGCAGCATTTGCATCAATTTTACTGTTAATGCTTCCCAGCAAGAGAGCAACACGCTCTTGGAAACAGCAATGGGGATGTGTTAGGAATGACTCTACTGCTCTGCATGCCTGTACACTGGATGGGACGAGTACCCACACTGCTTTCACATTCACTTTGCTCTACACTCAGGCTCCCCAGGGAGGGAAACTGAAACACAGGGCAGTGTGGGCACAACTGCTGCAGCACCCCGCATGGTTCTCTGCAGGGAGGTTACTGTGCTGAGTGTGAAAGATGACTGAGCTGGAGACACAGGGCTGAGAACAAGGATCAGGACCAGGACCAACATCAGCTGTTTGAAGATCCCAGCCCCACTACCCTGAGTCCCAGCACTCCTGCTGCTGCCACAACCTGAGCTCTGCATCCAGGATTTGGCAGTCATATACACTGGAGACACTACTTTGGCTGATGCCCTCAATCCCGTGCTGAACAGTAAACCACCAAGTTAATAAACTCTCCCATAAACTCACGATGCTTTCACTTTCCAGCATCTTTTTTTTTCTTTTTTTCCCCTGTTGGTGGAATAATCATAAAACATCTGCTGTAAGGTTTCACTTTAACAAAGCAAAACACATTTGTGTTTTAAAGTAGCAAGAAAGTTAACTATGCTGGCACAAATATCAGTGGAAAATTCCTTACAGCTTCCCCAGGAGCAGAGGGGACCTGTCCCTGCTGAGAGCTGCCCAAGGTGGTGCTTCCAGCTCCTGCCATTCCCAACAGAGCAGGATGTCTGGACACAGCATCCCAGTGACCCAGGGCCATTGTCACAGGCTGCACAGAGGGGTGGTGGAGTCACCAATCCTGGAAGTGTTCATGTAATGTGGAAATGTGGCACTGAAGGACACAGTTAGCAGGCATGGTAGGGGGTGCTGGGGTTGGACTAGATGATCTGAGTGGTCTTTTCCAACCTTAATGGTTCTGTGATTCTATGACTGCCATTCAAAGGGGGTGCATTTACAGACTAAGAAGGGGGTGAGGTGCTTCCAGAAGCCACTAATGGGGGTGGGCCCCCAGCCTTATTACCCACAGTGGGAAGGCAGACAGTCTGCCAGGCCTTCAGAGGTGCTTTGCTTCTGGAGAAGACCTTCCCTTGCTCCTTCTGCCCTGCTCAGGGGCGGGTTGAGGTGACACCTCCAGGGTGATGACTCCTCCATAAGCAAAACCATAATGCTAGCAACAGGATGGGAGAATTCAAAGCATGAAAGCAAAGAAGAGATTTCTCTGTAGCCTTTCTGTTGGGAAGACAAAGAAAACCTCTGAACAAAGCTCTTTGGTCCACCAACCTAATATGCACTGAGAGGTTATGATAGGATCTGCAGATCCCAAGTGTCCAAAACATTCTCCACCATGTCCCCATTGCTGTCTGATGCTGTGATGTAAGGTAGAGATCACACCACACCATGGCAGGACCACAAGCTCCTGAGGTGCCACCTACATGCAGCAGCAAGGCGCTTTGCAGTCACAGAGAGCCTCAAGTCACACTTGCAGCTAGATTTGACAGCATTGCTCCTAGCCCTCAGAAGGATTAGCTGACTGATGAGAGATAAGGATTTAGGCTTATTTTGCTACTGTTTGGAAATAAATGACGCAGGAAATGTTCTGCTTGTGGGGAATGAAACTGGCAGAAAAGCCCAGGGGATGGCTGGGTCATTCAGACGTCAGCAACCAGGCAAGATCTCGGGGCTTTTTGCTTCCCACACCGAAGATGCTCATCCTGCCAGCTTCAGCTAAAGCCTGTGCTGCACAGGGCAGTCCCTTCTCCTTTCTGCAGCTCACACATTTGACTCAGAGACAGCACCTGTAAAAGGCCATATCAGGACACAGCTGGGGATCCAGGTCTGGTGGCCATAGGTGACACTGGAAACTGACAGTGAATCTACTGGAACCAGCAAAGATGCTGTGAAGGGAACAACTGCCTAGCTCAAGATCCACTGCATCATCTGCCAGGGAAAGTGCAGGAGCAAGGCTTAGCTGTGTGCGCGCAATGAAGATCAGACCTCCGAGAGGCTGGGACCATCCCAAGGCATACACAAAGGCCATGTACACCTGTGGAGTAAGGAAGGATCAGTCCCAGGCTCTGCTGTTTGAGTAAAAAAAGAAGAGATTGGGCTTTCAGCCATGCTGAATGTTCTCCGAGAGCCATAAGCAACCTCTCTGACACACCACTAATTTAGGCACCTAAATATAGGCACAAGAAGTCCACATTTAGCTGTTGTGCCGAACTTTGGAGAGCTCAAGCTGAGCACAGGCAGGGCCCCCAGAGCTCCCCCGAATCAGGCACTGCTAGTCCAGGAAACCACAGAAGACATTTAAAACAGTCTCCCCGCTGCCTTTGCCGTATCTGTCATTTAGGGCTTTACAGCAGGGATGTGGTTGCAAGCCTCAGCTCAAGTATCAGCAAAATAAAAGCTTTAAAGTTAAGGCTGCATTTGCAGGTTACCTGAGATCCATCAGTCTGACACAGGGCAGTGAAGCACATCACCTTAACTCTGCCCTGCACTGGTGCTGCAGTGAATGAACATCAGCAACGGGTGCTTTGCTGCTACAGGAGGACACACTGGGCTTGTCAGCCATGGGGGCAACTCGACTGCAGTTCTGAGCACTGTCTGTGATGGAGACCAGCTTCACTCTCAGGCATCACTGCCTTTGGTCACGGAGAAGAGCGAACAGCAGCTACCTCAAAGAGAGCAGTCTGGTGCTAAGATAACCTCCTCATAAGGCTTGTGGAAATGATTTTCAGTCATACTGTTCACAGACTTAACACTAAGCACTGAGAAAAATCCTTGCAAGCTTGGTGTGCAGGACAGTTACCTCGCTTTGAGCCATAAAGGCTTCCTAACAGCTTTTGTCTCCACACCAGGGGTCCCGGTGGTGCAAATGACCACTGGGACAGGGGTGGAGGCAATGGAGGCCCTCTCTTTTGGCTCTGGTGGTGATGGGCAGAGTATCCCCCACCACCCTCAGACCTGGGTCCAGCCCTACTGGGTTCCAACCATTTCAAGGCCATCAGACTCTTCTGGGTGGGACTGATTACTTTAATGAGTCCCTGTCAGTCACGTTGCAACACTTCATCACTCAGCATCTCTTTTTTTGTACCTCAGTTTTACTTTAGTGTCTTTGTAGAACAGTCCAGTAAGCCATTATGGATTAGATTTCAGTAAAACCAAACAAACGTGGATGTGGACATGCAGTTCTAGAAATGCTTTAATAATGCTGTGATCTCACAGAGGATAAAACCACGAGGTCACTTGCAGATGTATGAACAGTACATTCTAAAGACAAGTTACACATTTTTTTTCTTGAGTATCTCTTACTCCGACTGCTATTGTTAATATACATCTCCTGCCATTGCATTTTACCTGCTCTATGAAAGTCCAGCTGCTCTTTTGCTCTTAACACTGTGTTCTCTTTAAAGCTTTTGTCACACCAGGTTTTTAGAACAAGTCATGGAAAAGTCTGCACAGTGTTGTGGACTCAGAATCACAGAATGCTTTGGGTTGGAAGGGACCTCAAAGCCCACCCAGCCCCAACCCCTGCCATGGGCTGGTTGCCCCCATCAGCTCAGGCTGCCCAGGGCCCCATCCAACCTGGCCTTGAGCCCCTCTAGAGATGGGGCACCACAGCTCTCTGGGCAGCTGTGCCAGCACCTCGTCACCTTCAGATGAAAATATTCTTCCATACATTTAACATGCAGCTCCTCTCTTTTAGTTAACAGATACTCCCCCCTTGTTCTTTCACTATCAGACTGTGTAAAAAGTGGGTCTCCCTCCTCCTTATGAGCTCTCTTCAAGTAGTGGAAGGACACAATGAGGTCTTTCTGGAGCCTTCTCTTCTCCAGGCTGCATTCTTGTTTGCTACTAATGTAACGTACTAGTGTGTGAATATACTTCACTCCGGATAAACACAAATACACCGGAAAGTGAGTTTTGCTATAAATAGATGTGAAAATAAACATTTTCATTCCCGAGTGCTACTCATTTAATGATATTAAGTGCCAGTGGCATGAAAGTTGCATTATGATTGACACTGTGGTATTGAAAGAGCTCAATCTGAAATACAATGTCACCCCACAGCACTCTTCCCCTCTCTCCACGACTGCACTTGAACTCAGGGATGCTCCTGAAATAGCAATAGGTATTTCAGCTGTGCAAACAATTGTGTCACTTCAACCACACATCCCTGTGAGTACCTTCCAGATAAATCACAGCACCCCCTGGGCCACTGCAAGCAGAAGCCCTCCAGCACCCGCTTATCTGCTCTGGTCCATCATGAGAGTGTCTGCTTCTAAGAAGCTTCTGATGGATGCTTGTGCAGCACTCGACCTAGACTTTGGGGTGCTGGCACAGCATGCCCTGAGCAGTGGGTTTTCTTTCTCCCCTTCCTGTTCTCCCCAGCGCATCCCTCCTGCTACAGCAGAGCAGCTGTTGGCAACTGTCTGGGATCTTTTCCTGCAAACCTCCCTGGTCGATTATTTCCATTTCCTTCCCCTTCCCTCCTATTTCACCTCCATTCTCACTGAAGTGCATCCTGTTTACTTCAGACCGTGTCTCCCGCTTGCCACAAATGAAATGTCTTGCATGGGTTTCCCTTGCCTGCTACAGAGGAAACAGCCCAGCACAGATGCCACACAAACACTCACAGAAACAGATAGATACACTCATGCTCTGGACTCCGCAGGAAGTCAGGCAAAGCTGCACTGTCTGGGACTGAGTTATGCTGCAGCATGAAGATCGCAGCTTCAAAATGGCCAGTGAGAAGCTGGACACAGAACGAACATGGTAAACACAGTCATGAAAGCTGCTGCTCTTCCCTAGGACCTGGCTCTGTGACAGAGGCTGAGAAGTCCCTTCCTGCTGCAAAGCAGACGAGGCACAGCTGTAACTTGCTCTTAGAGCTCTTGTTCAGAAGCCTTGGTGCCAGCTCTCTCCTGAAGATAGGTTTAGCACAGTGCTGCTAACTGCAGGATGCTCACTGCTGCTGGCCAGCATGTGTTAGGGCTGTGTCTGAACACAATGAGGGGCACCCTGACTGAAAAGCAGAGCCGGACCCTGTGTTTGTGTAAGCTGTCCAGGCAGCTGGCCGCAGTTTTAATGACAATCCAGTCTTAAAATGCTGATTTGACTCTATCTCATCCCTTCCTACTAAGATCCCTGACATCCTGTTTAGAAAAGCATTATTAAGATCTAATTGCTTCATGTATATAATACCATTTTATTTATAACAGAATCAGATGAGAAATGCAAGCAGTAATCAATCTCCCTGATGCTAATGCATAATCAAGGAAGGAACAGGCCATCATAGAACCATAGGGGTGGGATGGGGCCCCTGGAGATAACCCAGTCCAACTCCCTGCTAAGGCACATTCCCTACAACAGATTGCTTTGGGTTGCTGACCAGGATGCTGCACCTGAATTAATTTCATACGTTCACTGTTGTGTCTCTGTTGTACCAAACACAATTCCTTCATTGCCTTCATTGCTGCTCAACCAGCTGTTCAACCAGTGGAGCTTCTTTGCATCAGAATATTGCCCTTTCCCATTTTTAATAAGGGAAAAAAGGAAGAACTGGGGAAGATTCACGGAGCAGATCTTCCTGCAAGCCATGCTAAAGCACATGCAAGATGAGCAGGTGATCCAAGACAGCCAGCATGGCTTCACCAAAGGCAGATCATGCCTGAGCAATCTGTTGGCCTTCTATGACAGAATGACAGCATCAGTGGACAAGGGAAGGCAACTGAAGTCATCTACCTGGACTTTTGCAAGGCCCTCTGACATGCTTCCTTATCCTTATCCCTAAATGGGGATTCCTGACATCCTTATCACTAAATGGGGGAGGTATGGATATGAAGGGTGGACTCTTTGGTGGACAAGGAATTGATTGTATGGTCACAGCCAGAGAGTTGAGATGAATGGTTCTGTGTCCAGGTGGAGGCCAGATACAAGCGGTGTCCTCCAGAGGTTTGCCTTGTCACCAACGATCTACAACATCTTTATCAAGGACACAGACAGTGGGAATGAGCGCACCCTGAGTAAATTTGTGGATGACACCAAGCTCAACGGTGCAGGGGACAAAACAGAAGAAAGAGATGCCATCCAAAAGAACCTGAACAGGCTTGACTGGGCCTACATGAACCAAATGAGGTTCAGCGAGACTAAGTACAGGCTGGTACAATCCCAGTGCATACAGTCAGTGCAATCCCAGACATGCCTACAGAATGGGAGAAGATCTTAACTGAGGAATGGCTTTAAACTAAAAGATGGGAGATTTATGTTGGATATATGGAAGAACACTCTACTATGAGAGCAGCAAGGTGCTGGCTCAGAGCAGCTGTGGATGCTCCCCCTCCGGAGGTGCATAAGGCTGGGTTGGATGGAGACCCCACAGCCGGATCTGGTGGGGGGCAACCAGCCCATGGCATGAGGCTGAGTCTGGGTAAGCTTTAAGACCTCTTCCAACCTAAGCCATTTTATGATTCTGTAAAAATAAAGGCAGACTGCACAGAAAATGATGAAGTCATGAAGGACCTTAAGGCAAGCACTTCCCAGGGTAATCTCGATGGCCCAGTTAGTCTCACCAGCACCACTGATAGCAGAAGGTCAGCCAGCAGCTAGCATCTGGCAGCAGCAGGTGTTTGATAAGTAATAGACAAATTTAAGGACCAGAAGTATCCTACTAGCAGAGTTTAACTGAAAGTGATGCACACACCTAATGCATAGTAGGCAGACAAGCTACATTAAAAGAACAACAGCACTACAAAACCTGTCCCCTTACTCAGGCTGAAAGTAACCTGCATCAAGTAACTTTGCACCAAGAACAATCCTGAAATATGTTTTCACAGCTGGCAATCAAGCAGGAAACAAAAGAAAGAAAATGGCCATTTGTGCTTCAAAAATTAAATCCGAATTTAATTCCAGTAATTACACCTTCATTAGCACCCTATTTGCCATAAAGATGCATAAAATCCCTAAGTGAGAGCTGCAATTGCTCTGAAGGTGAAAAGAAGGTAACTGGGGAAATGCTGCCCTCCCCTAGCCCATAAAATCCTTAAGAAGTCTGGATCGTTGTGAATGGTTATTGCTTGTAATTTAACTCCCACAGCAATCATCTGTAAATGAGCCAGACAGCCAGAAATCCAGCGAGAGCAGAAGAAAACCTGTAACAGAGCTGATTTATTCCAGCCTCCCCTGATATAACTACAGACAAATGCACTGCTTCCTATGTGACCATCTGGGGCATGAGTGCCAATGCAGTGAGTACAGCTCAAGCTCAACTTCTCACCACTGAAATAACACCATGATGGAGACTGCAACAAGTTGCTATGGCTGGTCCTGTCCTGTGGCACAGGACATCAGCACGAGCAATGTGTGAAACCATGCAATCCTGGGACCACGTGCCAGCCTCAAGGGTAGGCATGGGTTTACTCATCAAGTTGGACTTCTTAATGCAATTCTGGGTCCTTGGACTGCAGGAACTTATTCCGAGCTCTGCACTGAAGAGGGATCAAACACAGCTGGCAGATGGGCTTAGTACCTTGAGCAGGTCTTTGCAGAGTTCAGCACCTTCAGTCCATCTCCCCAGTGTTCCAAGGTCACACAGATGATCCAAAGCCTTCCAAAATCATTATGATCCTTGCCTGCAGACTTTTTAACTCAGTTCTCTCCTGGATCATCCACGGTGTGAATGGAAAGGCTGACGTGCTGGTGAGGTCAATAAACAGCCCTGCAAGACGATTCTATTCTGAGATGTCACCCCAGACTGAGAGCAAACCCCTGACAACTACTCTTTGGAGTGATTTTTCAGCCTTTCATTCACCCCACTCCGGGGATAACACTCACAACCCCCTGTAAGCTTAGCTCAGCCAGGCACTTGTCATGTGTATGAGCATCAAAAGTCTGAAGGAAGACAATTACCCAACTTAGTGAGAAGGCTCCCTTGGGAGAGACATGTAAAGCCTAAGAAAGCTACAGGGTCCAAAGGTGTTAATCACGCTCAACTCCTGTGCAGTGCTATGGAGTAAGACTAGCTGCCACTCTAGTAACGTTCAGAATATTGTGTCCTACACTGGATAGAGCTTAAGTAGATTTCCTTCTGAAGGATCTAATGCAAGCGGGCTGCTCAAAGGCAGCATGTGCTAATTAAGAAACACAAGGTGAGAGTAGTTAACGAAAGAAGCTTTGTGAGGTGGGAGCTAGAAGAGGCTGAACCTTCTCACCTCCTGTCCCCAGGGCTATCTGCTGTCACACACACAGTCACTGGGAAAAAAGAAAAGGAGCTTCCCAGGGAAAAAAGATATAAGATAAAGAGATGATGGCTATGCTGGCAAAGTGCTTCTGTTCAATGCCCCCAGTGAGAAAAATAATAATAAAAATAAAATAAAATAAAATAAAAACTGTAAAAATCTTAATTTTCAGTTAATGGAGAATTCCAGTTTTCCAGTTTCACCTGAGGGAAGGAAAGTAGGAGGTAGTTTGCCTGAAATGAGATGGCAATAAACCAAATTGAGTCCAGAAGAGACTACCAAGATGGCCTGGGGATAGAGAGCCTGAGGAGGCACTGCAGGAGCTGGGATGGTTTAGCCCAGAGCACGGAGGGCTTTGGGGACCTATCAGAAGTCTGCCTGCACCCAGGAAGCGGGTAACAAGAAGACAGAATGGATCTTCACAGGAGTGCACAGCAAGAAAATGAGACACAACAGCCACAAACTGAAACAGGGGGGGCTCTAACTTGAACCTAGTCAGGACTGGAGCAATCATGCCGTCCATAGGGCAACTCCCAGCCCCTGGGGAAGAGAGATATCTGCTCTCTCTCCATGGAGAGCAGATGGCCAGAGGACCCAGGAGAACACTGTGTCTTTGAGAGCTGACATCCCAGGGACCAGAAGGTGAGGACTGTTTCCCTGTGCTTACTGACAAATGGGAAAGCTCCAGTCTGAAAGAAACTAAGATGGGAGATTATCTGCTCCCCATGCTTGTGGGGCAAGTCCATCTTTTTCCACTAGGCTTATTTCAATGGCAGACAGGGATAACACTGATTTAAGGTGTCTGGTCCTTGGCAGACCAGTCCTTGCCAATACAGTAACACCTTGTTATCTCCAAGTGCTCACAGTTTGATTTTCTAATACAGGATCTAGTAAATAAGCCAGAATCAAGAGAAATGAAGGGTCCCACAGCCTGTAAATCTCTTCATATAAAGCAACCTGGGCTGTTCCAAGGTGTGAACTCCTCTTTATAAAAGCTGCAAATCTCTCTCTGCAATGCTATCCATCAATCCCAGATAACTTCAAGAAGACCAAAGGCAGAAGCAGATTTAATAGAAGCCATGGAACCTTTACGATCCACACGGCGACAGTCAGTAAACTCATCACACCAATGACATCTCTTGGGGATAAAACACAACAGGGAGCTTTGATTTGAAGGAGCTTGGGGGATGCAGACATGCTAGTGCTGCTCTAAATGTGCAGGCTCTCATCCTTGTTTGAAAATGTTTAGCTGCAGTCAGCTGCAAAATCCTGTTATATCTCTTTTCTGCTAATTTAAAGAGCCTTCCACTGTTGCAAATCTCTTCCATTTGCAGGTGCTTTTAGGCTGAGATCAAGTCATTGCTTAATTTATTTGCAGGGCCCTGAAGAGCTCCATGAAATTATGTTTTCCAGACCTCGGATCAACCTTGTTGTTCCTCCCAGACTTAGTTTGCATTTTTCATCACCTCCACTGAAGTGTCAAACCCAGAGATGTGCACTGCAGACACCGACGGATTTACTACTGCTGCTCCCAGGCAGCGGTTTCACTCCTGCTCTGAATTACCCCCCGAGAGGCAGCCAGGCTGCGTCTGGCTCTGTGGTTCAGCATCATGTTGGGAGTTCATGCTTTCCTCTACAACCTTCAATCCTCTTTTAGCTCCTCCAGTTCCAGCTTGAATTCCCTTCTCCCTCGTTTCCCAGACCCTGGGCCGCAGGAAGCATCAGAGATGCCGTGCTTTCATAACACAGCTTTTCTCCTTGAACAAGCAGTTGTAATTGAAACCCAAGAGCCTTTTGCTCCCTGGCTCTGCTCTATTACAAACACTAACTGTGCAGCAAACCTCAGTGCTTTTTTTTTTTTAATGGCATGAAAGAAACTAAATTATTAACATCCTGCACTCCCACTGACTGTCCTGCGGTTTGCCCAGGCCAGATAAAATGAGCGCCTTTGAGCTCCTTTCCCTGGCTTAGTGGGTTTCTTCCAAGCAAATCAGAGTGGGAAACCTTATCCTCCAGTCTCAGCTGCAGTCACACACTCTGTTTCTGGTCATTTTGGTTTTGGTGCCTGACTTCTGACACCAACTCAACATCAGAAGACAGAGGAGGCAGGCGCATGAAAGAGCAGAGACCAAGCAGTGCTCACACCAGTGCTCCTTCTGCGCTCCTGGGACTTCCCCTTTCCTGCAGATTCTGATCCTCAGGATATCACAGCAATATCAGCAACAAGTGCTGAGACTTCAGCTCTAGCAAGCCACGGGCTGGAATGCACTCAGTGCAGGCTGGCAGAGAGAAAATGCCTTTTATTAGCTGAACTAATATCTAGAAAATAAAGCACAAGCTGTAGGGCACATGCTCTTGTCTTTTCCTCCTATGCATGTTTGTCTAATAAAGGATGTTATCTCTGCCTGCCCACAGGCATTGGTTTACTGACAGTGTTAGACCATTTTGGACACAACAGCCACAGCCCATTAGAGAGGCAGCTGTCTTCACACTGGCTTGACCTAGAAGGCTTAATCCAAAGCACTTGTCTTGAGGAATACCAAAGGATGACAGGGACTGAAAAGCTGAAAATGGCAAATGTGGTAACTATGCTAAAAAAGGAGAACCTGAGACCCATCAGCTTAACCTTGCTTTACAGGAGACATGTAGAACAAGTCAACAGTCTGTTTGTAAGTACCTGCAAGGAGATACACTGCAGCTAACAAGGGTTTGTACCAGATAAGTCACAAAGGAACCAGTCTGATTTCATTTTGCAACAACATAATAGATCCTGTGGACAGTAAAGACACAGATGATATTTATCTCAACTTTAGGAGACGCCAGCACCTACTCTGACAAGCTGATTCTCAGGTAAAGCATAAGATATAGGTAAGATGGGTTAAAGCTGGCAAAACCTGTCCTAATGGCTGTGCCTAGAGCTGCAAGCACAGAGGGCTGTGTTGTGTGTAACACACACTGTCTACTGGGGATCTGGCCAGCACTCCTGCTGTGCTTGGACACTGGGACAGATGGGAAGGCTGCAGGTGTCCAGGATGGTAGAATGGGAATTTAAACCATGCATCAAGGACACGGCTCATGGGATCCAGTCTGGGATGTAAAAAAAACAACAACAGGGGTTTCAGCCCAAGGAGATGAGGAACAGCACAGGTAAGAAAGATCTGCATTGACCAGGATGGGGGTGAGGAGATCGGACTTCCTTAGAACAGAAGCTGCGGGATTGGAGGCATCTCCCCATCAGGATGCGGGAGTAGGGAACAGCAGGGGGACTCTGCCCTAAGATGGCCCTTCACAGTCAGCATTAGGCATCCTGCATCACAGAAATAGCCACTGAATCTAAGGGTAGCAGCTTCCCTCTGGGAAAGCTTTTGAGATGCTGTGATTGCCACTCCTGCAGCCAGCAGCACTGCCACACAGCCCCTCTTCTCCTCGACTTTGCAAGGAAGGCTCTTCTCTTCCTTTTTGCCATGGGATAAAAATAATCCTCTTGCGTCAGCTCCATCACCATGAACAGCGAAACATTTTATTCATCTCCAATTCCTTCCTTTCTCTCATTTAAACAATTCCCCATTGAGCCCATCAAATTAATTTGAGCAAGGGCCATTATTTGGCCAGCCTGCTGGCGCAGGTGTCTCCTTTTCTTTCAGAGGAGGCTGGTGGATGGCATGAGTGTGCTTGGCATGGGCTGGGAGCAGCACAGGCTGATCAGCTCAGCGTGGCGACACGGAGGTTTAGCAGGGGCAGAGAGCTCTATAAATCTCTGCATCCAGAGTCAAGCAGGCAAAGTCTGCAAGCAAGGGACATTTTGCAGCCATGTGTTTGGGATGTGTTTTACAGCCTTACAGGCACACTTGCCCTCTCTGTCTCCCCTGGCAGCTTCAACACTTTCAACACAGGCTGGCTGCTGGGGAAGGCTGTGTCAGGCTCTGGCAGCAGCTTGGGGAGGAGTTACTGGCATATGCCAAATCTCAAGCTGTTCCTCCAGCCCTTATAGCCATAATCCTTCCCATTCCAGGTCATGTCAAATTTCCTGACTTTGTTGCTGTAGCCAATGCCAAAAGCTCTCCAAGAAGTGACAATGCACAGGAATAAGATAAGCAACATCACAAGCAACAAAAAGCTTGGAGAAGACTAAAAGCTCACTTTCTGTGAGCTCCACGTTTGCTTGTGACATTGCTCAGGTCAGCGGAGCAATGCAAAAAGACACAACTGGGTCAGGCCACAAAGACCTGGGTCCTGTTTGTCATCCCTGCTGAGTGAGTCCTGTCCCTTCATCCAGCTTTCTTCCAGTGATGGACAATGCAGGGAGACAGGAAGCCTCAGCAGGTGCTGGACCTTGGTAGGACAGGGTTCTCTACCAGTACACCCCAACATCAGCTCCTCTGCTGAGTGTGTCAGATGTATTCCCAAAGAACTCAGGAGGGACATATGGAGAAGAGGGGCTGTAGGAGAGCAGATCCATGGTGGCTGAGCATGGAAAGGCTCTGCCCAAGAGGCTGCAGGCAGGCAGCATCCCAAATAGCCTCCTTCACTGGTGCTGCCAAGGGCATGCTTTGAGAGCAGCCTGTTCCCACGGGGCTCTGGCTGGCATGAGCTCACTCTGTCTTTGTGCTGGGGCTGTCATTCACCTACAGAAGTGGTGGTTTCTAAGGATCTCCCAATTTTCTGGAGAGGATTTAAATCATGTGCACAGAAAGGAACACACAGAGGGTAGCTAAAGAAAGAAATGGGGAAGAGAGGCAAGCCAAGCTGCCTGAGGGGCTGGGAAGTGCCTCTCTTGCCACTGTGCTGAGCTGTGCCCACTTCTCTGCGCCAAACAGCTCTCTGTGAGGTGTGGGAGAAAGCAGAGACTTCGGCTCCAAGGAGCTGTGGAAGCTGAACAGACACATTCAGGCAATCTCAAAGTGAAAGCTCTCTGAGGATGTAAATCAGGACTCCTTATTCTCATGCATTAGGCATTTCCCAGGGCAGGAAGTGATGGGTTCCTCTGACAGCACAGGAGCGATGCCCAGGCTGCCAGGAGGACGCCAAAGCACAGACACCATCTGTCCATGAGGAAGTGGATGCAAAGCCTTCACACAAAGCAGTTCTTTTGGCAACGTAACTGTGCCAGCGTGGAGAAATGCAAAGAAAGGAGCAAAAAAAAAAAGAAAAAAAGGCACCACCAAAACCATCTTACTCGTCCCAATTCAGATTTCAATTACTCCTGACTACCCCAAAAAAATAACAAATTAAATGGAAAGACACCAGACTTATTTCAGGAGAAGGACATTCGCTCAGTGATTGGATTATTATTGATCACAAGAACCAGAGTCTCTCCAAATCCCTAGCAATGCAATGAGCAGCCTTGCACCACTTTCAAATGCAGGCCTACCTTTTGTTATGCAGATATTCAAAGAGGAAACTAGTAAGTCAAAGCCAGTCCCAGCTCATGTACAATATCCCCCAGACAGCAACCTCAGCATCTCATAGGATAAGGCTTGCACTTTAGAAATAATTTATAAGTACTATTGAATTTTCCTAAATTGGGATCTTTTCTTGCTCCAATTGACAGTGCTACCATTTCACATACTACACACGCTTCATCCAGACCGCTGAGAATTGACTTTAGCTTAAAATAACCTGTAAATACGATGATGTCTTTCCACCAACTGCCAAAGGGAGAGGTCACAGAAAGTGGCATTACACAACAAAAACAAGATTGGAGCCACGTGGCCAGGAACGATAAAAAGAAGAAAACCTTCAGTTCTTTGACCTTGGGTTTCACCAATCCCACAGTTAGACAGAGCTCTTTTCTCCTGCCTCATACTTCAATGGAAGCCAGCAGTTGTTTCACTGATTATGAAAATAACTGGTTCGATAAAAGAGGAGTCAAGCCCTTTAGGTCTCCTGATGGCTTGTTTGGGTTAGCTCTCCTTGCAGTGCTGTTGTCTAAGGTTGCCACATCTCTGCCCTGGATTCAGAACTCTCTGTATCTGTAGTGTGGCACAATCAGACATCTCGATTTGTGCTACAGATCTACCTACTCTCCTGTGCATAGCGGATATACCCAGGATGTCCAGACAGATATCCCAAGGCTTCAAATTCTGGTCAAGAAGGATGAAAAACTGCTGAAACAGCTCCCCACTGCTGCACAACCCCATGATATTATATGAGGCTTGCAGTCCCAAAACAAGAGCAATTCCAGTGGTGGACAGTGGAGAAGGATCCTGGGAGGCTGTGGAGCTCTCCCTACCAACGCGTTTCCCCAGGCAGTGCAGGAAGCGTAGAGGAAGGAGCAGGGAGAAAGGGGTAGGGGAGTGTGCTTTTGCCAGCTCATGTCAATATTCCTCTCGGTAGATGTGAATTTACAATTGTGAGTCACAATTCTGCATAGCAGAATGGCCAGAGGATGTAAGCAATGCTGCACATGCAGTGGCAAGCTGCACACATGGCCTCTTGCTGGCCTCAGTGTGCACTAGGGCCAGAAGTATGGGTACTGCCTCAGTCACCCCACTCCAAGGAAGGCTCAGCAACCCATCCCTGGCCTGGGGCACATCTGGGCCTGGGGCACTGCTGGGCTTCCCTCCAGCACCAAGGTCAGTGCTGGAGCATACCGACCCTCCCAGCTCATCCTTCTCTGCTATATTCTGTCCTCAGCCTTTCTTGCAGCTCAGAGCCCATGTCAGGTTGTTGCCTTCCTCTCTGCAGCAGCAGTTTGTGTGAGCTCGGCACATCACTTGCTGCTGTCCTCCAGACCTGCCCTGCAAACTGCTCTGCCCAGATACATATAAACCTCAGTGGGCAAAGTGCTGCTTGTAGTTGGTCACCAAGAGTTCTCCTAATCCAAGACACCAACTTAAGGGAGAGCCCCAACTCTCTCCTTGGCAGCAACACACAGGAACAGTGCAGTCGTAACTCATGGTCATGGCATCTGAGTGTTTCACAGATACCATAGAACTGGGGCATCCCTGAAGCACCCTGAGCCACCAGAAAATGAAAGCTTTAAGGCAGCAAACTCCAGAGTTAAAGCAAACTAGTGCTTGCTCACTGCTGAGATGTTGTGCACCACAGCCTAAATTATCTGTCCTTAAATGAACTATGCAGGCAATACAGAGAGCTGTGAAAGGGCAGATGTGGGGTTTCACGAGTCCCTGGATCCACACTGCAGTGCTCACCTGCTCCCCTAGCAGTGCAGAGAGCAGCTATCTGCAGCCAGACCAAATAACAGGGGAATGACTGAAAGGAAATCAAAAAGCTTTGATAAACCTCAGAGGAAGAAAAGCCATCAAGCTGCAGGTCAGTTTTCATGAGATTCAAGCTTATTTGCACGTGCCTCCTTATCAGGGGGCCAAGCTGCATCCAGAGGGAACAGCCCTGATGCAGGCAAGGCGCAGCAGCACTTGGTGCTGAATTCCTCCAGCACTGCTTGTGCTCAGTGCTTTTGGGTCACTGCGCAATTAGCCAGCCCTGAAGAGACACAAGGAAATCCTGCCATCGCTCAGGCTGCACAGAAGTGACTGTGTGAATCTCAATGACAGAGCAGCATTTGCATGAAAACAGCAGGACTGGGAATAGCACCACTAGAAGTACGAAACTCTTGAAACATTTGGAAAGGAAAGGTGAGTGGTTTTCTCTTAAATGGAATGATAACACTTCTCAGACGTTGAAATAATAACTTTGGGGATAAAATGTACTTTCTCCAGAGATACGCCACTCACTAGTCCAGCACAGATGTGACCTTGGGGAGTGCATCTAATCTGAGGATTCTGTAAACACAAATTAGCCCCATGAGTAGATGGGTTGCACATCCAGGGACAAAAGGAGGGAATACTGCACTGGTCAGGTTCATCCTCAACAGATGCTGCAACTCCCCCTGCAGAAACCAGAAGCAGCATCACTGCAGCCTGCATTGGACTCTCACATGTGCCTGCAAGTACAGAGGCTGAAATAAGCATCCTAGATAATCCAGCATAAATATCCAAGACAAGCACCAGACCAAGAGGCTTGGCTGCCTCCCTGGCTGTAAGCCTGGGCACTGTCCAAGAAATTTCATTTAGCCTCAGCAAATGCTGTTTTACGCCCTTTGTTTGACTTGCTTTCTTCTCTTCTCCCACTCTGCCATGCTCTCCCAACATTTCTGAAAACACTTACTGTTTGTTTGATTCTCTCCTGTTTGCCTTTGGCCTTGATGGGTTGCACCAGACTATTTCAGCAGTGTTTTTTTTTTTTTAAAAACAAACCAAAGCCCACAAGCAGCTACATTCTTCTGACTGTGATGACAAAATGCTTTAATTTCTTTTCAGGAATGAAACCCGAAAGGCTTACTAATTAAACAGCTCTGCCAGCAATGCTTCCCTCGGGTGAACTCAACCACCAAGGTCGTTATAAATTAGGAACAATATTTTATTAGTTAAACAACTCTTGTCTAACGACTACTGTAATATTTAAGGAGCACTTGGAGCCCAAAAGCGGCCTGGATGACAGCAGAGAGCCACTCGTTCTTGGTGCTGCATCTTAAAATGCCACAAGTACTTCTGCCCCACCTCTGAGCTCTCAGCAGAAGGATTCAAAACAGTTTCACCAAGATTCTCTGCTTGGGCAGCAGTATGTCTGTTGTAATCAGCTTTCTGCCCAAGCAGGGGTGGATGCCTGGGGAGATGGGCACTTGGCATGCACAATGTAGGGCCATGCTGGTGGCAGTTTGAATTGCAAGCTTCAATTTTGCAATGATGATTGCAAACTCCACTCTCTGCCTTGTGGTTGCTCATACCACAAGGTTTGTTCTCAGTTGTTTCCCTCACCAAATTCCATGCTTTCCAGGCTCTTGGAGCTGATACTTAGCAGTTCCCTGATACTCAGTGTGTTCCCAGAGCCTCATATGATCTAAAGACACAAGAGTGATAGGCACAGAAAGCCTCTATCAGACTCACCACCCAGTAAAATACAGCTTGGTTCCTTGAGGCATGGAGAAGTCCCTGTACCAGAGACCTCAGATTCTGGGGATGGCTCCAGGTCCCAGATTACTGGAGTGAGGGTGTAGGATGCTTGCTCTGCTTGGCACAAGACTCGGTACCCAGTGTGTGTACAGATGTGCCCTCAGCACAGCCTGGTAGGTGGCAGAGTCCCTGCCCCTGGCTTTCTCTCTACGTCAAGGGCAACTGTTCCTGTATGCCACTGAAGGACTTAGGAGGCCAAACCCCACAGGGAGTTTCAGGCATTTTTGAAGCTGTTACTCTCTGTCTTGGTGAAAGTCACTTCTAAAAATGCTACCTGAGTGCTTTCAAAAAGTTCCCCTGTTGGCTTTTTCTGCCAAGTGCTCATAAACAGGGCTGTGATATTGCTGCTGACAGCAATACTTGGACAATTAAATAACACTTCTTAAAGATCCCGAAGCATTTTACAGACATGAGCTAATTAAGCTGCATATCAAATCAGGAAATTGTTTTTTGAGCTCTTGAACCTCCCCTTATCTCTCAAGGATGTGAACAAAGGGATGAACTAAAGCCTGATGAGAACCCAAGAGTCCTGACTCTCCCCATTTCCAGTAACCCATCACACTATTAACTATCAGGCAAACCAGAATACATTCACAGCTGCTGAAATCCCACTGGGATGAAGTTAGCCCAGCCTCTCCCAATGAGATCTATCCTGGAAGCCCAGTGGCAGCTGAGCAGTGCGCAGCACGTGGAGCAGACAGCACCATGTCTATTTTTAGGGAAAGAAAGAGGGTTAGGGATGACATGTGGCTATTAAGAGCTCTCTCTAAAAAGGGTGATTAGTCTGCTAGTCATACCTGTCAAAAGCTGCTATCCCAGCTGTGTGGGATGCTGGCAGAGATGCTTCACAAGCAAACCCCTGTGACATCGAAACAGAGAGGCTGTGGGATGTGGATGAGCCTGTGGCTGTCGTGCCCCATTGACACACTGAGCTCTGCAAGATCATTCTATCTCTGAAGGAACCAGGCAGCTGAGTTGGCAGGTGCTGGAGTTGATGTGAAGGTCACAACTCCCAGGAACACCATCTCTGGTGCCTTCTGGGTTTCAGATAGTTTTTGTCATAGTGCTCTGCAGGGATTTGGCCAATGGCATCCTGAAGTGCATTAAGAAGAGTGGCCAACAGGTCCCCCTCTACTCTGCCCTGGTGAGGCCTCACCTGGAGTACTGCATCTGGGTCAGGGCTCTCTGGTACAAAAAAAGATGGGCATCTCCTGGAAAGAGTCAAGTGGAGGCCACAAAGATGATAAAGAGCATGGAGTACCTCTCTTATGAGGAAAGGCTGGGCAACCTGGGTCTGTTCAGCCTTGAGAAAAGAAGACTGAAAGGGGATCAGATCACTGCTTACAAATATCTAAAGTGTGGGAGGCAAAGGGACAAGGCCAGACTCTTTTCAGTGGTGCATAGTGATAGGACAAGGGGAAACGTCCCGAAACTGAAGCGCAGAAAGTTCCACACAAATGTGCTCAAGAACTTTTTCACGGTGAGGGTGACGGAGCACTGGAACAGGCTGCTCAAGGGGGTTTTGGAGCCTCCTTCTATGGAGATATTCCAAACCCCCCTGGATGCCTACCTGTGTGACCTGGTCTAGAGATCTTGCTTTGGCAGGGGGATTGCATTAGATGATCTCTGGAGGTCCCTTCCAGCCCCTACAGTTCTGTGATTCTGTGATCAGGCAGTGGAGAGGATGGACTGGGGAACTCAGATATTCACCCAGGTGCGAACAGGTTTGTCTGCCTGCATGAGACAGCTGGGATGCAAGGGCTCCTTCACATCCTTCTGGACTCTCCACACTTTCAAGGAAATATGGATGTTCTGCTCCTGTTAACTCTGGTGACTCCCAGAAGAAGGGGAAGAAGTCAGGACATTTTAGAGAGGAAAGCTGACAGCACAGGGTAAGGGCTTAAAGAGCACACTGATTTGATCTTCAAAAGGACAGGGATCAATACTGTTAAAGTACATCTGGACTGCCATGGTGAGATGATGCATGTGCCACTACAGCTGGAGGTTTGCACTATGCATGTGGAAGCTGATTCTGGCACAGCAAGGAGGACAGGAGATGCAGTGGATGGCGCTGCTTGCTCTGCCAGGGCTTCACTTACCTCTTTCAAATTCCCTTTTCACAGTAGCCAGGATTCCTCAACACAGGGTTGTGGTCACCATCACCTGGCCACAAATGATGGGCCTGGCAACCCTGCTCACTTGTCCACTTGTGATCCATCACCAACCACTCTGCTTCCACCCTGCATGCCATCTGTTTCAATTTCTCTTCACTCTCTGAGAAGTGCTGGCTGTAGCCAGGGGAGTTGCACACACCATCAGCCATGCCTGAACATTCCTCCTTTTTCTCCACATGTGGAGGAAACATTTAATTCAGTGTTCAGCGCCCCTTCAAACCAAACCAAGAAGTGGAAAATAGACAGCTTAATAACATCAGAGCAGCAGAGTCCATTTCCATCCCATTTATATGCTGCTTGGGATATGGTACCTATAGGTTTAAGGACAGCAGTGATTGTGCCACTCGTGAGGTCAGCTTTGTCAACAGCATGCAATTTGCTTCTGCAGAAAGTTTGCAAAGGGAGAGAATTTGAGAGTTAATGACATTTATGCCTGTCTGGAGGGCTGCTGCTGGCCACAAGAAGTAAAGGAGACATTCAGATTTATTCTGACCCATGGCAGAGTATTGCTGGGTGCTCCTCACCCCATAGCTAGGTGTGTGATGGTGGGCATACACATCTGTGTCTGTAACCTATCTCCATTGGTGAACTCTTATGAATCCAGGGCCAGTGGCAGACAGAGTGCTCACCCATGTCAGGAAGGACTCATAAATCAGCTAGGAAACTTGTCCTCAGTCAAGCTGGTGGCAACCCTGAGAGACTGGGTTATCTCAGGTGGTAGTCTTGATGGAAATATGAAAGCATGGAGCTCGTGAGATGCTCTCCTCCACAGCTCCATCACCTTTTGATAGACCACCATGCTGTTCGGTTTTCTATGCTCACTCAATGCAAGGAAGTTTGCATTTCCAGTGGCGTCCAGAAAAACGGACTCCTTAAAAATCAGTCAGAACATTCTGGACTGACACCAGCATGATTAGCTTCTGGCCAAAGACCTTGTCTTACACAGCTGACAGGTAGAATATATAAAACCTTTGGAGGTATATAAATAAAAAATGATTGTCCTGAGATATTGCTTTCTTGGATCAATTCTAAAAAGCCTGAAACTGAAAAAGCTCTGTTAAGCAAGGGACAACTTGCTATGAGAATTACACGGGCTCAGACATGATGCAGGAATACAGTTTGTGGCTGGAGGAAGCCCAGAAAGTCTAATAAAGGAACTGCGTGGGAGATGTTCAGCATCCTGCAAGACTAGCACTGGTGACTGGGTGGGAAAAGGGGCTCTGCCAACTCATACAGGCATGTACATCTCATTGCTTCCTCTCAACATTAGGATTCCAAGACACCTTGATAAATAAAGACGGCACTTGCTCATTTACAGGAGGGGTGACAAAATGGTCAGGGCACAGAATCTGATGATCCAGAAGAGCAAGAAGACAGGCAGCATGGGCTCGCAGGAGGTCTCAGGGAGGAGCTGATATCACCTCAAGTTTCCAGGAGTTTTGCAAACAAAACCCAAAGCTCAGAAAAGACACAATGTTTGGGAAACTTATGAACCTCTGTATAGTTTGTAGGTTTGTCTGCAGCGCTATAAGAAAGTGCTTTCTCATCCACAGTAGAGAAAACTGCCTTACCATCACTCCCCACTCCTGCCCAGGAGTGGATTAAGCCTTTTTACTCCAACAAAAACAGAAGGGATCTGATATCCGCGACATCCTGCTCAAAAGGCTTGTGGTAACCTTAAGCTCTCTGCAAGAGAGAGCCACTTTGCCAAGCTCATTGCACAGAGTAGAGAGGACAGAGATGGCATGAAGAGACCTGCTGTGGTTTGGTCCCTCCGCTGAACCTACCTTGGGCATCTTGCGCAGATTTGGGGAGAGCTTCAGGCAGGTAACCTGGCCTCGCTCATCTCCGATGATGACAACAGGGTACACGGGGTTAAACTGGACGTGGGTTATTTTATTCTTCTTCTTGGCCACCACTACCTGGGTGCAGAGAGCTTCGTACTTATTAATATTCAGATCAAACACATGAGCCTGGGAAGAAAAAAAAAGACAACACAAAAGGGATTAGTTGGGCAAGAAGATGCCTCAGCAGAAGAATTATGCCTGGAGAAATCACAGAAAGAAAAGGTTCTAGGGAGAGGTAACTTCTGCACACAATTAGCATTTGACTTCAGGAGCTTCCCCATCTTGTAAGCAAGCTATGTCCAGAAGCTGCCTGCTGCTTCTGAGAGACCATCCCCTTACTGCAGGAACTCACGGGGTAAGGACCCATTCCCTGATGTTGGTGCAAGTTCTTCCCAAGGCTCCACCTGATCTGGGCAAAAGACAGCTCAAATCTGGCATTGCTGACCCCGCAGGTCCTAACCTCCCTTCCCAGTGCTGCAAGGAATGAGTCAACCAGGTGTGAATCCGCAGTCTGACATACACTGACTCACAAAGTGGGAAACGCTGTCAGAAATATTGACTACCCTTTATTGCAGACCTTTCCAATATCTCCAGCTTAATAATAACAATTAAGAGTCAGATCAGTAATTAATAGGGAAATAATGTGAACACGGTCAGTATGATTCAGGATGTACCGTGGGGTGAAGCACAGGCAAACTTTTCAAAGCACAGGACAGTGTGGGGACAGCAGCCTGCTCCAAACAGATGCTGAAGGTGCTGTGCCAGCATGGCACCCCCATGGCACTTATAGTCAAGGGCTGGGCAAGTGAGAAAGGCCGAGAAGGAGGAAGAGAGACCTAAGGGCAGGCTTTCCTCCAGCGTGGATCCCAGAGCTACGGCACTGATACAGAGCACATCACTAACTGCATGACAGAGGATGTTTCAGCACGACTCTGATGGGAACAGTGGAGCATACTCAAGAGAATGCGTTAACATTGCCTCCCAATAATTGCAATTAGCTCCTGTCAGTGCTACAGCCTGCAAATGCTAATAAAACATGATGTTCCTCACCAGTGCTGAAGGACTCTCCAGCATGCTGGGCTCCCACCTTGAATCCATTGTGTAGACTTCCAGCTTTATTTTCCTTTCCCCCTTATTACCTTCAGAAAAAACTAAGTAAGGAAATGTTATGCTAACAAGTATGGTGGGAATATGGAAGAAATTAGAATTGAACTTTGAGTGCATCTCCTGCCAGCTGTACCTTGTTTACCAGCAGCTAGGAGCCAGATGACATGTATTGTTTCAACACTGTGCCACGCTCACAATTTCAATCCAGGAATTATATGGAATCTGACAGCAGTATCCTATAAAAGCCTTTTCCAAAGAGCATGAAAGATCGTGTTTCAAATCATATACATATACTTTCTTATCATGCACAACCAAGTTGGTGAATTTTATCTGGATCTGTGTAAAGCAAAGAGGTCCCAGGACAGAGGTTCTAGGCAGTCTCAAACACCACTGCATCTTTAGAGCCCATTTGTGATGTCCTGGGCTGGGGAACCAAGCAAAGACTTTGTAGCTGCAAAAAATATGGCAGGAAGGAGCTTCAGATTGAAGTAAAGTAAGACCTTTCTGGACAGGGAAGAGCTTGGGAAGTGAAAAGGCTTCTCGTGTGTTTTAGAGAAATCCACAGCAGTCTGTAATTCAAGGAGGGGATTCAAAGCATCAGGCAGAGATAAAAAGCTGCAGTTTGTAGAGACTTCCCCTGTCCCCCATCATCAAGAAAGGTTGGGGAAAAATGATTTCAGTTTGATCCACTCAAAATTTCAGATGCCAGTACTGGATTCTGAATCTAGACCTGAAACTTGAGGTTCCACACTCAGGCCAAAATAATCCCAGTTTCCATAGACATAAAAAGCTTATGTCCTGGCTTCTTGCATCCTGTTGTCTTCCTATCTCTGAAAAGAAACAAGCTCTCTTTTTAAGTGCATCAGCCCCACATAACCCACACTCACCAAAGGTTTAATTGCTTGCCTTCACAGAATACATGTTTATTAATTTAAGGGCATGATTCACTTCTCCCACCAATGACGCATGCTCAGTACTTAGTAACCTGAGAGCCCAAGAAATGTCCATTGCTAGAGCAGCACCAATTAATCCAGATTTAAAACAGGCAGCACAGAATTAATGGCCAGGCTTCGTTTCAGCAGCAAGGTCTGTTTTACAGGGCTGTCAAAGTATCACACCTGCAAACCACAGCCAGCAGCACAGGGGAGCAAGGATGGCATGGTCTGACTGCTCTGGAGTGCTGAGCAATGTAAATTACACTGGGTGAGGTTGTTTTCCCAAAATGCCCCTGACAGCGCAGACATGCACAATGCCTAGGACAAGAACTCGAAACCATGAGCAGAGAGTGGAGAAGGTCAAAAGCAAGCAAGTTTATGAATGTTCCTACCATAAAGCTCCTCTTTTATGAGCTTCTAAACAAATGGGCTTGTTTTCTTTTGCCAAGGGAATTGTGGAAAAGAACAAACAATTCCAGTTCTTCAGCTGGAAGCATCAGCATCGTATCAGCTGGTAGACTCTCCAGATGGAGAGGTGGGCCACAGGCATTAGGAAGGACTTCAGAGGCTTTGATGACAGACACTCTGAGGGGAGGGGGGAATGGGGTCAGAACAACTCAGTTACTGATGCCTCGGGAGTATCCTAAAAAGGGTACACTTGAGGCAGCCTCATGGTGCCATAAAGCAGCAGAGCTGACAGTGACCAGCACTGGCTGCAGATTGGCATGGGGTTTGGGGCAAGGCTTTCTGCTCTAAGAACAGAAGACTGAAACCCTGCAGCTGTCCTTGACATGCCAGCTGCTGTGGTGGCTCAGGTCATGGGATTAAGGGTATGGAGACAGCTCCAGCTGCATCCCCCATCCCAAAGAGTCACCAGAAGCACACAGCATCTCTCCATCACTCCAGTGACCTTCACCTCTCCAGATGGAGACGACCACTGACCTCCAAGGACAGCCTCTCAGGTTCCACAAGATGAGCCCTCTCTGGGTACACAGATAAGTGTCAACTCACCCTGAGTGTGACCCCAGCATCAGACCCATTGTGGCAGAGCTGCCACACACACAGACACATGCATACACGTGCAGATTGGCCTGGTGAAGGCTGATATTTGCATAGCTTTCCAGCATGGCAGACAAATGCATTTACATGCTTACTGACAAACAGCATGCTGCATCATCATGGACTCCGATTGGCTGTTTCTACCCATCCAGTTTTCCTCACTCAGTGCCATAGCAGCACCCAGGCCTGTACCTCCAGCAACACAGCAAGGCAGTGATGCTTCACAGAACGGGACACTTCACAGTTCAATGAATCCATGGAGAATACAGTAACTTGCTCATGGTCCTCAAAGCAGAAAGTATAAGTTCCTTGCTTTTCTCTGCTATCTCCTGCATTTCCTGTAGGAGCAAACCATGGGCCTGCAGTCTGGCTGCCTGTAGACCACAGGAGACATCTTCATTCATGCTAACAAGCACTGAGAAAATGGGAAAGGGCATTTCAGTTCTCTTGCTATAGATTGCTTAGAAACAATATGTGGCCACTTCCTTAGAGGAGCATAAATCAGACCATGAGAACAAGAAACCTGTGGAGAGGTACAGAGAGAGGTAAAGGAAATCTGAAAATTGCTGTAATGGGAAAGGGCAAGAATCCCCATCTGCAGTCCCCAGCTTAGCTGCAGAGGAGCAAGCACTGGGTAGCAACCAGCAACTCCAACAGCTCTTTTATTTATGGTCCTTGTAAATCTGTGCACCCACCCCAAAGAAATGGAGGAGAACGGTTACCACGCTCCAAATGAAGCCCAACGTGTTCAGCTAGGCAGTTCCTCACTGCATGGGGATTTACGAGCTGGTATCAACAGCTGTCAGAGGAAACCTGGACTCACAGCCCCAGAGAGCCTGACACTGATGGTAGATGAGCAAGGCAGATGTTCAAAGCAAACTTCTCTTAGACGGAAGGGCACAGCCTCTGATAAGTCAGCAGCCCTGAAGAGGAGCACTGAAGTTAAGTAGATGCCCAGCTATCTCTGAGATGGGATCAGGCGTATCCTGAAATTTCTGTGAAATGCTTTTAATCAAAAAGAACTTCTTTTTTTTTTTAATTATGATAAAGGTGACAGCAGAGCCTCCATGCTTGATGTACTGGCAATAATGGCTATAACTGCTGTGTTAGAGTTGCAGAAAATATTTAACGCAAATGAGCTGCTTTGATGCCTGACTCTCAAGACAGCTGGAGAAGAAATCCAGCTCAGCCGCATCCAGAATCATGCAAATATATCCCACACCCAGCAGCTCCCCACTGAGTCTCTGCATGGCCACTCTGTAAGCTTGGCACAGTGTACATCCAAGCCTTTTGCTAGAGCTCCAGCATCAAACCATGTTCTTAATTTCAAACACTTCACGTCTCCCTGCTCACTCTGCAAACTGTGCCTTCAACTCAAAGGCCAGACTTAGCTCCCGCATCCCAGCAGCTGTAGCAGCTCCAAGGTGACCTGCACCCCTCTGCCCTCACCCGGTTGTCACCAGGTGTCCTACAGCACAGAAGCCTACTCAGCTTTTGTGGCCTATGAAAATAGGAGCCCACAAGCTACCCAAACCTTTACCGCATGCCTCAAACAGAAGCTGGGTCTGCAGTGGGTGCAGCCTTTCCTGTCATTTCCTCCTGGATTTACAAGGCCTCATCCCCCACCAGTGTGGCCAGAACAATGCCTGTGTGCTCAAAAACAACCTGGTAGCAACCAAAACCCACGCTAGGGGAAACTATGTATGTATGTAAGAGCAAAGCAGATGTACCTGGTAACTTGGCAACAAAGAATAAAATCGGTGCAAGAGCAAAAGGTGAGGGATGATTTAATATCATGCTGCATATCACGCTGCCCTTTACCTGTTGACATCTCTTTCACTGCTTGGCTTTCACTGTCTGTGTGATGGATTTCCCTAATTTTCTTGACTGAATCATGATACCTCACCCATTGGCAAACTCCACAGATGACTTGTTTCAAATTCTCAAGTCCCATATTAAACAAATCGGCAGGTGACCCCTAAACCTTACACTGTAGCTTCCTAAAGGCACTGTGCAGGCAGGGCAGCCCCTGCTTGCATTGAGGCCAAACAGCCTCGTGCGATGGAGGGCTTACTTTATGCAATCGCTGTACTCTCACTGCAGCCAGATCAATCAGGGGAGCAGATCCAGTGCCGCTCATTTTCTGTAAGAAGATGTTTTTCATTTATGTTAGTAACTTGACTGAGTTTTAAGACACTCGTTGGTCCTTCCCATGCACAGGACAGGCAGAGGTTCCACAGAAGGGCAGGGGACCTGACTCGGGAAACTTTAATCACTGCATTGCTTCTGCAGGGACAGCTCAGGAATGCAGACCTTCTGCTGCCTGACACCAGCACCAGACAGACCTACAGATACATTCTAGGGGAGAAGGACTGGCCCCAGCTCTGTTACAGCAATCTCTGTGCTAGCTCTGAGCTCAGGAGATGAGCAGACATCCATGAAAGCCACTGTTGGTCTGGGCAAGTTCACTCTCCAGGGCTGGCTGCACACCCTGTGGAGCACAAGAGAAAACGAAGCACATCCTCCAGGTCTGCAGTATCTCAGCACTGCAGCATCTCTGCATGCTGCTCTGGGGTGCACAACAGTAGGAAGAGAAGTTCTGAACCACTTGGCTTAGCACAGGGCTGGAGGGGAGAGCTTCTCTTTAGGGTTTCATCTCTCTTCCCTTCCTCACTCACTAAGAACTGGGTCACTCCTGATTTGACATGGTAGGAAAACAACCTCAGCTGATTTGACTGAGCTCCCACAAGGCAGCAGGAAACCAAAGCCTCAGCATGTGGAAGAGCTGTTATTCATTCAGACAGGCCGAGGACCATTTAACCTCCTCAGAAAACCCTGTCACTTTGTTTTACAAGAAAGCGCTCGTGTATCTGAGCTAATTTTCCTGTCAGTCAGCACTTCCTGCCAACCATCTCTGCTCTGGCAGTCTCAGTGATTATGATAATCTCCTGCATGTCTTGGTCCTGCACACTCCTGAACACTGTTATCTGGTGCTAAATAGCTGATACATCATATGCCAGAGCTGGTTGCACTTCAGTTTAGTCTAATAACATTTTCTTATGTTACCAGTGACTCTTTTTATTTTTTCCTCTCTAACATTAATAGCATGATTTGGAATGAATCACAAATTGAACTAATGTTTCTCACACCTCCTCACAAAGCCTCCTTTTGATCCCTGGTATTATACCAAATTTAATTTGTTACTTTTCAGATCACTTCTGAAAGGCAAAGCCAAACAGATAAAACTAATCTGCAGTGAACTTGTGTGATGCCAGCCTGTAGAAGCAGTTGGTACCTCCGCACTGTGCTGCCATCCCTGCACTAACAGAGGAGATGTCCAGCACATCCTGAGCCCCACTCATGCTCCTGGGGTAAGTGCTCCCAGCATCTCTCAGGGACTGAGCTGGAAGCACAGCTGCAGTGTTGGCAGGAGCATGGTAGTGCAGCCAGTCCCGGCCTTATGGTCCTGCTGCTTCCCAGTTAGTGCTCATTTCATATTGCACATTTGGTTTGTGTCTTTATTGAATTTCATCTCACTGACTGCAAATTGCTGCTGAGGCTGTTGAGCTCATTTACAGTTTCAGTTTTGGCACTAAAGCACTTTTAAGTCCTGTCCACTTAGTCCTACCATAATTGCTTCTGGGTTCCAGCACCAGCCCCAGTTCTGAGGATGATTTCCACTCTGCCGCATCCACCTTCTCACCTTTCTTTATGGGTTTGTGCCAGCAGAGTTCCTGAAGTCACCCTGTATAGATGTTTTGTATATCCTTCCTCTGACCTACCAGGGCTGTTACTCTCAAAAACTGTATTAGATCAGTTTTAGGTGATATGGCCTTACAAAAGCCTTATTAGACTGGCGGGTCTTTGATCTAGCAGGGCTTACAAATATACCATTCAGTATTTTTCTGGATAGTGTATTTAGGCTGCCTAAACTCTCCTGCACTGTCATGCCCTCAAAGACTGGGAAAAAAGTCTTTCCTTCAGTCCTCAAAAACTTCCCTACTCTGATATCCCATCTCAGATAGATGGTGAAGAACTGAGAGACTGTTTCAACCAGTTTCTTACTGGTTCTTGGGCTATGCCACACAAATACATACCAGTTGTGCCAGTACCCCTGCTCCGTTCCTACAGTGACCCACAGCCCAGCTTCAGTGTCAGGCTGAGACTGACTCTTCTTAGATCACAATCAGGCTCCATCCCTTCATACGTCCTGGTTCCTGGCTATGCCCTACAGGAGAAGCACTGGTTGCTGGAGTGGGTGAGAAGACAGGCAGTGGTAAAAGCACAGGCAGCACAGTCTGATGGGGCATGCAGTCCCTGCTGTCTGCCACTGTCTGCCCTTTGGCAGGCCAGCAAAGCTGTTCATAAGACAGATATTGAACTGTCATGGCTTGGAGACTGGCATTTAAAAAGAACCAGCACAGATTTCAGGTTACTGTAAAATGCCAAACAATAAACATCAAGGCTCAGGAGCTGCTGCCTCTGCACAGGAGGATGGTGCATACAGCTGAGGGAGTCTTAGTGGCCTTAATGCCAACTGTCTCCACTTGCAAATTCAAACCTAAGTGAGGGGTCATTTCTAGTGTCTGCTAATAGCAAAGAGCAGAAAAGCATCTACGAGCAGCTTTCTAAACTCTTTCAGATACTCCTGATAGGCTCAGTAAGCAAAGTCATGCAAAGTCAAACAGGTTAATCAAAGATATCTTTGGAGATGCTGCCCAAGGCATTTGTCCCTACACATACATTCATACAAGCAGAAAAGAGCAAACTTGGTTCCTGTGTGGCTGAATGAACTAGTTAGTCTCAGCAGGTGGGTTTTGTTTAACTGCTGTATTTCATAACCTGAAAGAGCTATAGCAACAGTAATGAAAAACTGGCCTGGGAGTATCTGAATAAAAAACAATCCACACAAAAAAGCAAAAAGCAAAACAAAACAAAACCCCCCCAAAAAAACAAACAGTGATGAAAGAGGTTTAAATTCATCCGTTTGTTTTTTCTCCAAAAACAACCACCATGCTCACAGAACTACCTTGCTGGGGACACAGCTGCTATGGGATGTGAGGCAGTGAGCAGATGTGTCCTGAGCTGCCTGATGCATCTTCAGGTCTGGAGCCCACCAGCACACCCCACGATAGCACAGGAGCTGCAGCAGGAGAGAGGTGAGGAATCAGACCCTGCACGAACACTTCAAAGCCTTTTTTGGACTTAAAGCAATTGCTGGGGAGAGAAATTCTGGTGCAGAGAGAACGTGCTGGCTAGAGGAAGAGAAGCAAGGGCAGCCTGGTTGGCTCAGAGTAAGAGGAAGGAAGCATTAATCCTAAGGACTCTGCCCATCTACTTCACTTAGCTTTGTCATGTCACCAGCCTGTGTTTTAAAGCAGACAGGAGTCTGCCCATCCATCCACATCAATCTTAAAGATTCAGCAGGGAATAAGAAAGAGCCTTTTATGTTTTGTGGTGGAAGAAAATGAACAGTTTTACTGGAAAACAACCACTTTGCTGTGAATGCAATTTAGAAGCCATTTTAAGAACATCTCTGCCCACTTCAGCCTGCTCAGAGGTCCTTCTGCATGATGACAAAGGGTTCTGTACTCACTGTTTTCACACCCTAGCGATTGTCCAGCTTTGCAGAGATAGTGGAGAAGGCAGTGCAAGGTGAAGTGAAGGAGAAGTGAAGGAGAAGATAGTGCAAGGCTCAGGCAGGCTACTACAGAAGTGTAGGAGAAAAGACAAGGACATGGCAGGGAAAGATATCTGCAGCTGTTGGGAGTTCACAGTTTTCATTTTCCTGGGCAAAAGCACTAAACAGTGCTGAGAGGGCTGCCAGTGTGCCTGACCCATGTTCTGTAAGGTGAGGCAGGAGAAGGTCCGACACACTTGAAGGAACCTGAAATGTTAGGCAAGGCTCTTACTTGCAAAGTCACACCAGTTTTAAAGACAGAGATTGTTTTTTGCTTCCAGACAAAGTTAAATAGGCAGAAAGTCTCCATGAATTGTTCTGTAAACACACACACAGCATTGATTGAGAAGTGTTTCTCTCCTGATAAATGACGGCTATCAAGATGACATGGATTTCTTCAGCATCTTATCCTGTACATGAGATACAACAGAAACCTTGTCTTCAAGACTTTTCATACAAAACAATTGTTCAGTAAAATCTGTTTATATTATCAGGAAAGGGTATACTCCCTTCCTGAGAAGCACAAAGCCTTAGTTAATTTCATGAAGGCTTGGGTCATCTCAAGTATTTCATATCTTGAAAGGTCAACAGCTTCAGTAATGGGGGAAGGGCGGTGGAGCATACGTCTGAGTGGCTTTCTCTGCAGAGTGCATACTCAGATGGCATTTATCTCAAAGCTATCAATATTTACTAAGGATAACTGTAACGTCACCCTGCCCTTGCTGTATTAGTCATGAAGGACACGAACCACAAAAACAGAAGAGCAAATGGACTTGTACTTAGTGCATGCCTCCTGCTGTAAAAGCCCTGGGATCCTCCTTCTCACATCAGGATGTAGTGTCTCAGTGTTAGAAGATAATTCAGGCTAGAAGAGACTCCCAGAAGTCTCTAGTCCAACCTCCTGAGACCACATGTGGTTGTTCAGGGTTCTGCCCAGCCTTGGTTTTTAAGAACTCTGTGCACAGAGATGGTACACCCTCTTTGAGTAAGATGCTGCACTGCTTGACTTCATTTATGATTAAAAGGTTTTTCCTTGTATCCAGCCCAAACCTCTAATTATTCAACTCATTTCAGCTGTCGTCATAGACTCATTGAATGGTTTGGGTTGGAGGGGACCTTAAAAACCATCCAGTTCCAACCCCTCTGTTACCGGCACAGACACTTTCTTCTACATCAAGTTGTACAATGGCCCATCCAGCCTGGCCCTGAACATCTCCAGGCATGGGGCATCCACACGTTTTCTAGACAGCCTGTTCCAGTCTCGCGGGAAATAATTTCTTAATTTATGGAAAATTATCCCTTTCATGCATTGCTCTGAAGAACCTGGCTCTAACTTCTTGATGACCTCTTTATAGGCACTGACAGTTTCCTGCTAGGTATCCGCAAAGCCATTCCTTTTCACACTGACCAATCCCAGTTCAACAGAACCATTTGTCATTCCACAAGGTGGCTGTGGTCTCTAGCCTGGGATCCAGACATTTGGAAACACTTGCACAGGAGTCTCTGGCTTTTTCAGCAGGCATAACAACTCATGGATGAATTCAGAAGGAGAAAACATTCACATGAGTGAGCCAGACTTGGAATTCTGTGCCATTGCTATGTGCAGCACAACCTGCCAACTTAACTTTCTTTTCTTAAGGAAAGGAAGGAAAGCATTCCAAGAGAGAAATTTCAGGTCTGGGTCCTGCATTTATACGTTTTGATATTTATTTCTGCTTTAAGTGTAAGTTTGAGATAGGCTCCAATCAAGATCCCAAATAAAAGTCCAGCTCCCACCCATTTCCCTGTCTTCTATCCTTACAATAAGCTGGCCAGCATCACTAGATCTCCTGCACCCTAAATGTAAGAGTTAGGCATCCAAATCCACCTTCGCAGTACTTTATTATTTCCAAAGCAGGCCTCACACATCAGCTAGCCTTTTTATTTCATTTACAGCCTAAAGCCATGGAAACAAGGTGCTATCTAACCTCATTTTATTTCATTGCTAATCACATCAATATCTGCACCCAGGTCCCTGCAGGAGATGGCCTGGAGGGGCCACAGAGATGCAGCCAGCCAACTATGCAGCAGGTCTCATGTTCATAAAGAACACGTATCTCCACCTGACTCCTTTAGAATACACTGTGGAGTCTTCAAGGAACATCCTGTCATTTGAAATGCAGTCACAGTACAGAACTGCACTGGACTTAGCAAACTGACTAAAACCAAAGCCAAATGCCCACTAGCAACCACTCTGAGCTCACCCACAAAACCAGATGACTGTTTATCCTTCTAAAATCAAGCCACTTATTTAGCTATAGAATTGGGAGCTTCTTTTCAAGCAGAGTTGGCACAGATGTAGACATCTCAAGGATCATTTTACTTTATTTCAGTTTTCACTGCAAATCATTTATGCTCACTCTGAAATAAAATGGCCATCAGGCAGGGCAGGACACTAAGGAAATTATCCAGAACATGATAAAGAGAAACTGGAGCATTTACTGTCCATTGCACCAGCTGCAGAATGTGCACACTTTGTTATTTATGAAAAGGTGGTGCTGTCTGAAGCAAATGCTCAGCAGCCAACACATAGAATTTAATGTAATGCTCCAGATATATGCAGCTTTTCTTAAATACGCACCTCTTGGAGTCGTGTGTATCAGGAGATTGTTAGAGTGATTTCCAAGTTGGTCTTATCAACAGGAGGCCAATACATACAGTTTGGACACGTCAGCTTGAGTAAAGAAATGTGTTTTTCAAAATATAAGCAACATCCCTTTAAGACTGCAATAAGGGCCTGATTTTTAAACCACCTCCAGGCAACCTGTGAGTTTTGCAGACATAATTATATGTGAATGCAAAACAAAAGGCTGTTTCAGAACAGGAGGCCTTTAACGCTTTATTTTCTGGATGCATGTCCTGTAGTTTTCTATATCCTCTTAATGTAGATTTTTTTTTTTTCTCAGCATTAGTAGAGCCTGTCCTTTGTGAAGTGCTAAGTTACTCCCAAAGAGTGAGTTCTACTACAAAGTGAAATATCCCCCAGAATGAAAAGGTTGTAAGCAACCACTTCCACTGAAGATGGAACAGGTTTTGTTTAAAACAGAAGCTAAACCATGTCTCAGACTTATCCTGCTGGTTAGTGCAGAGAACCAGGATTGCAGTCCTGGCCAGCAACAGCAAGGCAGCTCTTACATCAATCTTTCCTGCTGGACAGCCCAATGATGGGCTGTTCCTGGCTGATGGTCACTTTCAAAAATTAAAGGCATAAAGCAGAATTAGATCCTACTCAGCATAAAGTATCCTAGGGGCAGCACTGACAAACAAGCTAGTTTTCTGTCCTGTCCACAGCCCCATAAGAACTCTAGCTCACAGACACCGTAGCTAATGTGTCTCTGCAACAACATAATTAGAGCCATGACAGCAGTGGCTAAAACAAGAGCAGGGATGGAAACACCTCATTGCACATGTCAAGTCCGTAGGAATTTCTCTGTACTGGGTAAAGATCTGAGAAAGAACCTGGCTCAAGAGAGTAGTGCCCCAGGCTTCTCACTGCCTGCAGACATCTCTTCCCCTTCCCCATAGTTGGATGCCAAGAACACAAATAAACCACACACATCTCTGCTCTGCTCAGCCCAGCTTTCAGTGAACTCTGCCAGGCCTGCGGCTCAGATAAGTGCTCTTGTAGGGAATACACTTGCTCTATGGGAGAAGGGGGATGCATAAAGGCTCACGCTATTCTGCTTGAAGAGGGGAAAGCAACAACACTGCTTTCTTCAGGCTGCACTAACCTGAAATTCCTAGGGAGGCCCAGGTGCACCAGTAAAGGTATCTCCATTACTTAGCGAGACAAATTCTCAGCCTCAGCCATTGTATCAGTGAAATGAATTTTTTGCTACAATATAAAGGTTAAACTGCAATAAGGTTGCTAATTCAGCAGTATGGATATATAGAGGCCATCTTTTTTCCTGGAGTAATTTGGCCAAACTGCATAGACTTTCCAATCTGCATCAGCAAAACATGCAGCCCGTGGTGACAGAGCAGTGTGGTCTCACAGTACAAAAACACTATTGACAGATAGCTACGTGCCCTGGCTACTTGCCAGGCCCAAATTAACCATCTGAGCTACTAGAATGGATGGCTGGGGGCAAGAATACAACTGCCATCATCTCAACATTAGGATTGTTCTAAGCACTTCATTATCAAGTCATTACTCTTGGAGACAGCGTGACACAAAGGGAAAACGCTGATTTCATTTTATTTAATGGGAACAAAGTTCTGTTGGCTGAGCCTCGGTATGTTACTATAATTGATCCTTTTTTATTATTTTTTTCTCACATTCTAAGTATATATTCACTTAATTCTGGTGCTTCCCTGTACCCTGGAGATTTGGAATCAATGCCTGTGTATCAGCTCATGCTGGAGGTGCTCTTCTCTTGAGCACCATCCATCCATCTCCAGGGAAGCACTCATAATGAGCTGTTTTCACACAGAGTTATGTGTTTTTCTCTTGGCATGTACCATTGCAAGCAGTACATCTCCTTTGATACTGTCAGCATGAAGAAGCTGGGACTTGCATGTGTTTGCAACGCTCATCTCAATGCAGGGAGAGCAGCATCAAGAAAGAGTAAACAATGCATGCCCAGCACTATGCATGCCAAGGGCAGAACATAGGAAAAACAGTCTGTTCCCAGGCTTCTGTTTAGTTTTCCTTTCTGTCCTCTAAGAAGCACCATCACCAGGGTCCTATCAAGGATCCGTGCTTACAGAAGAATGTCCACATGCATCTATGAAGGTTTTGTCAAGCTGCACAAGACATGCAGCTGACCTTCAATATCTGCCAAGAGCTCACCAATTTGTGATTTAACATCACCTTGCCTGCACAGCTTGCCTTGTTGCTTTTATAAGTGTGGCAAGGCCCATGGGTAGGAGGAGTAAGAAATGCTGCTGCCTAGGTTTTCTCAGCTCCACTGGACATCCATGTCCTCTGAAATCAAGCTGGTAAAAAATGGAATTCATAGTTTTGGAGCCTCAAGTCATCGAAGTGACTCCACCTCTCTACGAAGCCCAGGCAAGCCTCAGACAAACCAGCTTCAGCCACTGGTCTGGATTCCTGCTGGCAGCTGATTATCTGCTCCCAGATATGCCTGGCCAGGATTGGGCTGACCTGTCCTCATACTAGGTCTTCATCTACCTTGACATTTTATCTGCCTGCTGCTCCCAGTCATTTACCTTGCCATCAGTGGTAACTGCTGCAAAGACCGTGGAAGAGTAAGGGGACCAGGCAACATCCCCTACAGCAGCATTCAGGTCATAAACAAACATCGGAGTTCTGTAAAGAGAGATCCAGGCTCAGTTAAAAACATATCACTCTGATAGCAAAACACTGAGATATAAACACTTGGATGCTGCATCCTATGCTAAACGCCAGCTTCAGGAATGAGATATGGGATACTTTCTTACACCAAACACTAGCCGGGGTCTGAGCCAAGGGCACTGCAGAGCTGAACCTCAATCTAACTCCTCTGCAATGAGAAGAAAAGATGCATGTTGCTTTCTTTCTGCAAACATTTTGAAAGCTTTTACTGCACACAGTGAGAGGGACACTCTGTGCTTAATAATCATACAGGAAAAAGTGATCTTCCCTCTCTGTACCTCTGACATCGAATATTAGAGCAGTATTGGCAACAGGAAATATTTGACTCTGACTGATTTACAACGAAATCAGTTTCCTGATTGAAACCAGACATTTCTCAACCACTAACCCTGAACTTCATTATGCAGTTTTAAATGTTCCAATTCTGTTTAATTTTTGCCTCTGTCTATTAGGAGGCGTCTGGCCTCTGAGGCCACCTACCAGCTCCTGACATTTCTCTATGCCAGTGCTCCAGAAGAATCACCCTGCCACAGCAAGCCTGAAAGGTAGAGAGTTCCATGGCAAGGCAGCAAGGTTGTTTGACTGAGCTGCACTTCTTGGCAAATTTCTGAAGCAATGCTAAACTTTATACATCATCCTTTAGATTGACTCATCAGCCACCAAGAGCAGAGATAAGACAGCAATATCAGTGTCTTAGAGTGAAACAGACTCAGGTTTGGGCAGAATCAACACTTGCAGCTGGATTAGGCTGGACCTTACTACCCGTGCCAGGACACAGTAGGACCTACTTGATGGTGTGATCCCAGATCTTGACTGTCCAGTCAGAGCTGCAGGAAATGAAGATTTTCAAGTGATAGGGATTCCAGCTGACTGAATCCACAGCCATGTGATGGGCTTCAAACACATCCAGGAACTGGCTTGAATAGCATTTTGAACACTGCAATGGAAAGAACTAGTCAGTAATCAGACTTAGACCTTCTTCCAGAGCTTGTATTCCCAGAGAAAGATGTGTGCAAATATTTGTATGGCCTCCCAGGCTCATCTGGGCTGGCTGGGAAAAGGCAGCTGGTACCCAGAAGTGCTACAAACATCATTTAGCACATGCTGTTTCACCCCAACTGCAGGCAATATTGAGCCAGACATACAGATGGGAATAGGCTGGATTTAAAGCTGGAGGCAGGATACAGAGCCCATTCTCCACTGTATGAGCTCCCCCACCTCCTGCAGTGCCTCTGTAATGGGCTCTCAGAAAGGCAGGGGAAAATAGCTCTCATGTTGCACAGGAGCACACCAGCAGTGTGCATTTGGACTGTTCCAATTAAAACCTCCAGTAACGGCATTATCAGCACAAGAAGGATCTGCCGGACCCTTCGTCTCTAACAAGTTTTGGGAATATGCCTGCAGCCCCTTCTCTGCCACCATCCTGTGACAGCTTGTCCCAGCAGTGTGCTGGGACAGCCCTGCCCTGTGGCTCTTCCCATGCTGCTCATGACTTCCCAGGAGGGTGTTAGAACCCTGGAGGCTGTCCAGGGCTGAGGAATGCTCCCATTGAGCTGCTGGGCCTCTCTGTGCTCCACTGGCTACGTGAGCTCATGAAGGAGGAGAAATGATGATCCACCTGCTGGAACTAACAGGATATGGGTCTCCATCAGGATGCTGCCAGTGCCATGTTCACCGAAAAATGAGGTTATCTTCCCCCACCTTCCTCCCACAGAAGGCTTCCTTCATTAGCCACAAGGATCCCCACTCACAAGTATTGCTCTCTTGGTTTTTTTCACATGCATGCCTTGTCTGCACCGCAAGTTCGGGGTGGTTTCAGGATTTTCTGTCAGTCTGCCTCAGTACTGTCACTACAAGGACTTTTCAGCACCTTTTTCTACTCCCTGCAGAATGCAGCAAAACATCATCTGCCTGAGCAGCAGGATTGCTTGAAGTGTTGCATGACTTTAATTCCTGCAAACCAAAGCTCTAACTAATCAGGAGGCTTAACTATTTATTGCACACGATATTCACTGCCTGGTAACTCTCACCTGCTTTGTTTACAATATCCTTGTGTGTTAGGACAGGTACAGGATTAGAGGAGCTGAACTCTCTGCATTACATCAGCTCTACCATCCCCAGGAGGGTGGCTATGGCAGGAAGCAGAATGGGGCTCATGTCCCACTGAAATTCAGTGACGGTGCCTACAGCTTGCTAATAGTTTGGTGCGCACTCTGGCTCTGAGCAACTGTGCTCGCATGTAATTACGGTAACGAAATCGCCTTTAATGGCATGTTCCGTAACTTTGCTTCATAATTCACAATGTGCAGTCACTGGGAAAATTGATACTTGGCTTGTTTTGAAAGTCACTTTGCTGGGAACAGACAGAATAGGTCACAAGTAAATCATCACAAGAGAGAGGTTGCTTTATTCATTTGTCTTTCCATTGAAGGTCCTTAATACCTGACGGCTTTGATCAGTGAGATCTTAACAAGATCTGTCGGCATCCAACAGATCTGTCACACTTAGTGCTCTGTTTTTAGAGCCTTGCTGGAGTTGAGTCCATGATCAGGGCAGCTCTCTAGCACCAGTATGTTGGGAAACACTCTGGGATGTTCTGATCCTCAGTATAGGGTTTGCAACCTGCAAGTTTGGCTTGGAGCTGAGCTCCAGGCCTTGACAGGAAAGGCACCTGCTGTTTTCTCATTATATAAGCAGCAAAAGGGGTTCTGTAGGGCCTGGCTGGTGTCGTTGGTGAAAAATAGACTCTTTGTGCCATACCCTGTGCTCTGGCACTGCTGATCCTGCACACCACATCTATCCAGATCTTCAGTGACACATCTCTGATGTGCGACACACAGCCACGGCTTTCCCAAGAGGAAGGAACTTTGAAGGAACATCATGGAAGTAACTTCCCACTTTGAAGGAATACCATGAAATTAGTTCAGAAAGAAGTTTGACTTTAATGAGTAAGAGTTTCTGAGTTACGCAGAACTGCTGGCAAAGACTTCTCCTGCTATTCATTTTAAAAACTATACCATTATTAGACACATGTCAAGGCGAAAACAAAACTGCTGGAAAATGTGACGCTTAACTTCTGACAAGACAGCTTTGAAGAGGATGAGTTGATTCAGGGAGCAGGCATTTGTGCAGCCTGTCTGATCCTCCAGAGTGCTGCTCAAATATGCTGAAAGTGTTTTTCTCCTATTTAAATGACGGTACGTGTACGTGAATAGTAAATTGTATTTTTATGATGGGACAGGAAAGCAAGAAGGTAATACAGAAAGTAAGTAACAAGATGTCTGGCGACAAGGCTACAAAACAAATGGGAGGAATACTGGGAGGAAAGGACAACTGCAAGGAACACAGTTTACTCATAACCTTCATTAAAAGTACTTCAATTTATCCCAAACATTAACCTGACACAATACTGCTCTTCTTCCACATTGAATGGACAGTTATACACGTGCTTATAATGTGGAGTGTTTCTACAGCTCTCTATCAGAAATATCAAGGTAATACTCAAGTCCAATAAATGATATTCTTCAAAGGCGTGTTGTATCTGGCAACAGAAAGAGTACAGCCTGGAGCCAGCACTACCAGGCAGATCAGGACACCCAGCTGCAATTCAGAAATGGCCAACACAAATGTGTCCTGTGTTGTGGACTGCCTGGCCTGACCACACAGATACAAATGTCCCGGTGCTTGGGATGAGCGTGTGTGAAAACAGCTTTGTTAAAATAAGAATCACTCTTTCTTTCTATACAGCCTTGCACTGAGATTTGTTGCCTTAACTTGTTTCATTCTCAAGCAAAACCAACTAAGACAGAAGAAAAAAAGCCTCTCTCGTATGAAAATGCTCGAATTTTATCCCAGTTTGTCTGCTTTGAAGCTCTGCTGATCAAAAAAAGTAATTCTGACCAAAAAGCTGAAGCCACGAGAATGTTCTAACGTCATTCTCAGAGACCCATCCTTTCTGGCACCAAAGCCGAACAATTCCTGAACAGCAAACACGATATGCAAAGAGGCAGTTTTGCATGACAAAATCACATTAATGCGGAAACAATTTGTCCTCTGTGTAAAAGGGCAATAGATGGTTCTGTGTATAATTAAGATAATGATTTCTTGGCTTTAGAAGCGCTATTAACTAAGCCATTTTAAAAAATTCACTGTAATCATTCTGCAGCTGAAGAATTAACATATTATAATGCTATTTGTGGACATGAACGGTCTTTGGAAAAATGCCTCTCTGAAATTCATTTCTCAATTTATTTAATAAATAATCTCAAATTCAGCCTGCGCAGAGAGCATTCCATGTTTGATACTTGGCTCACACAACATGTAAGGTTCAAATGTGCAGTTTTCAGTAAGAGCTGGAATTGAAGTGTGCAATAATCCCTGAGAAATGTCTGGAGCAGCAGCAACTTGTTGATTCCAAAACTTCTGAATCTTCCTGTAGAAAACTCTTGGGGTAACATGGAGGGTACAAGCACTTTCACTCCCTTTTTTTGTGTGTGGACACTCTAAAGGCTCACTTGTCTAAGCACTGAAGATTTCTCATTTTTGGGTTATTCCATACTATCTGACAGACAATTGCCACCTCCTTCTTGTGGCAACACCTGAACCTGACAGGGTGGTTGGCACATTGTGACAGTGGCCCCATATTTCTTTAAGGCCCACCAATCCCACAGGAATGCTTTGTTCCTCATCAGTAACCCTGAAATCAGCATTAGCATCAATAAAAGAAAATATCCTGTGCAACAGTCTCTCTCTGCATTTGTCCACTCAAGAAGTGGTTAAAATGCCTGGGATTCATGGCTGGGGTCACTGTGTTAAAATTCTCCTAGCTCTTGTTTCACTGAAAGCAGGAACACAGACAGCTCTGTCAATGCAATCTCCACCAAATTCTGTTCTGACTCAATAATCATCCATGAAGGATTTTGTCTGCTGTGTAACTGAGCCTGGATAGCAGCCTGTACGTGTCTCCTGAAGGGTAACTGATGGCTCCACCTAACACCGACATCCACTTTCTTACTTATATCCAGCACTCTAGCATACAGGAAACTAAAACTTGTGGTGCCTTCCTGCATTTTGATCAGGATTTGATGCTAACACTATTCAAACAAATCAGAGTACAATACCCAGGGTACCAAGTACGGTGGGCAATCAGCCAACTCAGAACATCTGCCTGTAATGGAACAGATGCTTTGTACTTGGAGAGCATCAATGAAAAGCCATTGCACCTACGCCATTGTCCATCACCCATCAGCTCAGCACCCCACTGCTCCCAGCTCCCTTCTGCATCTGTCTAGTCAAAAGAAAGCGGGCACTAATCAGAAACCTTCCCTAGACATTAACTGGAAGAGGAGCAAATTTCCTTCAGCATCATCCCTCTGGAAGGATTACTTGTTTGTTATTTGTTTTGCCTACATGATGGAAATTCATTTCAGAATACAAATCCCTTTGGATTCTTTTTCTCTGTTTTGGTTCCATTTTGCAGGAAAGACGCAGGGAGCTTGCAGCATCCTCAAAGGATGGACGGATGGCTCTGCTCTGCATCCCAGCCTCCAAGTGATGGTCCATTCCTACTGCTGAAGGGCAGTAACTATGACGTTAACAAAGCCAAAAAGCCAGCTTGTAGAAATGCAAGCCAAACAAAAGTTATATGAGTAACACTAAGAGTTACAAGCTTTATTTTCAGGGCTAAACACAGCAGAGATCAAAACTTCCTATTTTTATCTTGTTTTCTTAAGAAAAATAATGTCTGTCTCCTGCTGTCCATTTCTCTCGTCTCAAACAACTTTTGACCTCACCAGCAATTTTAGCCAAAGTTGGTTGCACAGAGGACTTGGCAATATTAAAGCCTTACACATTTCATAAAAATGGATGGCTGCAGAATGCAAACATCTGGACAATGCCTCTACCAGGGAAAGGCCATCAAAACTCAGCCCCTGCCCTCACCACATGGCTGGAGCTATTTGGCATCAGGCTGCAGGAAAGCACCAAACAGGAGGAGGGCTATAGCACAGAGGTGGGACATAGTCATTGAGGTCAGACAGCATCGAGGTGGTAAAAGAGAGGAAGGATAAGAGGAAGCAGTGAGAAAATGGAGATAGGAGGGCAATGAGAAAGGAGCTGGGATGTAATTGCGGAAAGGGAGGGTCTGGGGACATTAATCTGCAGGAAAAAAAAAAAAAAAAAAGAAAAGAAAAAAAGATTTCATTTGTTTCACTGCTCACAACAGGCCTGAAAAGGAAAAGAGATGAGATTTTTCCTGCCATTTCCCCACAGTCGTAAGGACAGACGATCGATGCCTTTTAACTTCTGCTCTGATCATGGTTTGTGCCTCGCTTGCACAGCTGCAATCTGCAAAGCATTCTGGGACACGGTTTGCATGAAAAACGTTTCTGCAAAATAATGCTTTAATTGGGTCTGTGCAGAGAGCTCCCTGTGACCCTGTGGGGCTCTGCGCTTGTGTCAGGCTCACCACAGTGATCTGAGGGCAGGACCAGCCTCTGAAGTTGTACTTTGTTGCCGCCTGTGCAAACAGTTCAGATGATGAACCAGAAAGACAAGCGTGGGTCAGGGGATGTAAAACAAGGGACAAAGGAGCCATTCTTACCTTATAGATCTTTCCCTCTTCAGTACCAACAAGAAACAAATAGTCTATCTTTTTGTGAAAATCAAATGATGTCCCACAGCCTGTGAAAAAAAGACAGGAGTCATACAGAAAACTGGTTCACCTGTGCAGCACAAGCTCCCTGCCCATTATACATGCATGCTGACAAAGTTTCCAAAAGTGACTGATGAGCCAGAAGCTCCCCAAAAATGCTAGAGCCACCCCTTCTTAAAAGCCTTTCCAAGCTGTACCTTTCTCCAGGACCTTCGATCTGAAGAAACAACATACACAAAGGGGAAAGGGAATTGAAAGAAGGGTGAACTGACTTGGAGTAATACACACAGTAGGTCAGTAGCAAATTTAGCTCTTGGAGCAGTTGCCCTGTGCTCTACCCACCCTGGGCCTCCCCTTAGCTGGCCACAAAGATCACTTGGTGAGGAGATCCAAAGCCTTGCATAACAACAACCACAGGATGTCATTTGCTTTCTAAAGCAACAAATGCCTTAAGACTGCCTCTGAGAATTCCCTCTGTACAAAAAATAACTTTGTGATCCAAGAAGAACTGACACAGACCTGTGATTAGCAGCGCCTGCCAGATGGCCTCTAAAGGCAAGGGCACCCAAGGGAGTCTCCACTGTTCTCTCTGGGATCAACTTCAGCCCCCATCAGAGACTGCAGCTTCTGGTTCAGTCTCCTCTCTCAGATACAACTTCAAGGACGTTGCCAGACACAGAACACAGATCAGCACTGCACTCTGCACTCGGTCACTGCTGCTCTTTGGTCCTACCAAACCTATTATTGTGTTTAGTAGCTGTCTTTGATTCCAAACATCTCTAAGGTGACCAAGACTCCAGTTACATCTGGGCCTCCAGCAAATCAGTATCCTCTAGCACAATAGTGGGAGTAGCAAATGGTTTACAGATGTAAGAGTGGTGAGTATCTGGTCTGCCTCCTGTTAGAGAAAACAAATATCTTCTGTTCGGTTGGTTTTCACAAACACATAAATGTTTTCTGAAGTGTTAAAGGGTCCGGAGAGGAAACATGATAATTCCTTGTGCCCTATCTTGTCTTTGGCTCAGAAGCCACTTAGCAGACTCACCCAACAGTAAAGGATGTGATTTGAGAACAAATCTTTTGGCAATCACACAAGGATTCTTCTTACTTCAAAAGCCCCCAGTCAAGCAGCACTGTAACCCATAAATAAAACAAGCATCCATCGCAACAGGATGTGATTCCTTGACATCCTCTGGCTTCTGCTCCCATAAGAGATGCAACATCTGGGTCTGCTGACCAGCAGGGAAATGCACAGCAATCATCAGAGGAGAAATCAGAACAAGCAGAGAAGGTCCAGAAGTACATCATTACAGAGAACTTTCTGCAAAGGCAACTGGAAACAGCTTTATGTCCTAAACGTTAAAAAAATGTAGACCTCAAAGGAATTGCTAAGGTTGTTTCAACCCTGTAATACTGTCTGCATTTTTTAACATTTAAATAGATTGTTAAATATTCAAGGCAAGCCTTAGAAAAATCCATTTCCCAGCAACACTAACAAATAATCCCAGTGCCTCTGGGAGTTCTGCAGTGTTCAGCTTTAGCTGGTCTCTTACAATCTGTGTGGCAATGCAAACCTTTCCGCAAACACACATTCAGGAATTACTAGCCTAGAAACATTTCTAAATGCAGAGCAAGTGCCTTCTCCAAACCAAGACCACAACTTCAAAGCAAGAAGTAGGTACAGTAGGATGATTAGTGGAATCCTCAGGGCTCCCTGTGTAGTCTGGGACTTCCACAGCTGACTCATCTCATCCTATACCAAACACAGGATAGTAAGGATAAGGGGATTCAACCTAGAAGAACTGCAGTCTCTACCTTGCATGGAGGGAGTCTAACACAGTAGCTTAGGTTATCATTGTGCTTTTAGAGAGCCAAAGCCATATGAGACACATCACACTGTAGGCTGGGTAAGCTGTGCGCTCATGAGAGGTTGCTTTTCATTTTGATTTGGACAGTTCAGATCAGAATCTGCTAGGAGGAATACAATTGATTTAATCCTGTAATATGGGTAATTGCCTTGCCATGTCTGCACCGAGATGTTGTGGAATCATAGAAACACTTGGAAAAGACCTACAAGATCATCCAGTCCAACTGTTCACCTATCACCAATAGCTCCCACTAAAGCATATCCCTCAACAACAACACCCAGACATTCCTTGAACACCTCTAGGGTCGTTGACTCCATCACCTCCCTGGGCAGCCCATTCCAGCCCCTGACCACTTCTTCAGAGAAGAAGTATTTCCCAACGTCCAGCCTGAATCTCCCCTGGTACAAATTGAGGCCATTCCCTCTAGTCCTATTTTTAGAATTAATATTTATCTTCTTCTGCAAGTAGAGACAAGCAGCAAACCTTGACTCAATCAGTGGCCATTGCTACAGACAGCCTTTATCCTACTACATGTTCAAAGCCAGCAGGAGTAACTTTTCTTTAGCCCTTCTCTTCCTCAACATCCCATTCCCAATTTAATTCCCCAGAATGCCTGATAAGAGGTTTTGAGTCACTGATTAATCAGCATGGTGAGGACTTGGGCTCCTACCAACTGTTTGCAGCTGCAGACCCTCTGGCCCCTGCATCGTTGTTCCCTCTGCTGACAGCTTGATGACATCTGTATGAACCAGCTCATTCTGCAGGCAGAGGAGATTCCACATGAATAACAGGCTTTACAACAACAGCAACAATACAGAGACATTCAGTACTTTCAAATGGCAAATTTTATGAAGGAATTTTAAAAAGCTTTCCAAAAATTGTTTAATGTTTCATGCCCACAGCTGGCAACTTGCTAACATGCTGCTTTACATAAGACCTCCAGGAAACTGATGCTTTGGTGCGCTGGTGCTGAGAGCCACTTGTACATCACACAGGCACAGGCATCTGACCTGGACAGCTTTGGGTTTTGAGGTCAGTACTTTCAAGTGCAGGGTGATACTGTCAGTGTGAATTGTGACAAGTGAAATTCCTCTGCATGGTGGAAGATGGGTATTGTGTACAACTGTGGAACCAGCTAAAACCTACACCAAGGGTTAATAACGTACCACCTCACCAGGTCTCTCTTCTTACCATCTCCCTGTTGTCCCTAGAGCAGCCTCAGGTCCTAACACTCACAGCCTCTCAGACTCTGAGATTCAGCCAACAGGAATATCTAGCAAACAGCTAAAGTGCACCATGTTGTTATCAACAGAGCTCTAAAGAGTGCATCGCAGGGCACAACACTGCAGTGCAGGGTTTTGTCTGAACATAGGGCAAAAAGGTTCTGTCCCAAAGAGTTTACATTCTAGGTAGGAGACAGAAGACAGATGAAAATAGACACCATGTGGGTGAGTCTGAGGAAACAAAGAGAGGCCAAAGATTCATTCTTAGATTAGCTCTGGGAATTAAAATACCTCTGCAGATTGGAGTTGGTTGTGAATATAAGAATACCCTGGGGCTAATAAAAAGAACAAAGAACTAAAGATTAAATTAGTGAGAAGTGTGGGCTGAGGACTGGATGTTTTCATGAATCTGCAGATTTCCCACTGGAGCACTGCGAGAACAAAACATAACTTCTTAGCTCACTGAATCAAGCTTTAGTTCGAGATTCTTAAACCCAGAGCAGGACTTACGTGAAAAAGGAGATTTTGCCTGGAAAAGTCAGTCCCAGGGATTTGCATTAGGAATGGGTGAGAAGGCCTTCAGAGTATTTACTCAGTACCATTCAGAGGAGACAGTTTTCTAAGATGTTTTAATCGTATTTTGAGGGAACATATTGACAGAAGGTCCATGAAAGGTCAAAATCTGTAACATAATTTACTTCCTTCTCATTAGCTTGCACTGCTGACTAACCACATACCTTTGCCTACTGATGGGAATAACTTCTATATGAGACTGCAGCAAGAAGTCTCCTGCAGCCTATGAAGTCTTATCTTCTGTTAGTGACTCTTCTTGCAGCACATGGGATAAAACCAGCCAGAATCAGTTGGTGTGGGCAGAAATAATATTAAGAAAGAGGTCGTATATGCTGGTGTGTGTGTGCAAGAACTGGAAAGAGCAGTGCCCTGGGCATCCAAGAGTAGAACATATTCCTCACGCCACGATCTGCCCATACAAACAGAAGTGCTGGTGGGCTGCTGGAGCACAGTCAGGACACGTTGAACTCACCTGCCACAGCCAAGCCGTGCTGTTGACCACTTAAGTCAGGTTTGAAGCTGCACAAGCCAATACACTCTGTGTGCCTAGCAGTCCCACTGGTCAGATCTGTGCTCTGGGCAGGCAGATGGGTATGCCAGCACACTTATTGTTCTGGCAGAAAGATGGTCTGCATGAGGCCTCCTATCTAAGTGCAAGTTGTTTCGCAGCCTTTCTTTGAAGATGCCTCCCAGCACCTCCACCAGGCCAAGGCCCACACGGTGGGCAGCTTCAGTAGGCTCTTGCCTTCACAAAGGATCTTTGTATGCAGTGATCCCCATTGTGCTGCTTTTTATTTATTTATTTATTTATTTTGTACACAGCCTTGCAGTCTGTAAAATGCATCTGTTCCTGGGGCTGTTTACCAACAGAACCATTCACATATTCCTCTGGGTAAACAGACTGTTGACAGCCTGGCCTTCCAGGAATACTGAACAATAATATGTTACTTCTGCTGAACAACTGTAAAGCATTTTGAAAGCATTAGCGAATTAGGTCTTGCAGCTGCCCATTTCCCTTTAGTTGTTGTTACTAATCCCAAGTGACAAAGGTGGCCCGCCGGGACCTATTCAGCAATTCAGCTCCAGTCACAAAAGAAAGGTGGGCTGTGGCTGCTAGTCAAACCCAGGAGCAATAAGGATCACCCCAAGAAGCAGAGCCAGACTGCATCCCAGCCAAAACATTCCTGCCATCATTCCGACAGCTCTCCTCAAAAGTCACTGCATGAATATAAGGAAGGAGAGCTCAGCTTCCAAGCTGCAGAATTTCCACATTCTTCCTCAGTTTTACACCTTCCCGATGACCCAAAACCAAGCCAAGATGACAACATGAATGTTTCAGAAAGCTCATCCAAAATGATCGTGTCTGCTTTTAACAGAGACGAGAACCACAGACAAGGCAGCTCAACCATCCTTTGCTAAAATTCCAAGTCTTCTACCCAAATTTTGAGCGGTGGTGCTTGCCAGTTGTCCAGCTGGAAGTAAGAATTCATTTATTCACTTTGTGCTCTCAGCTTTGTTAGTGTCAAAGTTATCACTGTCTGAAGAAGCTTTACTTCTGGATAGTCCTGTCAAAAAGATTAATTAAGCTCTCTTTCAGTTATTCTATATTTGCACAATGGATTTGCAAAACAGAAAACCTCTGCGGTATCATTAATTTTATTCTAAATAAAACTCAGAGATCAGTCTCTTGTAAAACTGGACTTCAAGCAAATCATTCATTCTTCATTACTGTGCAGAAAGCCATGGATTGTTACAAAGCACCCTTTTTGTTCTATTTCTTGCTTTCTCTTTGGAATTTCTCTTGGAAGAAAGAAACAAGAATGTATGTAAAACTTGTTGTTTTTCACCCCGCCTGCTAAGTCCATATCAGTTCTGCCAATTTCAGAGGTAACTTCAACTCAGCTTCATGCAGGGGTGTAGCCAAGAAGCGCAAGCAATAAGTAGAAATAACACTGTGCTAAACTGGTCTTAGAAGTCATACCAGGTGACTCTTAACTAGCGACATCAACACGTTCAAGGGACAGGAGAAAAACACAGCCTTATGACATGGGAACATAATTAAGCACAGCTGAATCAGAAATGTTGCATAAAGCTGTTTAGAGGGGAGTTGTTGGCAGAACCTATATGCAGATTCTTAGTTGTCCCAGCTGCAGCACTTCTCTGAAGTTTAGTGTAGAAAAGGTTTAATCCAGCGTGTCTCACCTCCTGTGTGAAAATGGATCACTGAGTTATGTGACTGTCACACAGCCAGTCACTGGGACCCAGGCAGTAGGTGTAACATCCAAGTCACCTTACGTGGCTGCGTTCAGCTCTTAAGAGGGTATTGTCCAGTGTAAATCCCTTTGGCTTTTCTATACAGGGGATATAACAGGAGTTGAATGCTGCAGCAGAATTCATCTGTCTCTATCCGGGGAGCACTCTGAGCACTCTTCAGAAAAGGACTTGGGACACACTTAGCGGAGGGATTTTTGTAACTAAAGCTGTGTGGATGCAAGAACCTAATCATCAATGCTCTCTGCACACTCCCACTGTGTTCATTAGAAGGGGCTCCAAGTCCTGAGATGAACATGAGACTTAAAAATAAACATAATGTTAGATATGAAACCCTGCCCATGGCGGCAAGGCCTAAAACTTTCAGAACAGACAAGCTTTGAATGGCTTTGAAAGGTTAAAGAAATTAATATCTAAGGACATAAAGAAATTTATTCACTAGCCGGGAAATAATGGGACAGCTGCTTCAAACTCCCATTCAGTGTAATTTGATTATTTCCAAAGTAAAAAAAAATAAAAATAAAATTAAAAAAAATAATAACAACTGAACTCTTCAAAGTGTAAAATCAAATACCCAGTAGGGAAAGCACGCATTAAGATTGAGAGAATTAAATCTAAGGGTTGTTTACGAACATTTCTGCCAACGCATGTACTGCAAAAGAAAAAGTAATCAAAGGAGAACAGAAATGAGTTAACAGATTTTCTGGGGTGTAAGCAGGCAGCGTCTTGGCAATGGGAAACCCTCTGCCTGTCCAATTGTGTGTTGTTGTCCCACTGCAAACACAAGCTTTCTCCCTGCTCCATGGCCATAGTATTTCAACTTGATATTCCTTGTACCAGCTGCTCTGGGGAACTGGGCAGCAGCTACCAGTTCCTATCTTGCAACCTGAATTCTCTGTACCACTTTGGTCACTCACTATATCAGAGTAGGAGTGAAGTTTATGTATTCTCCTCTCCCTTTCTGAATTGCAGTCTGTAAGGCAGCATTTTGGAATTTTGAAACTATAGATGAATGCAGATTATTCCACCTTGTCTCTGTATGATCCTCCCAGAACATAGAAGGTTTCAGAGCAAGGATAAGTCTTGAGTTTCAGCATCTGTGAAGCAGAAAAATGTTCTCTCATAATCAAGCCAATGGGATGCTGCAGGTGCACATAGGATGGTTGGGCCCTGAGCAAGAAGCAGGCTCATTCTGCTCAGTTCAGAGTTTAACACAGTGCTCTACATTCAGCTGAAGGCTGATATCAGCAAGCTGTGATTGAACCAGAAACGTTCACTTCTTTTCAGATCTTGCTCATTATAAATAATAATACACTTAATACATCATTGAACTTTGGAAAAAAAAAGTGAGTATAATTTGGCCAGGAAAGAAAATTGCCACCTACTATTTACCTTAACTAAAGTCCATGACACAATCCGTCCATCCGAGGAGACAGAGAAGAAATTCAAATTGTTGTCCATGTCATCTTTCTGCCACTTCACCTTCAAACAAGCAGATAACCCCAGTTAGTACAGAGCACTCTGAACTAGCAGGGCAGAGTCCCTGGCCCTCACAGAGACCCCCACAACTCACATCTTTCACCGTACTGCAGGGAAGCTGCAGATAACATATCGATTCCCTGTGCAAATGAATCCCTTCCCATTTGGCTAATTACTGCAAATATAGCATTACATGTCTATACCCTTCAGACAGCTCACCTCAAATTAGGTTTCTGTGCCTGTGTGGGACACAGATGAGCCCTTGGAAGCAAAGTGTGACATGGGTCTTTGGGGCACTTTGTTTTAGGGGGATCAAAAGGTCTCCATTAAAACTGAAATCCTCCCTACACCTTCAGAGCATCTGTGTGCCTAGTAAGGAGATTTGCCTTTTGACTGTGACAGCTCAGCAGGAGAGATTAGAACTCAGATAAATGGCTTACAGTTTAGAAGAGACATTTCAGTTAGACGAAAAGCATTAAGAACGCTCGATTTTCAGATCTGGAATTCAATCAGACTGAAGGGAAAAGGATGACTTGCCACTGGGCCTGTCAGCGTAAACCCCCGTGGGCATCTGTCAGTTCAGGATAGGGACAAACACTTCGGCAGGTTCTGCTGTGGTTTTCAAAGGCATATTTGTTCCTGTCCAAGCAGTGCAGAAAACATATTTCCCTGAACATCATCTGTGATAAATGGGCACAAGAATCCCAGAGCTTATCAAATACTCAATCTATGAACAGCTATTTATCTGGTACCTACTACAGAATGCAAGCAAGCGTTCTCAATACTTTAATTACACAGGATTGGGTATCCTGATGTTACTTCCTTGGAAAAAGTGTTAATTCTGTTTTACAAAATTGTTTGTACCATGAAGTTCTCTGGAGCACGAAAATTCAGCAAGAGACTCACTAAAGAGTAATTAATTCTCTAGTGAACCTGTTTCCTACCTAGAACACACTGTTCTGCAGAAAGAAAAATAAAATGGAAGGGAATGCTCACACAATGACAGTTTCAAGGCCATAATATGTGACCAAAGAGTCTTGAGTAGTTTTGAACGTCCGTCCTCACGTTGCAGAAATCAAAAGACTCCAAGTGAAACCACTTCTGTTTGACATTAAGGAATGGCGTAATCCAATATTGCTCAGAATAAGTGGCTAGTGATGAAAGAACAGGTCCAATGTAACACACAGAGAACAGTGATTTCCAGTACTGGCCACTGCACACATTTGTGCTGCATATATCTGTTCCAGGAACATCTCCCCAATATTATGAGCTGCTGCTGATCATGGTGGTCATCAGCAGCTGCTTCAGATAATGGTTGGTGTAGTGAGGAATTTTAATTCAAAGAGAAAAATGCAGGCTTCTGAGGAACTGGTTAACAAACATGTTGGCTTATTTGTCTCATGAAAGGCACAGGAAAAGAGATGTGCTTCACATCAGAGCCTTTTAAAATGCCACTCTAAACTTGTCCAACAATAAGGTGCACTTATTTGTATGTCTAACTTGACTCTCCTCTAACTCAGGCACTTTCTACTTTCCCAAATATATGGAAAAATCAGTCACACTTCCCAACCTCCCTCTATGGCAAAGTTGCTTAGCTTGAGATAGATTTCTGTAGAAAAAAAACATCCATTTAAGCCTGGAAGCAGTTAGCACAAGCACCTTAAATATCTCCTATCGGGAAAGGGTCACAAGTCAAGAAAATGGATTCTCCAGAATCTGACACCTGCAGGTTCAGACCCAGCAACACCTTGATTTGCACATGGAAAGGAAATGCAAGAGACACCTCTGTGCTGAAGGCAGCATGGGTCTGAGATAAGGCTTGGAGTCACCACCCAGGTTGTTTAAACACTGTGCATGCTAAGAGCTGAACTGGTCCAGATGTCTCTAAGGGAACAGCCCAAGTCTGACTACTACCACAGCACAGATCCAGGTGCTCCCTAGTGAGCTTTGCTGGAGCTCTGCAGCTGAGTTCTCTGCTCTGTTCTGGCTAAGCACAGTGCAGATGTTTTGCATCCAAACTAGAGCCAAGCAACAGCCTGTTACATCAATGGAAAATGTGCAAATAAAACAGCTGGAGTCCACCTCTAATCACACTGCAGACAGCTCTAGAATCCTTACACAGTGTGTTGAAGAAACCTCATCTGAAGGCATCCAACAGTGCAAGCACTTCCACGACCTTATGGGATTATTACATAATCCAATTCCTTCCAGCATTTCCCAGCCAGAGAGGTTTGCTCACTCAGGGTTTGCTCACTCCAAAAACCATCTCTCTGACTGTTATCTATGCAAGTTTTCTGTTATCAGTTAAGTGTCACAACTGTTTCTCTTCATCTGTTTTATGGTGGAGTCAACAGCCCTCAAAAGCAAGTAGGCTGATTCTCTTGGGTACTCTTGCTCCTAAACCTGAAGCCATTAACGGCATCTGAGTTAGGTACATAATGTAGGCAGTTTGAACTCAGGCTTTCAGGGGCAACAAGATTTGCCCTCACGTGACTGTCAGCAGCTCTCCATGGCGTTAGCCTGAATTTCAAAAAGCAGAAATAGGCACTTGATACTTTTAATTTGCTGTCAATACCTCTGATGCCTTAATATTGTTTATGATCTTTTTTCTCCTGATCTCTGAATTCCACAAACACTTATTAAGGTAATTAGCCTTCATAATACTGCAATCAAATCAGGCATCTGCTCAGAACTGGCCTTTCCCCTGCTCCCAGAGGCCCACAAATATGGCACAGCCTCCTACCATTAGCAGCATCCATGCTCTGAGAAGTGGCACATTTGACAAGAAAAGCAGGCGACTGAAATAAGCATGTGACTTTTTGAAGCATGTGAGAATGATCCCAGGATTTTGGCTGCCTGAGATGGCTTAAAGCAAAAGTTCAATTAGGATGTTGCAAAAGCAAAGCAACACTCGAGAAAGAAAAGTGTGTATCAACAGTGGAAAGGAGACAAGTAAAGACAGTACTACAAATGACTGATCCTGATGGGATCTATAAAATAAAAAATAATACTGTTATCTTTATAGTTACCTTCAGCCTGACTGCTCTTTCAGTACAAAATCAGTTTGTGAAACGTTGCTGTGGGGTACCTGTGAGAAAAGCCTATCATTTCTTAAGTTTTATTTCAGAAAGCCTGGTTATTCATAGAGGAATGTAAGCTATTCAAAACTACTATTTGTTCACAGGAAAATAAAGGTAAAACTCTGCATGTTCAGTGCTACGTACAGCAGGTTAGCAGGGCAATAATCTATCAACTCTTAGCAAGAGAATAATATCATCTTTGTCTATAGCAGCTGGCAGTGGCTCCTGTCCAGCAGAAGATTAGACCATCTATCCAATCTGATTTGAAAACTCCCATGTTTCTAATGTCATTCCTAGAACAGAAATAGTGCTTGATCATTTTTTCCTGGCATGGAGGCTGTTAGTCATTCACGCTGACAAATAAAATCGGTCAAAGCCACCCTGGCCATGGAGCTGACCTGAGCACTTTGCAGACAGCCACAGGCAGGATCCGCCTTCCTTCCTTCTAAGGGAACACATGCTACTGCAAGCACCAGCCCCTTTGGTTGGTTGCTGGCTTGCCAAGACTCAGCTGTGGGGTGCCACATGTGGCACGTACACATTAACAACAAGCAATTCCTTCCCTTCCTATTAATTATCCTCTGTGAAGCTCTTAGCCAGCACTGGGATGTTGTGCCCTGCTGATTCCTGCCCAAGGTGAAGCAAAGGAGTTTGGGTCATTCAAACTTAAAAAATAGAATAAGGTCTGTCAGAGGTAGGAAGTGGGAATGACACAAGCCTTATGAAACCCTGAGGAGCTGAGTAATACACACACAGATAAGTGAGTGAGCCCCCAGGCTGCTGAAGAAAATCCCTGCCAATGTGAGCCAGAGACAAAATCCTTCCTGCACCAACCTGGCAAGCAGTATAGTCCTAAGCAAAGTTGTTGTGGCAACGAAGGGTTTGGGGGAACAAAAGAGGACATCTCTTCTGAGGTGGGGTTGGATACACGTGACCACTGGTGGTGGTTCACACTGCTGTTCTCTCCAGCCTCCAAAAACAGGCACTCAACAGCTGCCACGTACACAAGCATCAGGACTTAATTGGCCTTATAGAGGAAATCTCCTTTAACATAAATTCCTTCCAGTTCATGCTCTCTAAGCATTCCAGTTCTTCCCTTTCAGCCCTTCTATGCAGCTGGAAATATACAGTACAGGGCTTCCTCTCTTAGGCACAAGCAAGCAGGATTTACAATCTCCTCTACCTTGTATTCCTGCAAATAAATCAGAATTATGTGCCTCTGTGCAACAGGATGGCATTGCTGACCACTGATGATCTGCTATTATCCCTTCGGGCACCCAGCTGCCTAACTGCTCATTCCCTCGTTTCTATCTGTGCATTTAATTTTCCCTTTCTAAATGCAGTATTTACTCATGTCTTTATTGAATTTCATCACATCGATTTTGGACCATTCTTCCAATTATCAAGATGGTTTTGAACATAATCATGTCCTGCAAAGTGCCTGGGCCTCCCAAGAGGGCTTCCTTATTCTTAATCTGAGTTGTTAATGAAAGTATTGATCAAGAGAAGACCAGGGCTGATAGCTGGAGGGTCTCACTTCAAGCATCTTCAGGGTGTGACAGCAAGCCCTGGATAACTGCTCTTGGAGCACATGGGCTGAGACACCTAAACAAACTCTTTACAGAGATTTTATCCCATTCATATTTCTACACAATGGTAATAAGAATGTCACTGTGAGAGCTTGGATCAAATGCTTTAGTCAAGTCAAGATGGATTGAGGTGATAATGTTGACTGCCTTTCCCTTCTTCATGATGTCCATTTCTCTGAGGTAAAAGAAAGAAAGAAATTACAGTAGCTTAACAATTTATTCTGGACAAATCCATGTTGGCTTCTCAGAATTACCTTATTATCTAGACATTTACAAACCATTCTGCCATTTGTCTAAGTGTTTTTCCAGTGACTGAAATTGGTCTGCCTGGTCAATAATTTCCTGGGTCCAAACTGAACATTTTAACCTAGATTTTTTTAAATTCTTCCAGTCCATTGAGACCTCTCCTCCTTTTCATAGCCATGTTTGTCCTACAGGCCAAGCCCTGGAGTGCAACTAATGCACTGCTATGCTATAATCTGCACTTTGCCAATCACTACGGATGCCTGCAGCATGGGTAAATTGTTCAGATACTGGTTTCTGGTCTGTGGTACCTTGCCCATACCATGTCCCCTCTGCATTCAAGAATACACCCTTCAAGAAAATCACGTGCAGAAATGTCTTTTGCCAGACACAGGTTCTGTGGCATTGCTGAAAATCTGCTGATGACATTTATTGTTATTTTGGTCAGTCCACATCACAAATACGTGAATGTGCCCCCATCCACAGAAAAAAGCAGAACAACACTTCCCTCTGTCCATGCCACAGGAGCCCAGCCTCTGGGTAGAGGCTTCTATTCAATTAGATTGGAAGCTCAATATGGGCTTGCACAAAAAATCACTAGTCTCTGCTTAAAATCAAGGATGTATATAGTACAAAGACTTCCTAAAATTCTCACTAATGGTCTAAAATTGCTCTAGCTAATTCTTCAAATACTGCAGGGTGTATTTAAGCTGATCCTGCTGATGAGCACATACCTGTCTCATCAAAACATTATTTAACTTGCACTTCCCTATTCTGAACTGTGCTTTCACTCCCTTTTTGCATTAATCACATTAAACAGTCAGTCTTATACACTTAATTCAAGATTAAACAACATAGCATCAAATAGTGCATTCTTCTCCATACTACTCAGTGTTAGCTGAAAGATGGTTTTAGTAATGAACCTCTATTTTTCATTCCTCCAACTTCCAATACAGTTCCCAAATATCATCCTTTCCTTCTTATGACCATGGATAATCACAGCTCATTTTGTACCTTCATCTCCTTTAATTTTCTTTGTCTTCATGCCACATTTGGTCTGCATAGAGGAGACTTCTTCCATTTTGCTGCTATCCTATTTTCAGCCTTCCACAGCAGCCTGCTGCGGGCTGATCTGCAATAAATTGCTCTGTAGGTCACACCTTCTGGAGCCAGGCTGATCTCTCTTGTATTCTGGTGTGAACACTCCTTGGATTTCTCTACAGCAACCTCTAGTTTGAGCCAGGAAGCAGTTCTCATTTCTTTCCACCATCACAAGAAATGTGTTTCTTGTTGGTTCCCGCTAGTTCCTCTCAACAGAATGGCATCCAGAAACAGCAGCACATTACCAGCAGAGCAGAAATCTTTCACATTCTCCTCCTGCTAATGACAAACTGCCTTTATTTTTTATTTCCTTCCCTGTACCACTCTCCTCCAATGTCCAACAGAGAGATCTGCTGAGGTGGAAGTCTCTTCTGACCATCAGCTGACTAAGTATGCTGACTTCTGGTTTTCTTGGAGCGAATAGTTTGTCCCCCCTTGCTGCTAAGACAAGGTAGCACCTCTATAACAACTTCCCCAAGTGCCCTCCATCAAAGCACTGCCAGCTAGTCTTCATTTACTGCTTACCAGACTCTACAGCCTGGCCCCATACATGGGCCTTGCTGCCTCACTGAGAATCTCTTGCCAGCTATTAAGAGTGAAGCCAAGGGCTTCACCCTTGTGAATCCTCCACACCTGGAGGAAAGCATGCAAGAAACAAGGCTGCTCTCCTGAAACTGGTCACAGGAGACCCTTCAAAATGTCTGACCTAGAAAACACAGGTTACTTCGCTCACATGCAAAGTAACTTGTGTGTTAGTCCAAACACAAAAGGACAAAAGGGTTCCTTACCTCGGTTAGTTGGGATAAAGGCAAAGAGTGAGCTAAATCCAGATGACTCACCTCAACTTGCAACAAAAATGACAATTTTAATGAGCTGTGATAACGTCATGCAGACTGCTTACTCCAAGATTTAGGTCAAAGGAGCCCAGTCAATGTTTTTCAACAAGTCTTCATGCAAAAGCTGCTCCTGGGCCCAGAGTGTACTTTGACCATATGATATCACTATGACAGTAGAAGACATGGCTGTGCCATAGCTTCTCGTGGGTCTAAGCTTCCTGCTTGATGTAAATACACCAGGCAGGAAGGAAGCAGCCATGGTAGGCTCCAGTCAGTCTCTAAGTGAAGAAGATCTGAACAATGAGGTGGCCAGCTTGCCCATCTTGGAGCCGAGGTGTCTGGGTGCAGCATAATGGGCTCCTGCCCCAAGGTGCTCACTTGGCCAAAGGGATCACTGGACTGTATCAAGGCTTTTTACCATTCTTGACTGTTACACTGGGAACTAGACAGCATTTCTGCTGTGGTACATTTAGCAAGAATGTGACAAAATAACCATTTTTGTCAACATTACCACAAAATACATTAGTGCTTGATTTTGTTCTCAGAAGACTTGCAGTAAAAACATCGTCCCCATCCCTGATCTCTAGACATGGTGCTGGTAAAAGCAGAGCAGATGGGTGAATCCAGGTGCAATTAAAGAGAAACAGCTGCTCCCAAGAGGAAGAATCATGTCTGCTGAATGGGGAAAGCTGGGCTGTCACTTTCAGGCTGAAGAGTCTTTGCATACCCAGAAACCTCAAGAAGAAATCAACTGTCAAGAGTGCAGTGCCACTAATGATACCTTTCTGCTACTGCCTGAGATGTCTGTGTGGGGAAGAAGCTGGAGATTCTTCCACAAGGGATGTGACTTTCTGGGCCAGAAGACCAGAGTCTGCCAGGAGCCTATATCAGATATCCCAGGAATATTCAGCTGAGCCTCTAACTATAAGATCATGTTTGTCATTTACAAAGATTAAGGCAGGTGCCACCAAGAGCCACAAGTAAAGCCCTCCTTCTATCACTGCCATACAAAAATATAATGTGACTAGATATTTAACAAAATGATCTTTAAGCAGCACAGCTGGAATGCAAAGACAGATATACCCAACTGAGCAAGACCAGATGATATGCACCCTAAGGTGCTCAAGCAGCAGGTGAAACAATCTCTAAATCATACATAATTATCTATGGAAGCTAGGAGAGGTCCTGGAAGATAGGAACAAGGCCAAAACATCTCCAGAAACCCCAAAACAAAAGCTAGCATGAAAGATAATGTTAAAAGACCGTGGATCTGTAAGCCTACCTCAGAACCTTGAGAGCTGGAGCAAAGTATTAAGTCATCAGTATGCAGTTATGGTCCAAGAAGATAGGGAGCAGTGAGTATGGGCTTGTCAAGAAAAGATCTTTTCAAACAAAATTGATTTCCTTCTCTGACAGGGTAATGGGTCTAAAGGATTAGAGGAAAGAAGCAGATGTGATTTACCTTTAATTTAGTAAGGCTTTTGGCATACTCCTTGCGATGTTTTAGAAGCAAGCTAAGAAAATTAAGTCTAGATGTAATTACAGTGAAGTGGATGAGTGATTGAAAAAATGAATCTGCAAGAGTAATGACCAGTGACTTCCTGACCAGTTGAGAGAGAACAGTAGATGGTTCCCACAAGGGACCATCCCAGGTCCCGTTCTATTCAATATTTTCATTAGTAAGTTGCATAATGGATGGCAAAACACATGAGACAAAGGTTTCTGTTATTATTATCAGAACTCAAGGATAACTTGACAAATTGGAGACTCAGTCTGAAAACAATAAGACTAAATTTGATAAAGACAAGTACGGAGGTACGCAGGAAGAAGAAAGCACATAAATAAGTGGAAATTAGGGAGTTTCTAGCTAAGTGGCAGTAGCGCAGAAAAGGATCAGAGGATGGTGCAGGAATCAGCAAAGTGATACTGCCAGGGCAGGGGGATTACAGAAATCTTTTTCAAAGGGATTAACAGGTATGTTACATCTAAGACTTTCCGGATAATTACTTCAGACCATCAGAACTGTTGAAGACAGCCAGACAAACTCATTTTGAAGAAAGCACTTCAGGAATGATACTGTAGAATCCGTGACACTGTAGGCAGAAGAAGAGGACACTCTCAAGGGCTCTGCCAGTTCTCATTTCTGTGATTCAGGAGCAGTCTCCTTTTTCCAGAAATGAAGGCTCACTCTGATTCTAAATTCAGTCTCACTTCTCACGAGTGTACTGCACGTCAAGTTCAACCATACTGTGACTGCTTCATCCACTGCAATAGATGAGACTGCTTTGTACAGCAGACAAGTCTTTTGAGTGTAAGAAAAAGCTGATGGGAAGATATAAATAAAAACTACTTTGATTTACATACATATAAATAAACACTTAAAAATAAATCCAGTGAAGAATGCTCCTATCTTGGAATCTGGATTTTCTTTTAAATGCAAATGCTTTGGCTATGACAGCAAACTAGAGATATGGGAGCTGCTAAGCAGAGGAGCGTCCTTGGCGCTCTTCCTTCCATTGTAGAAAAATATGTCGATGCTTTGCTGTAAAATTATGCAACAGGGCAGAATGGATTGGATCAGTGTGCTGTGGAAGCAAACTTGTCCCCATGACATCAGCTGTTAAAGAGACAAGGTTTGTAATTAGTACCTCTTCCTAAAGGCGAGTAATATTTAACATTTGGATGTACTGATTGTATTAGAGAGAAAATGGTTTAGACAGCTGATGAATGTAAAAACGTTCAGAGACTCCAATACCTTTCAGTTTAATTTGGGCTTCCTTCTTTTCTCTTGCATCTGTAGTGAGCAGTTCTGGCCTATGGTACTGCTCACCGGAAGCAGAACAGGGATTTAATTGGCTGCCTCCTACCTCCACCTACCATCATTTTGTGTAACACAGCTTTCCTGATAATAAATATACCAACACAACGGTGAGAGTGGCTCACAGGCTGGAAAACAGCAGGCAGGTACTGAAATGAAAGTTCACCTACACCTTCACCTACAAAGAAGTTGGGCATCACCTAAGCCAGTCTGGCAGGACAGCGTTTCACCAAGCAACGAACTGGAGGGAAGAATTCCTCAGCATCTGAAAGCAGCCTGGAAAGGAAGGCACAGCACAGGTGTGTCTGGGCGCACCCAGAGACCATCAGTTACCTGCACCACAGGTGTGAGGTTGGCTGAGGCTATTTCAAAGGTACAAGCAAACAACAGGCTTATCTGATGAAACAGATCTTGCTGGAGGCAATAGCAAGAACCAAGCTTTACTGAAAGCCTTCTTGTTGATGATGGTTGTTTTTTTTTCCTTTTTAGTACTTGAAAGCTTATTGATAGCTGAGAGAAAACTTTCAGATATGTTTACCAACACTCAGGACTCCTTGTAAAACAAACTCCCACATCTTATTTAACCCCATAAACACTCCTCTTTGGAAAATCGCTTTTCCCCCACAGCTGGATCAACTGCCTTCCACCTTTATGCCTTCATCTTGAAAATCACTACATTTTGGAAGCCCATGAGCCCAGGGGTGCAAGATCAGCTTACAGTAGTAAAGAATCAGACCCACTGTACCACAGTGCCTTCAAACACCATACATGAATTTGGGATGCAGAAAGAGGATAGAGAAAGCTCTAGCAAAGAGTATACTTGGCGATAGAGGGACTCAGCACCAAGCTGAGCAGCAAGCATGGCATGAAAGTGACGCTGATACAGGGCAAAGGCCCAGCCTGGGGCTTGTGCATTGCTCATGCTTCACAGCCTCAGATTTATCTGGAGGAAGCAGAGTTCAGTTATAAATAGCACTGGATAAGGGCTGGCCCTACTTTCAGTTTGTTTTCCTCCTGCTGGGAGGTGGTTGCTCTGCTTTGTACCAGGGATCTGCTTGCTTATTCCCCTCACAGCACTCCTTGCTGCATTTATTAGGCTGGTATACCAGCAGCTGAGGAGCACAGACCCAGCCATCAGACTCTCTCCTGTTTGTCCTGTCAGTGGTAGAGTTTCCATGTCAGACAGAACACAGCTGAATGATGGGTGCCAGAGGCCAGAAAACTCAGGCATTTCAACCAATTGGAATTCACAGCTCCTGGTTTCAATTCTGACTGTGCTCACTGGGCAAGATATTCAATTTACAGACAAAATAAGAAGTTCCCCACTCCTTGCACAGGGAGAGCACGTGGCAGGCAGGCTCACATCCAAATCCCCAAGCTTTCTGATGCTGCTAAATCAGAGACAGCATCTGCAATGTTACTGACAGAAGGTTCCCATCATTGCAGGGCTGGGGCTCTGTCCCCAGGCACACCAAGTTGAGGTGTTCACTGCAGCATGTGATGGGTGGGAGCTGTGGCAGCCCCTGCCCCCAGCAGACCATGACTTTGACCTCACCATACCTGCTCTACCCTTACCCCTCCCTTACCTCTACATCATCTTCCTTGTTGTTTTGCAGGCTGTGTCACTGTTGTTAAGACCCACATGTGCTTTCTACACCTGGTTTGAAAATCCTGCTATCAGCAGTCATATGTTACAGGCCATGTTTTTTCCACTGAGACCTAACATAGCTTCTCGATTTCTGTTAAATATTTAGTTAACGTTTCTGATGGCCATAAAGCAGCAGAGGAAGATTCAGAGATCCGAGTAACCAAACAAATGCATTACAACTTCTCCAGGCTTTGAAGCCTCAGGCTAACATTTTACAGCATCCCAAGAACTGACTTTACCTTTAATGAGTGAAGATTTCTCTGTGAGCTAGCACCAGTACAAGCCATGCAGAAAGCAAATTACATACACCTTGCTTGCTGTTACTGAAAAGAAATAAACAACTTTGCAATCCACAGTGAAGTGATCTGGTTCTTGAGTAAAAAGGATGGGAAGAGAGAAAAACAACACAGCACTAAAGAAGAATCTTTTTAGCAAGCAGTGGTCAGAGCAAAAGAAAGAAAATAAATTCAGCATCTGTATGAAGTACAGAGGGAAGAGCAGAATCAAAGGGGAAAAAATTTCTTCTCAGACAAATGTTACATGATCTGCAATGCTTTACAAGAGAATTTCTAACGTGTAAGAATCCCCACTCAAGGTGCAGTTTAGAAGAATAGTTAAAGAAGCGAAATCTCTAGCAGATACAGTCTGATATCATCTCAAGGCATATAACATTGAAGTTAAAAAATGAAGGACTTGGTCTATTATTGTCAAAGATACTTAGAAGGAAGCATTTGGACATTACCTTTTCTAACCTGAGAGTGCCTCACAAAGTGTCAAAAGGGATTTCAACAAGGTATAAACATGATGTAAAAGATTTTATCTAGTATTTCTACCACAGCACTGCCTTGCAGTTTCTACCACCTTCACCATCACTTTAAATGAATGTAAAACTTTGGGATAAACTCCTGTGGATCAGCAGAGCATTCCCTGAAGAGCGCTGAAAACTGTCTACATGGGGACAAGATTTCTTACAGCAAAACCATGACCGCAGTGAGTTCTCCCAGCTCTAACAATGACCAGAAAACTGCTGTTCTTTACCATTTTCTACAGCAAGCAAATGGCAATCCCAGCCTGCCCCTGGTATTTAAGTTAACCTTTGGGAATAGAAGTGCAGCTAAGGGCTGCCCCAGCAAGGGAGACTCTAACAGACGTGGGGCCTCCAAAGCCCCCGTTTGCTCCATGGACACTCTTCTCAAACCTCTGTACTTCTGTGCATGCACTCAGTGACTGAAGTCAAGCTGCCATTCTCATGTGAGGCTACAGGGGCCTCTTTTACTCTTGGGACATAAGAGGTTAACATAACTTGTAGTGTTTGTGTTGGGCCAGGAATGCAAAGCAAGTCTGGCAGCAGAAGAAAAGTAGGAGAAAGCTGCAGGTGCAGACGCTCAACTGACCCAGTACAAGATGCAGTTTGCTTGCATTATCCTATAAGATTTGTGTTAAATGACCCTTGCCATCAGGTTTCTTCTCCCTTATCCCCTACACTCTCTCACTTGCCAGCTCACATGACAAGCCATCCTGCTTCTCTTCATCCCTATTTCCAGCCCAGCCTTCTTGGTTTAAGGTCTATGTTGCTCTTCCTTCTCCAAATTTCTGTTTCTCCACTGAACTTATCCCCATAACAGTATCGCCATGGAGCTGAATAATGTTTTCCCATGGCACTGCCCACAACAAACACATAGTTTGTGCTTCTTAGCAGTGAGAGTGACAGCAGAAGAATCGAGCTTGCTCTGAGACAGATGATCTTTATTCTGACCTTGATAACAACCTTCTGCCTCTCCTTTTATTTTCTTTGCAACAAACTCTTTGTTCGCCTGAAGCCAAAGAAACAAAATATTATGTGAAGCAGTAACATCTTAGAAGCAAAGCAAGCCACAAAAGTTGTTTGTCTGACTGCAGATGACAGATTTAGGAGACTGGCCATCATCAGAAATGTGCTGGTGTGACAGTGGGTTATGAACAAAATGCTTTTTCTTCTAAGTAAGTGCAGCAAATACAATCTGCTTCCTAGAGGGGCCTTTTTTGTTTGCGTGTGAAGCTGTCCCCAGCAGCCTGGAGAACAGCAAGCGATGCTGGCTTTAAAGGAGCTCTGCAACTGATCTCATTTACTTTCTTCAGCAAGCCAAAACCTCACCAGGTGAGCCTGGGGTGGCTTCAAGAACTGCTATGATTCACTGCAGCTATTTAAGGATTTATTACCACAGAAAGCAGAGATGGAGAAGGGATCAATCAATTGCAAAATTACAGAGCAAACTCCAGTGAGAGAGACTCAGAATCACCGAATATTCTGAGGGACCTGTAAGGATCAGCCACTCCAACTCCTGGCTCCATGCAGGACCACCCAAATTCAAACGCTGTATCTGAAAGCACTGACATAACACTCCTGGAGCTCTGGCTGTGCCTGCTGCCCTGTGCAGCCCGTTCCATGCCCACCGCCCCCTGGTGCAGAGCCTTTCCCGAACCCCGTCCCTCCCCTGGCACAGCTCCGTGCCGTTCCCTCAGCCCATCGCTGTCACACGGAGCAGAGCTCAGCGCTGCCCTCCGCTCCCTGTGAGGAGCTGCAGCCGCCATGAGGCTCCCCTCAGCTCCTCTGCCCTGGCTGCCCCACACACAGCTCGCCCTCCAGACCCTTCCCCTTTTTCTGGGCGCTTCTCTCCAGCCTCTCATTCCCCAGACTGTACCTACAGCCAGGGCTGCCCCTTCCCAGGCGGAGAATCACAGAATCACAGAATTGTAGGGGTTGGAAGGGACCTCCAGAGATCATCGAGTCCAACCCCCCTGACACAGCAGGTTCTTTTATATCTCCAGAGAAAGAGACTCCACAACCCTCCTGGGCAGAATCCAGCAGTTGCTCTTGTTGACCTTCATGTGGTTGGTCTCAGGTGCGCTTTTATATGCTTTACATTTGAGACAGAATTCCATCAATTCAACCGGTAAAGCAATAGGCAAGCTGGCATTCACTTAGGTTTCCTTCAGGAGTTTGCAGGCTACTACTGTGCTGCCTTGCCCATTTTGTCCTAACCACGAGCATCACGTTCAACCTGAATGGCATTTGGCAAAGAGTTACTAGGCAGCAGCCAGCCCTTTCTCCTCCCATGTACAAGCAGAATGCAGAAAATAATTCTTTCAGGATGCCATCTGAAGCTCCATGGCGCCAGCACCACGGCAGGCCAGATCAGATACAGTGCATGCACAAAGAACCGGGTTGTTTTTCCGATCAGTGATCTCTCCATAGCAATCCCAAACCAAGCTGTGCTCATGGGTTGGCCTGCCACAGCTGCGGCCTGCTCCAAGTGCAGCCAATATAAATATTCCCTTTACAGACCTTAGGGTCAGCGCTCTGCACTGAGAGTTTGGTCAGTACTGCTGACTGGAAAAAAAGGTGAGAAAGAATATGTCAGTCCCCTGCAGCAGTGCTGGCACTGTATGAATCCCAGAAGCAAGCAGAAATAAAGTCCTATGGGAAAGTGGACCAGAAGCACGTGGCAGAAACAGATCTGTTGAATAAGATGTGCTTCAAGAGGAAAACTGAACAGCAGAACTTTGACCGAGCAAATACTTTATCACCCGATCCCTGTTTCTGAACTGCTACAGCTTCCAAATGCTTCAAACCTAAAATATTTCAAATATTCAAAGGATGAGGAGTAAGAAGAAAATCACTCTTTTAAGCTGTGAAGAAAAAAACAAAAAGCCTTTTTTTTTTTTTAAAGTTGAGAAGTGAAAACAAAGCTCAAGGGCTGACAATGAAAGGGGATCTCGATGCTAAAAGCCTCTTCCCAGCAGGTTGATTCTTCTACCTGGAAGAGATTGCTCTTGTGGGTCCCGCATGCCAAAGTCTAGTCAAGTTGTGCCGCTTTGGCTACCCTAGTTAAGATCCAAAGCCAAGCTCTGTGACTGAGACACTGAATGAAGGAGATACCCTGTCTAGGGGCACGCTTTATAGGAGTACTCAGTGATGGAGATGATGGGTTTGAGGCACGTGCTGCTTGTTCAGAGCACTGTTTCAATTAAAGTGGGGTTTAGTCTAGCCCTACAAAAACTCTTGCCCAGCAGAACATGATATTTTTGGCACAGTTTCCCAGGATATGACAGCTTTTAGGCAGAGGTCTGACCTCACTGATCTGCAAGATCATTTCCAATTTTATGTTCCCATAAAAGCTAAAGCTTTGGTGACTGTGACAGTCACACTGCGTTGTATGCATATACATTTGTATGCCTGTGTAATTCTTTATTCCTTTATTTTCTTTCTTCATAGTTCTGACTTTGGAACTTAATTGGTAGTAAAGAGTGAGAAATATCTGCTTTAAAACAAGCCAGATTTTTTCTTCTTTTATATTGCAGTGCAACTAAATATAAAGAAGACATTTGCCAAGTCCAGAAGAAACCACTGTTACAATCTTTAAAAATACAGGAGCCAGCATCAGATGGATGAACTCACTAATAGGTAACAGAAATTTTATATTAGATTATTTTTTATCTTAATAATGGGTTATTACATTGGCTTTTTTTAATCCAAACTTTCTGATATACTACTAAATTACTGAAGATGAATTGGCTAAAGAAAAGAGCCGTCAGGCTGTTTAACTCAATTCCTATTTTGCTTTCATTGCAAAAACAATGCACTATTTCAAAACAAAGGAGCCAGGCAGTCCAGAGAACAAAGGTTTTTAATTGTTCTGGAGAATTTTGTTACTTTTCTAATTAGTCTTCGTAGGCATGGGCTTGCAGCCTCTACGTCAGTGAGGACTGCAGAGGATAGTGGTATTGGTGTGGATAGAACAGAGCATATTTTTTGAGTCAAATCTGAGAAACAAGACATCACTTTCTAGAACCATTAAATGCTAGATGAGGAAGAACAATGCAGTGTCTCAACAGAACAAATCATCCTCCAGGACTTATTTTCTCCCAACAAAAGGAGAGAAAACACTTCATAAACCTTTTGCCTAATATTGACAAATAGCTACAGCTCAGATCATTCCAACAAGGTGTACAAGCTCTTTTCCTGATTGCTGTGCTATCACCTTATAACTAACTTTGCACACTCATTTTACAGCAAGGTAAGCCATACACTCAAAAGTTTACTAAAAATACAGGTACTTTACTGAAGAGAAAAAATAAGGGTAATAATTCTCAGCACTCAACCTCCGGAAATAAAACAAACAAATGGGAACTTCAGGCTACTCATACATACTTCTATCCATATCCATTATGTGATTTCTTTCCTTTGCAGAGCTATCTCCCTGGAGTGCCTAATAGTTTTCTTCACCTCTGAACTGTCAGGCAGTACACTACAACTTCTAAAAGCTCCTTACAGATTGCATCTGATGCTGCATGTGGCTGCTGCTGTTCTGTATGCATGAGGCCAACTTCTAAAAGCTCCTTACAGATTGCATCTGATGCTGCATGTGGCTGCTGCTGTTCTGTATGCATGAGGCCAACTTAAGCATGCTCCGTCTTTCCCCATTTTATCAAGGGCACAAATGATCTGTGATTCTGGCATCTCTAAAGTGCAGCAGCAACCATGACCACCTCTAGCATGCTGCAGCAAGGTCATGGAAAGCTCCATGTAGGATTTACTACTTTATTTTTTATTTTTTTTTTACTGGAAGCCTGAATGGCAATTGGAGACGCTTGGAGTTTTCTGCCTCTGGGGCTGTGTATGTGCAAAGATAGATTCTGTGTACGTGTAAGTATGACACACGGTACAGTGAGAACAATCCAATGTTGGGGTATCACACAAACCTGTAAGAAGAGATGAAAATGTTCTCTGGAAGAAAAGCTTTGTCCAGACAGGCAGCAAATACAAAATTTAGATGTCCTCCAACATGTTACTTTTGCATCACTTATCTGTTTATCACGAACACCACTGTTGCTTCTGGCAGGTCCCACATTTACCTACAAGCCCCATTGGGATGCCTTGATTGATTGATTGATTTTTTATTGAAAGATGAGATGACAAGGACCTAGGATTAGGGGACAAATCATGCATTATATGACAAAGTACAGTGAATACTGACCGTGTGCATAGAGCTATGTCTACATTAGGCAGCAAAGCCTAAATCAGGTGCCAGCAAAGCCTGTAGTCCTGACCAAAATATGAACAACTGCACCTCGGCAGGCCCATACAGACTGTGCTAAAGTCTGTGCTGCCACACTTCCACTGCTATGAACAAGATCAGAATTATATATTCCTTTCAGTGCTCCAGTCCTAACTCAGATTATACTGTAGACATAACTACAAAGCTAGCTGGTTGTAGCAACATATTCACTCCAGTCCTTTACAATATCCTGTCTTTGGTGCCTCTTTGTGACAGATGCTATGGAGGCATTTTAAAAGGCATTACTTTAAGAGCATTACCTGCACACTGCAATGCTTAGCTCACTAGAAAACTTCTCAATCAACCACAGGGTGCTGTGTTTTGAATCTCAGTGACAGTCAGTTCTGCAGACAGCTGTCCTTGGGTTTGTTGTGCTCAAAAGAAGTCATTTTCAAGGCTGAGGTATGTGTTTTAGATGGTTCTCATTACTTATTGCCATTGGATTCTGTGTTTGGAACACAGAAAGCGTTGTATGCTGGTATATTCAGAGGTGTTCAGTTTCTCCCCAAATGAAAATAATTTGTAATAATGAAAACTAAGGAGAAATAATTCTGTAAGCAAAATTTTGTAAATGTGTTCAGTTTCTGTTGAGGACCAAGGATTCAAGCAATTTCCTTGCCTTCCTGTGCATTTTAAAACGAACTTTAAATACAACTTAAGTATCACACACTAATGCATGAATCAAACCAACACTTCTGCCCATACAGCATATTTTCCTGCTGTGCCAGTACTCAGCTCAATTAGAAGTTCAGTGAGAGGAAAGAGCACACCCACCTGCCACACTGGATCTGTGTGCTTTCCTGACTTAGCACTGCTCTTGTAGCTCGGCTGGGAAGTTGCCTTCTTAAGGTTGTAGATGGCCACGTTGCCGTCATAGAAGCCCACTGCCAAGAAGTGGGGGTGGTCATTATGGATATCCAGGCACATGATGCCACTCTCACTGCTGAAGACATACTCTGGGAAGGAGGGGTTCTTCATAGTGTAGAGCACAAGCATGCCCTGGCTTTGCTTCATGAAGTCATCTAAACAGAAAAGAGTTTTGCTGTTAAATCCACTCCTAAGATTCTCTGCTACTGAGATATATGATCTGACAACACCTATGCCCCAAACCAACCTGCATGCAAGGTTATGGGAAACATGCTTGTGGTGGGACCAAATGATCATGCTGGGGTGCCTGCATCTGAGCATCCTTTCTGCCACTGATATGTCAGGGATGTAGGGATAGTGTGTGTATGAAGAGAAACTACTTGTTCTAGCAACTTTTCTTTCTAGGATGGAAATTTGAGAGGCCTTGGAGGAAAAGCACATTTCAGTGTCCATAACAATTCTTTCTGTAGGCTTGGATTTCATTAACACTGCACACATTCAGGCAGAATCAAGGATAGATATATTTCAAATTCTGCACTGGCGATATGTGATGTTAAAGCTCATGCTCTTTCTTAGAATCATAGTCTCATTTGAGTTGGAAGGGACTTTTAAAGGTCAGCTGGTCCAACTCCCCTGCAATAAGCAGGGGCACCCACGGCCCCATCAGGTCCTCAGAGCCCCTCCAGCCTGACCTTGGGTGACTCCAAGGATAAGGCATCCATCACCTCTCTGGGCAACCTGTTCCAGTGCCTCACTGCCCTTTAGCAATCTAAATCTCCCCATTTTTCATTAAGAGCATTTCACTGAAGTATGTGTAAAGCATCAAATCTACTGACAATACAGAAAACTGTACAATGCACAAGTCACTGCACCTTTATGTTCAGCTTATGTCCAACATCTCTTTGTGTGGCACAGAAGCTCTTTCTAGATAAGACTTTCCATTTTTTTTCCTTTTCTGCCTTTTTTTACCTCTCCTCTGTGCTGCCTGAAATTCTCTCTTCTATTCTCAATAGGATCATCTTTCTCTTGTTTTCTTTTTCTATTCTGTCCTCCTGACTGTCCTCTACAGGTTTTTTTGCTTGCCTAAAAACCAATTTCTAAATTCTTCTAACAGGGAAGAGAAGCTGCTGATGTAGAAAACCTCTCCAGAAGCAAAAGAGGAGCTTTCCTAATCTATCAACCAAGTGCTCTCTTTCACGTCATCCTAGCCATCTCTACAAATATATATTTTTTTCACAGTCAAATGCCCTCTGTATATAGGAAACAAATTCACTGCTCTCTGTGCTGCAGGTACACTCTACTCATCTTATTTCCAGAACAGTGCTTCTTGCCTTGCCTAACATTTTGACCACCCTGTAGGATAAGGACTTGGTAAATGTGTGCCGTAGTGATAACACTAACTTCAGAGTACTTTCCTTGTCAGGAGGCTGAACCCAAATCAACTTACAGGTAGGTACAGGCACTGCTGACCTCAAGTTTATCATGTCCATATAGAACATCCAATGAGTTACTTTACTAACTCACACATAGTAAAACTACTGTTTCTGCATTGTGTTTGGATGGTGGACTTTCCAAGTATGCTGCAATACTTTTCATGGTCCTTCTGTACAGCCAGGCAGGGAAAAGGGTTTCCTTATTTTGCAGAAAGGCAAGATTCCAAAACTAGCATCACTTTAAATGTATTTGACCACAAATAGCGTTATTAGCATATTTTGTTTGGAAGAGGGAGAAACTTTTTCCTAGAATTCTAGATGAAAAGGAAGCAAACTTGTTTTCCCCGTCAGAGATTTTCCCTGTCCTCAGAATTCACAGACTTGACTTTGCCAAGTAATGTCACTGAACTGGGATTAGGTTGAGGTCCAATCCTGACAAGACACCCAGGAGGCTGTGAAGGTGACCTACTAGGAGTGACTCACATTAAACGGACTAGAAAGTCAGATCTGTTGGACAGCCTTTGAACTCAAGCTGAACTGTGCTCTTATTTCTCCTGAGGTGTGCTGAGCAACCAGGCATATTTCCAAAATCTCCATGATGCGTGTTCATTTTCTACCTGTTGGCACTGAGTTCATAGAATCATAGAATCATAGAATTACTCGGGTTGGAAAAGACCTTGAAGATCATCAAGTCCAACCGCAGCCTAACCAGTAGCCTATCTCTTAAAAAACAACCACAAAACAATACCACAACAACAAACCTCTGCTAAATCATATCCCTGAGTACCACATCCAAGCGGCTCTTAAACACATCCAGGGATGGCGATTCAACCACCTCCTTGGGGAGCCCATTCCAGTACCTAACCACCCTTTCTGTAAATAAGTTCTTTCTAATATCCAACCTAAACTTGCCCTGGCGCAACTTGAGGCCATTTCCCCTCGTCCTGTCACAAGTCAGTAGTGAGAATAGACCTGCCCCACTCTCACTGTAAGAACCTTTCAGGTACTGGAAGACAGCAATAAGGTCTCCCCTCAGCCTCCTCTTCCTCAGACTAAACAGCCCCAGCTTCCTTAGTCTCTCCTCATAGGGCTGATTCTCCAAGCCCTTAACAAGCCTCGTTGCCCTTCTCTGGACCTGCTCCAGTACCTCCATGTCCTTCTTGTGCTGAGGTGCCCAAAACTGGACACAGTACTCGAGGTGAGGCCTCACCAATGCTGAGTACAGGGGCAGGATGACTTCCTTAGTCCTGCTCACCACACCATTCCTGATACAAGCCAGGATGCCATTGGCCTTCTTGGCCACCTGGGCACACTGCTGGCTCATATTCAGCCGACTGTCCATCAGCACACCAAGGTCCCTTTCCGTCTGGGAGCTTTCCAGCCACACCTCCCCAAGCCTGTAGGGATGCCTGGGGTTGTTATGACCAAAATGCAGGACCCGACACTTGGCCCTGTTGAAACTCATTCCATTAACCTTGGCCCATCGATCAAGTCTATCCAGGTCTCTCTGTAGTGCCCTTCTCCCCTCAGGCAGATCAACACTCCCTCCCAGCTTAGTGTCGTCTGCGAACTTACTGAGGGTGCACTCAATCCCCTCATCCAAATCATCAATGAAGATGTTAAACAGAAGCGGCCCAAGCACCGAGCCCTGGGGGACGCCACTTGTGACCGGCCGCCAACTGGATTCCACTCCATTGACCACAACTCTCTGGGCCCGGCCATCCAACCAGTTCTTCACCCAGCGGAGCGTGCACCCATCCAAACCACGGGCAGCCAGCTTCTCTACCAGAATGTTATGGGGGACAGTGTCAAAGGCCTTACTGAAGTCCAGGTAGACCACGTCGACAGCCTTTCCCTCATCTACTAAGCGGGTCACCTTGTCATAGAATGAAATCAGGTTAGTCAGGCAGGATCTACCATTCATAAACCCATGCTGACTAGGCCCGATCCCATGGCTGACCTTTAGTTCGTCCATGATGATACCTGAGATTATCCTTTCCATAACCTTCCCAGGCACCGAGGTGAGACTGATGGGCCTGTAGCTGCCAGGATCATCTTTCCGGCCCTTTTTGAAGATAGGCGTCACATTTGCCAGTCTCCAATCCACCGGGACATCCCCAGTCAGCCAAGACTGCTGAAAAATTATGGACAGTGGTTTGGCGACCACATCCGCCAACTCCCTCAGAACTCTAGGGTGCAACCCATCCGGCCCCATGGACTTATAAACATTCAGCTTTCTAAGTAGATCCAGGACCATCTCATCACGGATCACGCAAGGCTCTTTTGGTTCCCCCTTCCCGTCTACCAGTGTAGGGGGCTGCGTTCCCAGGGAGTTACAAGCATAACTATTGAAGACCGAGGCAAAGAAGGTATTAAGTACCTCAGCCTTGTCCCGATCCTCAGTGACCAAGTTGCCCTCAGAATCCAACAAGGGATGGGGATTTTCCTTAGCCTTCCTCTTGGTATTGATGTGTTTATAAAAACATTTACTATTCTCCTTAACCTTAGAAGCCAAGCTCAGTTCTAGCTGCGCCTTGGCCTTCCTAATTTTCTCCCTGCACAGCCTCACTACAAACCTGTAATCCTCATAAGTAGCTCCCCCATTCTTCCAGAGACCGTAAACTCTCTTTTTGTTCTTTAGATCAAGCCAAAGGTCTCTGGTCAGCCAGCCCGGCCTCCTCACCCGTCGGCTCATCTTTCGCGATTTTGGGACAGTCAGCTCCTGCGCCTTTAGGACAATTTCCTTAAAGTATTCCCAACCTTCCTGGGCTCCCACACTCTCCAAAGATACTCCCCAGGGGGCCCTCTCAACCATAGTCCTGAGGAGGTTGAAGTCCGCCCTCCGGAAGTCCAAGGTGGCAGTTCTGCTGACTCCCCTCCGCGGTTCGACAAGGATCGAGAAATCTAGCATTTCATGATCACTTTGTCCCAGACGGCCTCCAACCTTTACATCCCTCACCAGACCATCTCTGTTAACAAACAGCAGGTCCAGAGTTTTGTTTCCCCTTGTCGGCTCCTTCACCAACTGTGTCAGGAAGTTATCTCCCACACACTCTAGGAACCTCCGAGACTGTTCCCTGTTGAGGGGCCTTGGATGGCTGTTTCCTGTGCTCTCTGTGCAGAGAGCAGAGAGACACTGCTTCAGAGGGTGATTCAGCCCACCAAAGATTTGAATTACTCTTGTCCAGGCCACCACTGAGGATGCAGGCAGCTTACTGAGATAATGTTGTGAGAACACAGTGAAGCAAAGGGTGCAAGCTCAAGAACTGGCAGTGGTTGCTGCACCCCTGCTAGAGTCAAAAGCAGCAACGTCAGATCAGAAGCAGCTGCACTGTGCTGCTCTGCACTGCATGGATACACCAGCACACACAGGAAGAGGTTAAAGCATCTGCCCTTTGCAGACCCATGAAGTGCAACTTGAAATGTGGCTCTTTTTCTGAGATACAAGGGCTGGAGACACTAGAGATACTGGACAGTTATTCTGACAAGCATGCCAGCAGGAGTTGTATTCCACTTTACAGGAAGACGCAAAGCAGTGCAGCAAAAAGAGAAAAGTGAACAGACTCTTGCTGTAATGAGGAAGAGCTGTATGTGATGAGGATCCTCAGTGTTCAACTGAGCAGAGGTTACATATCAGAGCTTGACACATAACAAGTCCTTTTTGGAAGGGAAGCTTTGCTAATGACAGATGCAAACAGCATTATTACTGGTCTCAACCAGGAGAACTGAACTTGAAAGTATCACATGCAATCAGAAATAGGTTTCAAACCAGCCATTAATGCAATCTAAAATATTAATCTGCATTTGCATATATAGTTGGGTGGATTCGACCCAAAGTCTTTTCAGAAAAATACTGATTTAGAGGGAGAACAGTACCTTGAAATATCACCCTGTTATCTGCTATCACCCCATGGCTCATGCATATAAATCCTTTGTTCTGAGGTTTACAAAGCGTCTGCGTTAACAGATTTTTTTCATTTATAGTTTTCCATAGCTGAACTTAAAAGCATCACTATGTGTTCAATATCAGATGAAGATATTCTGTTCGTTGGACAGAATCATTTTTTTTCATCTTTCCCTTTTGGATCACCAAGAAACTCATGAGCCTTGCATGTTTCTCCTCCACTTCTTACTAAATACTTGTTGGCCAAACCTGGGAGCTCAACACGACAGCCGGAGAGCCGTGCCAGTTACAATGCTTGGGGTAAATCCTGTATTCATCAAAATTTAGAAGCAAAAATCTTCAGTGGTCATGAGTTAGAGATTTTTTACTACAGAAGAAGGCAATGCTACAGTTTCTTGTGTCTTAAACTTGCAAACTATTTTATCTCTGGAGGACTTAAAACCCCAAACAGCACTGCCTTCTATCTTAAATCCCAAGATACATGTCTTTTTATAAATCAAGACCACCAGCTGACTCACAGATACAGCTTGTACCAAGAAATCACCACGCTAAAAGGAAACACCATTGCTTAAAATCTGCCCATCTATAAAAAGAAGCAAGACGGAGAAGAACGGCTGCGAACAGCTGCTTGTATCTGAGCATCACAGCTGCAGAAGCACATCTACATTCCTTTCCTAGATATGCCCACACTTTGATGAGCTTGCTGCCTGGGGCTCTCTCATTTAGGGGTGGATTTTGGAGAAGCCAAGGGCCGTGGCTGGCTGTGCCTTTCACCCAGCTATGCGATATCCCCCAGTGAGCAGAGATCAGTTTCAATGACAGAAGTTTTGGTACCCAAAGAGTAAGCTCAGCTGCTTACTTGCCTTCCAACTGTTTAAACAGTAAAGGACAAAAAAGGTTATCTGCAGTCCACTGAATGTCCCCAAGTAAATTATTATTATCACTCAGTGTTATAAAACCCTCTGCATATTCTAAGCGTATCCCCATGCTACAACCTGCACAGCACAGATGACTGAGCAAGCCACAAATTAATGAATTCTCAATACATTTTTCTTCTATCAGTGAACAAAACCTGTGCAGTGTGGCACTGAGCACAGGTTCATCTACCCTGCTTCAAAACACACTGAGTGAGCTTGTGCTGCTTCAGCAAGACTCTCTCCTCACTGACTTAAATAGCTCTGCCAACTCCACACTTCCCTGTGGTTGCAGAATGGGCATGCTTGTAAGAAGTGAAACGGCTGGCAAGTCGAGCATTACTGTATGCCAAATCTTCAGAAAAATCAGGAAAGAGCACATTTTTCTGTACAGCTCAGAGAATCTGAGTATGTGTTGAATGCATTTTTAAAGGCTGATGAGGACTAACAATAATAACTGGAAATTTTATAGCACTTCAGAGTCCTTTAAGCATCTGCAGCACTACTTCTTATAGCCAAGGGAAAGAGAAAGGTGAATGGAGGGACTGCCCAAGACATCACAGCAAGCTAGAAGAACTGGGAGTAGAACCAGGAAGTCACAGGGCTCTGCTCAAGGTTCCCTCAACCCAGGATCCCTGAGAGATTTAAACTGGAATCAGTGAAGCTCACTCTGCTTCTACTCCTTATAACAGCCACCAGCACTCAAGTATATTGCTGTTTTGACACAAACCTTGATCTCTGTGGACATGGCTATGAAACTCACTGTGGGCAGGGAAAATTCAACTTACACCAAACGACCCAAACAATCCCTTCTCAAGAAAGAAAATGTTTTGAGAATTCCTTGATTTGTAGCTCAGGGTCAGAAAGCCTGGCCTTTTCTATTCCACAGCTCACCGGTGTTACAGGCATATCCTGTTTTGAACCCTATGACTTGTTTTTGGCTGCACGTGCACTCTTCACTTGAAAGTCTTGAGATATAGGGAAGCCAAATCATTTTATAGTTTGAATGCATAATAATGTGAAGTGATTAAGAAGTCACACCTAACTCCTTATTGGACTTGTCTGTCTCGCCACTATTAATTCTCACTCTGCTTATCTTGGTTGGATGGAGGAGTTCTTTCATACCTGGCATTTCTCTTCATTAAGTTACTTAAAACTGAACGTAAGTCAGCGTTCAGCATGTATTTGATAACTTTCTCAGTCTCAAGTAAAAAAAAGTTGATTTATTTTCACCAGATTGGCACAGAGATCAGCAAAGAGCTGGGTTTTGCCATACCAGCCAGAAGTGCTGCCTTCAGAGCTGCAAAGAGAAAGCTGCTTCTCAGTTATGTGGAGAATTGTAGAACATAAAGAAATTTTCCAGTGATGTGGAGTTGCCCACGTGGGCAGGACTTGTGCTCAGGTCAGACAAAATTCACGTTCAGCCTGGATTTCAACTGGATATGTCGTTCTCTTTCCACCTTTAAAGCAACTTCTCTACCTCTTGAAAGAGCTTGGGGCTCTTTCTGAGCTAACTGCTGCTTTTTATGCATTCTTTGAAAAGCACTGGCTCCAGAACCAAATGTGGTATTCCAGTATCAGTCTTACTAATGCTTAAATCATCTCTCTGCTGTCACTCAGGCTTCCCTGTTTGCACTCCAAGATCATGTCCACCCTCCTTGCCAAAGTCTCACACTGGAAACACAAATTTATTGCTTGTCCACAAAAGCCTACTTTTATTTATTTATTTATTTATTTTTGGAGCTGCTGCTTTCCAAGATGTGGCGCTCCTCCTTGTTTAGAGAGGTATAATGTTATATTTGGATGCATTAAAATGCATTTGGTTTGAGTAACTCCCGTTGACCACAAAATTAATCACTGACAGCCCTGTTCCCAGCATTTGCATCTCCACCTGTCTTTTCATCAGTCACACATTCCTTCTGTTGTGACTTTGTGTTTCCATCTTGAAGACCAACAAAAATAAAGCCTAGCTCCAGGGCCACCACTGATCTCAACAACATCCCCTCCAAGATGCTGTCTGAGCTGATAACTCCACCAGTATTTATTTTCTGCCATCTGTCAGTGGAAATTGAATCCTGCTGCTAAGACCACCTGTGCTGGGCTGAGCTCAGTGAGCATTTCCCAGCTCCAGGGATAAGCAGATGCCCTCTGGTCAGCAGCAAGCACTGCAGGCTTGAGGCAGTCCCCTCAGTCCAGCGCTGGCAAATTGCAGACCACTTTGGTTTGTGCTGATTCAGATGCTGGAATGTCACATTTAGTATTCTGCCCGACACCTTCCACCAACTGCTGGACTAACTCCTGGTACTCCTGATCAAGTTAATGTTATTAGTTGTGGCTCTGTTTGGAAAGCGCAGAACTTGCAGTTCCGATTGGAGGGAGACAAAAAACTGGATTTTAAAGTCTTTTGGAAATTTTAGAAAAGACAAAATTGACAGGCAACAAGGCAGGCTGTAATTTACACATGACCTGAGGCCATGCCACAGTTGTAATTACTGCTATGGGCTCCACACATGTCAGAATCAAGACACAAGACTCCAGAAACCCAGACTGATAGATACAAACAGCCGGTATGGAAACAAGCTGTCATGCATGTTTGCATCTTACTCTAAAACACAGTCCAGCAAAGAAATACAAGAGACACTGCAGTCAACTGGTACAACAAAAAATAGAGATTTGGAAACACCTGTGCAAACAAGTGCAAGTAAGGCAACGTTTGTTGCTGCATGCTACAGGAGTGTCTCAGAGGCAGACAAGAACAACAGAAAACAGGATGAAAAGATACCGTGCCTTCCTGAAAGCAGCAGGAGTATTTGACTTGCAGCTCAGCACTCCTCTGGTTCACATGAAGGAGAGCAGGTGAGCAGTGGAAAGAAAAGAAGTACATAACTGAGCTGAATTCACAGAGCTATAAGTAGTGCCAGACTTTTCTCATACTGATCAGAAAGAGCTTTGCATTATAGGTTTAGCAGATTTGGTTTTGCAATGTAAACAGTGCAGCCTATTGTTGTGAATGCTAACATACACGCTGAAGACACTCAAATAAAAGGGAGAATGACTCCACACAATGAAGAGTAGCAACTGGGAGATTTGTATTCCAGACCAGCTAACGTTGTCTGGGCTCTTTCTTCTCCATACTTCTCATAGACTACTAGGATATACACTACAGAAGAGAGAAGAAAAGGATGACTGATGGGGGCTATGTAATATCTATCAGTAATGTCAAGAGCAACACTCCTGCTGTTTACAGGAATATATTCATGACCCTCAGACAGACAGGTTACCAGTCTCACATAACACATAGCTCCTCAGAAGCCAGGTAGTGAAGGACATTCCAAACCCCAAAACTCAACAGGACACTCATCTCTGCAGAGCACTCCAGAGCTGGGAAGTCAGACCAGTGCCGAACCAGCTGGCACACAGCTGGCAGCCACTGGCACAACCGACTCTACTCTTGCTCCTGCCTTTCTTGTTTTGGTCAGCTTAAGCTGCAGACTTTATAGTGTTTTATTATTTAATGCATGAGGCTCTACATCCTCTAACTCTGTTTTGAAAAAAAAATGGGCATATTATATGGCGTTCGCAACTCACTAAATATTTAAGAGTGCCATCAAGTGGCGAAGAGCTTGTTAGCGGCAGGAGGCTTTGAGGAGGCACACATCATTCAGAAGTCCCCTGGATCACACAACAAACAGACCTCTACAAATGTTCCGCTTTTCGATAATCACACCAGGCTGCTGTTACTGCAAACAAGCCAGGCTGCTGGCAGATCAGTACTCCTGGCCTGATGGGCAATGAGGGGGGTGCACACACTGCAGGAGATGCTGATGTGTTCTATAATTAAAGGACAGACACGTTAAGAGTTTTATGACGGTGCTGCAGCCCCTTGAAAGCAGACAGATGCCTGATGAGACAGACGTGTGCAGCCTAGACCTCAGAGGTGGCAATTAGAAATGATATCACAGCTCAGAGAAATTTCCTGAAGGCATTTGGCAGAAGTCTTAGGTTTCACTGAGGAGCACAGAAGCGGCAGAGATGTCTGCACAGGTCAACCTGTTTTGAAAAGGCAGGCACTTTCAGTAACAGCTAATATGAGAGCAGCCATTATGGCTCAGACACCTGTCCCTGTCCTATTTTCAGCAGCAGCTGACATCAGATACTTAGAAAAGTGTATAAAAACAAGGCACTGATGAAGTGATATTTTTCCAGAATCCTGTCTAAATCCTTATTAATTTGTCATTAGGCATCCCTCAGGTCTCCAAAGGTCCTCCTCCCACTGTCCTGTGCAGAAAACAGCAACTGTTGATTAATTCTGGACAGCATCTTTCAGCATTCCTGTTTGTACATGGCTGGAATATCAGTTCTTCTCACATTAACTTATTTCTTTTTGGCTTGCTTTTATTTTTAGTGCATGAAATATGGTACATCTCAAGCAGATCTGTGAAGAATTTAATTGGTGATTAGTGTACGCGTATGAGTGTTTTTTAAGAAGCACTAAATGTAGATTTCTGAGCAAAACAATTCGTTTTCTGAAAAACTGAGTTAAAATAAAAGTAACTTCTACGCCTGTCAGTCTTGAATAAAGTCAGCCTGTGGTGTAAATGGCAACAAATCAACAGCTTTCAATCCTTTGATCAGGTAACAAAAGACAGGGAAAAAAGAAAGTTATAGCAAGGGGAGGATCTTTCAGAGTGAAATTTCTGAACAGCAATCACTTGTTATAAGAGAATGGAACGGGCAAAAGGGCCCACATAAAGAAAGCATCAAACACCTGTGCAAACCATGAGCCAACTTTTAGTTCACGTTCAGATATGATGGGAATAAGGTGAGAAAAAAGACAAAAACATATAACCACTGAATAGCTGAGGTTGGAAGGAAGCATCCAGTCTATGCTTAAAGCAGGGCCAACTACAGCCAACAACCCATGTGGCATCCACAGTACTAGTACCTTGAGAATCTACTGTACTGGATTCTTTTTTATGTAGTCACCGAATAATAAGAACAGGTGATACTGTCCCTCTACAAATATCTCCTATGCAGTGCTGCAAAACAGCTCATCAGGCACCATGTGCTGAGAGGAGCTGGCAAATGCTAATAGATCCCATTTGGAAGCAGATCTCCAGTCATTTCTCTTATACCCTTAGGAATCTGATGAGATGAATTCAGGGCTGAACAAGTTGGCAACAGCATGTTGAGCTATACCTGCAGTCTGTCTTATATGGAAGGTGAGACTCCAACAGCAATTCATTCCTAAAACTTAACTATGACCTGAATCCACTGTAATACTGTTAAAAAAAAATAAGGATGTTCTGTGCACAAAGTAAACCTCCAGTTCTCCACACAGGGAATTCATGTTGTTCCTGTCTTATAGCTGGCAAAACAGAAGTGCAAAGAAATCACCAAAGAAACAACTGAAAACTGGTTACGTGTTTTGCAGATTAGATTTCTCCCTGATACAGGGCTGTAAACATCTCTGAATAAATCTCTTTCCTACCTTCTCTAGTTGACTTCATGAAACAATATCCTAAAACTCATTTTATCATCTCTCATCTATATCACTGCAAAGTGATATCCTTGAGGACAAAACGTGGCATTCATTTAAACGGGGGGGGGGGGGAAGAAAATGCAGAGATTTTTACTCTATTCTAAAACCTCAGAATTTGGTCTGTACTTATTTTTCAGTGGCCTTTTTTTTTTTAAGTGTTCCCGATGGAATCATGGCATAAGGTGGTCTATGATACGAGTCAGTGGAGGTTAAAATCCAGATATTCCTGGGTATGTTCTGATGGTTTAGCAGCCTGCCAAACACTATAAGGCAAGAAGTTAAGAATCGAGAACTATGACTTAATTCCCTACCTTGCAGATCAGTACAGATAAAAGTTATACTGAACAATGCATATTTTTGTTGTGGAGTGGCAAAACCAAAAGGCTGCTGAAGAACAGTTTCAATGTCTCTCAGGTTTCAGCTCTAATGAAAACATTACATTAGACAGATTTCCTTCAGGTTTTTACTGATTCCCACTGTTGAAAAATGATCATCTTTCATCTCCAGAACAAAAGACAGAAAAGCCTTAGAAGAATAAGCCTTTAATGGAGCACTATGCAATTTCTTTGTACCATTCTGCCCTACAAATAATGACAAGCTATCTAAACTCAGGAGCTTACAAAGTAACTTACGTATCACTAGAATTAATGATGGAACGAGTCCTATGCAGATGTGTAAATTCTAAGGCCAGAAGAGATGGTTGTGATGAAATAATTCAGCACATGTCCCTATGCTTAATTACTTCCGCTATTAAAAAAATCAATTCATTTCCAGTTTTCTGAGATCTCTGAATTCCATTTGCTAGGTTCCATCCTAGATGAAAAAGCAAGATAAAAAGAGTTCTGTTCTGTAAGACATCTCCTCCCTTTCCCTTCAAGTAACTAATAGATAATAAGAAAATCACTATTTAGTTAGCTTACTCTTTAATAACTAAGCTAACTAAGCTGAGTTGTGTAAGTATTTCACTGTATGGTAGTTTCCAAATGTAAGTCATACTGCGGCTCTCTGAAGTTTTTTTGAGTGTCCATAGTGAGGCCTGAATTGTTCATAGCTGGATGCAACATTTCAGAAAGGTCCCACCAGCATCATATGCTGACTTCAGTACCTCCTCCCTCCTGCTGGTCTCTGGACAGTGAAAGCATTCCTCGTCCTGTGTCAGAGCCCCTGGGGTGAACTTCTGCCGCTGTCTCACAAGTTTTCTATTTTCAGACTGTACATCAAGGCAGAAGAATATTTTCAAGTCCAGTTTCATGACAGACACAACACAATCCAAATATGGGCTGCTCATCTATTTCTCTCTGCCACCTCTTCTTACCCCTTGTTGTTCTAACTCTGTGACCCTGTGCTTGCTGATCTGCATGAAAACCACTCATTTTGAATGGCATCGTCATCTTAGAGCACAGATGGTGATATCACATGCATATAACACTCAGTCTATGCAATTAGCAGGTTTTAAATGAAATCAAAAGAAGACTCAGTTTTCAAAGCTGCCTTGTGACAGCTCGTGAGCTAGATAGTAGCCAGTGATGATGGACAGCTGAGTGAGTTTTCTGCTCTCTGCAGGAGCAGAAAATGGTTTGGACTAGTTAGGAGCTCTCCAAAACGCATGCACGGTGATGGGGTACTGGCCCAGAGCAGCAGCACTCAACGTTGAATAACCTCTCTGAAAAACAAGACTCCAGAGACACTTCTCCCTCAGTGGGAATTATAGGAATAGAGACTTTTGCTGCCAGGGCCACCCTATGGGATCTGAGATTGATGCAGCTATGGATACATGCTGTCTTCTGCATGTCTCTTGGCATGCAGGATTGGCTTTTTCATCAGTAAGAATGTAGACAGGGTTGCTCGGCCTCATCTGGGAAGACATGGACTATCAAGGCAGAAAGAACTGAAGTATCAGAACAATAAAGACTATTTACACATCTAAAACAGACAGGCAGAGATCCTGCTCCCTCTGCAACCCCCGGGCACCACCCAGAAGCCCTCAGATCCACGGGCTTTGAAGTAAGTCTGAACAAACTAACTGCAGCACAAGGCAGAAAGGCAAAGGCAACTAGAAATTAGCTCTTGTAGGAGAAGTGCAGCGCAGGTTACCTGGCCCATGGCTATTCCTATTTCAGCCTTTCTCACAAATAATGTTTGGCCTGGAGGAGATTGAGATCTTCCTGTTTGTTTCTTTATATTTTGTAATGGCTAGGTGTCACAGCTGGAGCAGAATGTGCTTCAAACAAACAGCAGAGAGCTGACCTCCGGTGATGGGAGCAGAGGTGCAGAAAGAAAACAGCAAGGAAGCCACACACTGTCAGGCTCCTGAGTGCTGCTCCACAGTCTGTGCAGTTCTCTAGTAAGATTCACTCACTGTTCCCTCAGATAAATGAATAAAACCAGTTGGCGAATGAAAGCAACATGTAGCAAGAGGCTACAGTGCTTGGCAGGACTATTGTTGATTTCATTTCTGTGCTTTCATATCAATTCTTCCTCCACAAAGCATCTAATCAGCCGATGCTGAGCAGCATAAAATTAATGGTTTCGTTCAGAGAGCTGCCTCATGATGCCAGACAGCATGGTGAGACTGTTTGTAAATATTTGATTAGAAAAGGCAAGCAAATTTGGCATGAAAACATGTAAAAATTAATGCTGTTCCACTCTCTGAGAGGGATGTTTATAATACAGAGAGGTATGTCAGATAACATTAACATATGCGGTACGACACCAAATCCCTTCACCGGTGTCTCTGTTCTTACAAAGCCAGCAGATCCATAGATCCAGCCTGTGAACAGCTGATAAACAGATGTTTGTACACGTCCTCAGCCCACTCTTTACTGAGTGGAAAAGGGAACAGGGCTCCAGGTAGCAATGCTTCTTTGGCACTTAAGAGTCCTTGAAAAGTCCCCAATCAGGGGCAAAGCACACTGTTGGTCATTAACTCAGGCAAGTCTCTCTGAGTGTCTTCATGCAGTAGAATCCTGTTTTGGGGAGGTGTCCCATTGCAGGACTCTCTCTTCAAGCAGACGGAGAACAGATAGGACACAGTCTGTGAAAAACTTCGAGACCCTCAGCATACACACCCACACAAGGAATAAAAGGGTCCCTGTTGCCATATGAAGACATATCCAATAGGACATGTTGCCATTCCACCTATCTGAAGCAAGAAATCCTCCACCTAGTTTCCAGCCCAAGCTCTGAATTACTTCTGAATTTCAGGTTTGGAGATACAACAACCCACATGGCAAGGAGTATCAAGTCTCTCCTATTCAACACAACAGGGAATGTCACAACCACAGAAAATACTGGTCAGTTGTGCTCATCACCCCTATTGACAGTCAGCCTTTGTTGCCCAGTTATCTCAGTCATTATATGCGACTTTCAGATTTCCTGCTCTGAAGCTGTTTACCCAAACAGACAGCAATTTTGTTTTCCAGTTCAGCCGGAGGTGACGCTTTTTTCCTTCCTTTTAGCTAAATCTGCAGTTACATAAATACATAAATGTGTTAAGTAGGAGAAAAAATACATTATGAATCGTTCAAACGCCATCCAGATAGGCTTGGAGAAAGCTGAGGATTCAAGAAATAATACAGTTCAAATTGGGAAGACAGTAGCTCGTTAAAATGTGAATCAGCTGGTGGCCAACATAGAACACGGTCCCGACTGACTGTCATTTGTAAATTAATGGAGATTCCTTTTCTGTGGCTCCTACTTTGAGAGTTAACTGAAGACATTCATACACTGTAGCAGAACTCAAGGAAGAGCATTACAGCCTTAGTATTCAGGCAGGGACTACAGACTGTCAGCGGTAAAACCATATGCAAGAAATGATAAGAATTTGTTTCAAGTAAGAAAAGGAAATTGCAGTTTTCAGGGCATGCTGTGAAGTCTGGAAGAGCTACAAACTGTCAGAGATTCTGCAGTACAACAGGCATATAGGAAGAAGCTAAGCTCCGGTGCCTTTAAAGTATGGAAGATCCCAGTGGGGCTTGAGATTTGGCTGAAAGTCTTGAAAACCTTTTGCAAATCAGAAAATACAGCTCAGACACTCCTTTGCAAAACTTAACTCATCCTTCTCGCTGGGAAGTCAAATTCAGAAAATTTCATTAAAAATCGTAGTTCAGCCATAGTAGCAATCAAACAGATAAGAAAGCATAACATTAAAGAAAGCAAATGAACAGCAAGGAGTACCAATCTAGCGAAGATGGGTCAGACCACAACTCACCTGAGATTTCTTAATTGTATTCCAAGGATCAGAGTCCAGCTGCAAGTCAGTCTCACAAAACACATAAAATGGTTGTAACTCATCGGATCTGCACAGCCACAACTGGAGCTTTTGTCAAAAGTCCATTAACTTGGGAACCAATGTCTCCATGTTCATGATGGGCATCTTATGGACAAGAGCTACAGTAGGGCTGCAAACTCCCACTGTATCACAAGTGCTGCAGAGGCAGGAGATTTTTTTCCAAGCCTCAGCCTCATTATTTAAACACAAGTTCCACTTTGTTTCAGAATGAAATGTTCTTAGCCAGCCTTCATGCCAATAAGGGAAGGCTTCAAAACACCAAACATATTCTACCCTGAAATCACAGGAGGCAAATAAAAAGAAGTCAGGTCTTATCATTTGTAATCATCTCCTGATTTTAAGAGCCTGCCTTTTGTGATCTCTGAATAATCAGACTTGGCAATACCGTACCACCCTCAGGATAAATTCTCCTGGCTGCCAAAGAAATTTTCCTTATTCCCTGAAAAATAAATTCCCAGTGCTTATTAGTATTGCCTTTTTCACTTGTAGCTCTTCCATTTTTCTCACTTTCACATGTCAAACAGCCTTTTGCTGAAGACTTCATAAATCTGTACCCTGCACTCAAAATGACTTAAAATACATTGCTTTTATCAAATAAAAATACACTTTACTGTCCTCACAACTTTAAGGGCAGCTGTTAAGAGAGACAACTGTTAGTTATTATACTTGACAAATTACTACACAAAAACAGACCTTTTCCTCTATAGTGGTTTGTAAAAACAGCATTTACAGATATGGTCTTGCTCTACTATGGCACGCATCAAGGGGCAGATAAAGCTGCAGAGAGAAGCTAAACAGAGGAATTTTTGTTTACTTTTTGAAATGTTTTCAATCTGAGAGTTTTCTGCACTATAATAACACTGCATGGTTTGTTAGCAGGCATGCTGCTCATGCTGGTACATACAGCAGTGCTGTATAATCCACATTTTCTGTTACAGACTCTTCTGCAGCACTCACCATATTGTCAAGATAAGCTCAAGAAAGAAAGCAGTAATAGTGGCATTTTGGTTAATGACCCGTCCGTTCGGCCAGTCTAGTCCTAGTTACAGTTACACCACTGTTAATGATGCCTTTGCAGAAGGCTGACCACAAGCTTTGCTGACCACAAGTTCTGTGGGCCTCATGGTTTGTGCTTTTTTTTTCCCCAGTTTGAGTTAGATAAAAGACAGATAATTTCCTCTCAGTGCTCTGATATGAAAGCACCGTCAAAGTGTAATCTAACACAACAAACTGATTGGAGTAGCATGTTCAAGGGTACTTAAGCATTAGAGCTGAAAAACATCAAATTAATTGCTAGCTGGTACATCCCCTGCATCTCAGCCACGCACTGATGTGCTCATTAGGAATTCCTGTAATACCTTCCACATCACAGGACTGAAATGGGGATGTTCTCTATAGCTTATAAAAAAACAAGAAACCCACAAAGATAATCCCACTCTTTTGCCCCAAGGAACTGCCTGCAGAACTACAGACTCCACACAAGGTTTCAGCAATAAGGTGTCTCTTTAGCATGAAAGACTTTGAATACAACTGAAGAATGCACATCACCTGACCACATCTACGGCAGCAATAGCTAACATCAAAAAAATCATGGAGTTCTGTACAAATGATTTACATGACTGTGGAATTTATCTACATCTGCACCTAACTACTAACGCTGCTTCCTGTAGCCACAAAAGATTAACAATAGCTCTGTCTTCCTATCAAAGACTTGGAAATTTTTGAGCTGATTAACCACAGTAAACTATGCATATTAAGCACTGAATAAATCTGATCAAGCCAGTGGTTATCCTTATCCATGTGGCTGGTTTCACAACTGCAGTTGCATCTGAGAAGGAACAATTGGAGAAATCTCTCAGGTCACTGAATCCAGAGCCTAGAGCATTCCAAACTCTCCCTTAAATGATTCTATGTTTCTGCACTGGCTCCTATGCCTCCTTGCAATTTATCATCTGTGAGACACTTACAGAGCAGCACGGAACATAAACAAAGCAATTCATTTAGCCTTTTATTCTACAGAGGCTCTGGAATTCCTCTGAAGAGAGTGACATATAATTCTGGCTTATTGACAGTGATACAGGTTGGTAAAAAAAGGATTTTACAACATTCCCATCCTTTGTGCATTTACACATTTGTGAACCTCCACTGCAAAGCCTTAATGAAATACATAAATAAAGATTGAGTCTTCATACTTTTGCTACTTTTTTTCTCTCTGATAGAACTAGGAAAGGATTAAGAAATCTCCTTTGTGGCCTATATGACGATTTTGGCAAGGCAAAATAAAGCAAGACTAAAACCAAGTCCTTCAAACTATAAAGTTAGTACAGAAAAAAGTATCTGGCACAAGTAAAAACATTTTGGCTGAGTAACATGGGTTTTTGTTTTACTTAGATTTTACTTTGCTATTTATCTATCTAAGTGTGAGTTATTAGGGGAACAGAGTAGGTGTCGGGGTTGGGTACAGGAGTCATGGGATGTCCCCTCAGGAATGGGAAGCCAGTATCCATCATGGTAACACAGCCTTGGCAACCCTTGAACAGCGATGCTGCTGAGGGTGGTCTGGGCCACCAAAGCCAGTAGTGCCCAGGGACCTGGTAATATCTTTGTTGCTTACAACAGTGTGAGTAATAGACTTGATTCTAGGTGGTGCTGTGGAAAAGTCAAACTATAAATGCCTTTTGTCTTATAGAGACGAGGCATAAGAACATCTGTATTTCAGAAAAAAAGCATCTTTGAAATACATGCAGTGTATAATGACATATTTAAGAGTGTATAGAGCTGTTCTGCTTGTCCTCATCATCTGTTGATCATCTCTTGCCAAGCATAGGGGTCTCCCAGTGTAGAAGGGATGACAGTCTTTTAGCTGATTTCTGTTATGAGAGCATCACTTTAATTAACGTCAGTTAACATCAATGGCAAAGACGGTTAAACAATTTCAACCCAGTTTCTGTTATGCAGTGCTACAAGACCACTCCCACAGTGACTTAAATGTAGCTGTTTTCAGAGACAAAGCTAAAAGAAAAGGAGAGTCAGTCTGGCTTTATCAACCAGGTAAGACTATGTCATACAAATGTTTCATCTCCTGTGGACTAAAATGCATTAATTGAACTAACTGGGCTAGACAGACAGGTAAGTGGATAGAAGTTAATGACCTGCAATGCACCAGAGACACAACAGGATGGCTGAGCAGTTCCTTTGATCCTCAGACTCTAAAAAAATCTCTTAAAATGTCATTTTCCCCAAATGCATCAATAGAGCCCTTTATTATTTAACGCTTAGCAAAATGCTACAGCAAAAGACTACATTATGATTTAACTTAAACAAAACAAAAGGTCGAGACAAGAAAAAAGTTAGGCAAAGCTAAGAGTATTTAAATTACAAATAATTAAGACGGCAACTGAAATTAATTTTTCACATGATTCACTTACCATATTGTACTTAGAAGGTTATATTTACTGAGTTGACGGGTATATAGCTAACATCAATTCAACACTCACAGAGCGTGTAGATGTGGTAAGAGATATTTGGTATTTAGAAAACAGATCTAAAAGTGTTGCAATTTTCAGTGTAATTATGCATAATTGACCACAATTAGGTATCTCAATAAACAGGATGTGCAATGGCTTAAGTTTCCAGCATCAGTTTGATGGGGGAGGATTTTTAAAGACCTCCAGACCACGGAGGAGGATACAGATGTTTTTCCAGTGAACTTCAAGGTCTCTGACATGAGACAGTGCTGATAACAGCCTCTGCAAAGGCTGAAAGACTGAATAAATCAGGCTCCTGAAGAACAAAATACATTAATAACTTCAGATTTTTCTACATTAATTCTTGTTCTAAATAAAAAAAAAAAAAAAAATTGCTTGCTTGGAGTCAAATATTACACCTTTAAAATTTCCACATTTAAAAATTCCCAGAGATTGGGAATTCACTGCAACAAAACTAATTCATCTCAATTATCCATCCGCTACTAAAACCCACATTTTGTCTGGCCTAAATTTACACAGCTCCAGCTTCTCTTTGATCTCGTTACACCATTTGTCTGGGAGATTAAAGAGCCTTTTGTTACATGATCTGTCTGCCCAATACAGGGAGTTAACAGACCAGGATCCAACCTACTAACAAGCTTTCCTTTGACAAGCTGAACAAACCAAGCTCCTTCATTTCTTTTGCCAGGTCAGTCCTCCTTAGATGATTCCTTCATTCTTTCTTGCGCACTTTCTATTTTGTCACTCCTTCTCCCTGGCAATTCAAAACCAAAAGCATGCCTTTCTAGGGGGATCTTTAAGCACTAAGTGAAAAAAGGCTCTTTGAAACTCAGAGTTCCTATGCAAAATCTCTCCTCCTGTGCCAGAGGTCACCATTTTAAAATACCACAGCTCCTCAAGGTAGGACTGCCTCCATAGAGATTATGCCTCGAATTTCTTCATGCCTATGCTTGGACACTATAAAACAAACTGACTTCCTGTGCTCTCCTACCAAGAGATTTAAATAATCTTCAGTCTGATTATTCCATTTCTCACCACCTCTCAGATATTTCTCTTCCAGCCACTCCGCCCCAAGCCTATAGCGCTGCCTGGGGTTATTGTAGCCAAGTGCAGGACACAGTATTTGGTCTTGTTGAACCTCATCCCGTTGGCTTCAGCCCAGCTATCCAGCCTGTCCAGATCCCTCTATAGGGCCCTGCTACCCCCAGGCAGATCCACACTCCCAGCCAATTTAGTGTCATCTGCGAACTTACTGAGGGCGCACTCAATGCCCTCATCCAGGTCATCAATAACGATACTGAAGAGGACAGGCCCCAGCACCGACCCCTGGGGAACACCACTTGTGAATGGTCACCAGCAGGATTTAACTCCCTTCACCACCACTCTCTGAGCCCGGCACTCCAGCCAGCTCCTTGCCCAGCTAAGAGTGTACCCATCCAAGCCACGGGCTGCCAGCTTCTGCAGAATACTGTGGGAAACAGTGTCAGAGTCTAGTAGTAGTGCTAGGTAGTAGTAGTGCTAGGTCTAGGTAGACCACATCAACAGCCTTTCCCTCATCCACCAGATTGGTCACTAGATCATAGAAGGAGATCAGGTTGGTCACCCAGGACCTGCCCTTCATGAACCCATGCTGGCTATGCCTGATCCCCCAGCCATCCCGCACATGCCGCATGATCTCCCTCAGGACAATCTTCTCCATAACACTGGCACTGAGGTCAGGCTAACAGGCCTGTAGTTCCCCAGATCCTCCTCACAACCTTTCTTGTAAATGGGAGTTGCATTGGCAAGGCTCCAGTCTTCTGGGACCTCACCAGTCAACAAGGAGCGCTGATAGATGACGGAAAGTGGCTCAGCTATCACCTCTACCAGTTCCCTCAGCACTCTCCAGTGAATCTCATCCAGCCCCACAGACTTGTGGCAGTCCAGCTGGAGTAGTAAGTCTCTGCCCATTTCTTCCAGAATCATGGGGGGTTTAGTCTGCTCCCAAGCCGAGACTACCAGGTCAGAGTGCAGAGTACCCTGAGGATAATTGGTCTGACTTTTAAAGAGAGACGTAAAGAAGGCATTCAGAACCTCCACCTTTTCCTTATCCTCAGTGGTCAAAGCTCTTTGGTCATTCATCAGAATCTACCAAGTTTAATAGCTGCTAGTTATGCAAATCCAGTACAGCTATCTTCCACAAGCTATATTACTGTCTTTCACCGTGCCATGGCAGCGAGAAAAATTATCAGTGAACACCTAGTACAACTTCTAGCACAACCTGCCCTCAAACCCACAGCTTGTACTGTCAAATTGAGTTTTCAGACTTGCGGAATTATCCTTGTCCAACATATGCTTCTGTCCTTGTCCCTTGGATTGCTTTCAACCTTGCCACTACATTGCATGCTAGGTTGGACCAAGCTTAGTCCTCAAACTCATATTTTATATAAAAATACCACCTTGTATTTAGATGGACTAAAAGCTTTCTGAAATATTTTACAGTCCCACTTTCTGTGACTTTCTAATGTATCTGAGAATTTCAGAGAGATGGGCTTCCTACGTTTTTGATACTTTTAATACCGTAATTGGACTGAGACCTTAGAGAAAACTTCAATTTTCATCTACATTTCAAGATCAGATAAAGCATTGCAGTATTATAATAAGCAGTTAAAACAAATTAATGATCACAGATGTTATCTAAATGCAGTAAGATTCTTTCAATGTGAGGATCCCAGTCCTCCTTCTAAATTGCCTTCTCTATTACCAAGGTCCCCAGACCTATGGAGAGGGTAAATGTCCTGTCAAAGCTGCCATCCCCGGTGAAGTAATTGGTGATGAACTGGTAACTGATGAAATAATTGTGCTGACAAGAATATCTCTGTATATTCCCCTGGCATTCTGTTAAGTACATCATAACTCTTGATTTAAATCTTACACAATATGGAATTAATAGAGCAAGTACTAGACGGATTAAAACCTGGTTTGCTGTCAGGGCCTAAAGCAGAGCTGTAAACAGAAATGAATAGAGATGCTTTCTATTGCAGATTTATGGGTATCATTTCTAGTTCTGCACTGCTTGGTATTTTTATTGTAATCTGTGTAATGATGTAAACCATCTGCTGGCACAGAAACGATGTAAAAGGCAGCTACTTTTTTGGTATGCACTGATCCCCGATTGATACCACTGCAAGTGTCCTCTTGTGAATGAAGGTTACATCAAGGACAGAAGGCTACAATTCGGGAAGCAAAAACTCAGAGACTGATGCCAGTCATTGTTGACAGCCATTACCATTGCCGTGAGCTGTGATTACACAATGGCTTGGTCTAGAACTGTGAGGACCATCAGGGGAGGTGAAACTCTGCTTCTGAATGAAAAACACATGAGATAAACTAGGTTCAGTATGTCTGATTATGGTGTTTGCGCTCACGAAGAATGTGGGATGCTGAGGTGAAGGTGCAGCACTTTGCTATTAAAGACACCCAGCCCATTTTTCTTCTCCCTGTTATCTCTGAAGAACATTGAGTATGTCCTAAATGGGGACATTGTGTCCCCCATGTCCTTACTGCAATGTCTACCCAACAGTTTCAGACAGTGTGAGCAGAACATGAAAGATGTCCATGTTCATTGGACTGTGCATTTGAGAAAACGAAAAATACAAGACTTTAGGTATGCCCTTCTCCCTGTGACACAACATCGTAGAAGAGCACAATAAGAACTGGTCTGTTGTCTCAGTGTTCAACCATAAATCCTCAGCATCACAAATCTCAAGGATATCTATTACCAAACAGTTATTCCTCTTGCCAGAATTTTACAACAATTAAATTCCATCATAAAGGTACAACAACTTTTATTTTAGGTGCAGTCACACCAGCAAAAGCACTCTGCATTAGCACTGTTCATCCTGAATTTACAGAGGGCAAATTGTGCTCACGCTAGGCCCCATTATGCAGTCATTTCACAGTGAAGAACTGAAGATTAGACAGCTATAACAGATTCTTCTGTGTTCTGGGGGTGAACCTGTACTCCTCATGCATCCTTGTAACTGGCAAGTTACACCCGCAGAGCGCAAAGGTAGAGCAGGGGAAAGTACATTACCCAGACAGATACTGTTTTTTTCTTTCTTGTCTCACGTGCAGGTGAGAGCTGCTCATAGAGAGCCATCTCTGAATGCTGTCAGAAGCACACTTGCTTCTTAAACATGAATTTAGGTGATTGCTAAGGCCTGGGCTTGTTGTGCTCCCATGAGCAAGGCAAAGCACAAGCCCAGCACCCACCACAGCCCTCTGAAACCCACACTGCAGGCTGTCAGTTTAGCCAGAAATCCAGCAATCTCATTTATGCAGAAACAAAACCAGAAAGACAGCTCCTCCTGATGGGAATAACAATTAATTCTAGCCAAGCAGCAAAGATCCTGAATTGTAAATTGCAGTGACAGTATTCCCTTGTTCAGAGGAGACTGTCACATGCCAAAGAAATACCATTAGCATCAGAAACCTCATCCAAATAAATTACTGATGAAACCTGCAACAATAGGATACAAAAGCAAGAGACAAGCTAGGATGCTATTTGTAAAGAATTCACCATGATGGAGTGAAATGGACCCATGCAAAACAAGGGATCTTTTGTTTCAAAAAGTATACTTTGGGCAGCAGGACAAATGTATTGCTTGTACCCTGGCAGCACCGCCAAATGCATGCTGCACAAAAGAGTGGTGAGGTAATTATGCTCAACACAGACCCAAAGAGCTGAGTTCTATTTGTGGCTCTAGCACAGTCCCCATGTGACAACAGGACCATTTTCCCTGGCCAGGATTCATCCCCCTTCTGCACCTGGGTGGCAGAGCAGTGGGAAAGCCCTGCCTAATTCCTGCACTCTGAGCATGGGGGCTGTGAGCACAGTAAGATTCCACTCTGCTGGACAAGGTGAAGAATATCCTGAGCACTTCTTGCTGCGCTTTCTTTTGCAAAGACTAATCCTAATCTGTTTTTTAGGATTCCTGCTGCCTGCTGGATTAAAGAAATTGTCATGCTAATTCAGGTTTCTCAACAAACTAACAGGAATGTTTCCTGGGCTTGGACGGAGTGAACTTCAAGAGAAAAAATGTTATTTTAAAGAAAAATCAAATGTTAGAATATTGCACACAGAATGTAATCTTAACCAGTGCAAATGAAGACAACCCATCTGGTTTTGCTATCAGAACACAGAGAAACACAAGAGAAAGACTATTGGGGTCCACACCAAAGGCCCCTGTAGCCAAGTGTCTGCTCTCCAAGAGTGCTGAGTAATCACAGCAAAAGTTGTTCTACTACCTCATTTTCAGAGTTTCTTGGAATTTGCAATTATGAACTTACTGAATCAGATGATCTGTTCTTGGCAATGTCCAGCAGCAAAGTGCCCCTCTGTGAATTGATCCTTTGACCCCACGTCTATCTTTGTCCTCCAAAGCATGGAGGATGGGAAGAAAAGGTTCACAGTTTTGTCACGTATCATCTTATGCTATTTTAAATTTGCATTAGTCCAGCAGCTCAGTAATTTCATACACTCTCCCTCATCCTTGAGTGACAGGCAATAGTGAATATTTTACCCTTTTTCACTTTTGCTGCTCAGGATTCTATAGACCCATATCAAATTCCCTCTCCCTTGGCCTGTTTTAAGAGAACTTGTCTGTTCATGCTGGCTGATATAGAAGTCATCATATACATCTCTGCTCATCTTTGGTGCCTTTTTCTAGACATGTTCCCATCTCCCCGCAGCCAAACACATACTTCCTCAGAGTTCACAACCAGAACTGCACACAGTAATTGAGATGTCACTGTATTACAGATCTTGTCTTGTTTTTAGTTTTCTATTGTTGTTTCTACTACTGCTTTATATATAGTTTTCAATTTTTCTTCTACTGTATCTAGACGTTTTATTTTTATTTATTTCTTTCCTGAATAACAACCATTTTCCTTGAGCCCGTGCTGAGCTTCTTATTCCACATGACTTAATTTCCCAACAGTGAATCTCATTAGACATTTTATCATAACTGAGATCCTTTAGCATCCATTCAAAATAGGTGTTCCCTAAAAATAAACACCAAGCAATCTGATTTGTTAGTACAGAATACTCAGAACAGACTCTAATGTTTTCTTGCTGAAGAACACTAGCAAAAAAGTATATCTGCAGTTTGCAAGTAAATACAGAGCAACTGAAACAGCAGGTGGGCAAAGCCAAGGACCAGACTCTGGCTCCCTGTCCTCCACTCTCAGTCACCCACAAAGAATTCCCAGGGTTGAAATGCTTAGGTTAATAAATTCAGTGACTAATCCTGCTATTTGCAGTTCTCAAACACTGTTTACCTGTAGCCCTGTGGCAGGTTTTCATTTCAAGCCAGATGGAGGACTATTAATGCTCTATAGGGGAATCAGCTTTTACTTCAAAAAGTAAGTTCTAATACTCAGACGAGAGTTCAACTGTCCTTCTAGAAAGAATGGAGAAATTGCCTGGGTCAGCAAACCCATTCCTTCTCACAAATTACAAGAACCATTCTGTAGTCTATCCTCTTCTGGAAGCACAGAGAAAGCTCTGCTGCCTTTGCAATGTTGTTCTTTTCTCTAACCCTTTCTGCTTCATTTCAGAGTGAAAGGTAAGACAGGTAGACATGAGGTTCACAAACAGCATAAAAAGGGTGAGAAAGATGTCCATAGCAGCTCATAATAATTTTGTATCTAATCCCAGACACTACATAAGGAAAAATGCCTTCCTTTTCACAGTATTATGGGCTGGCATGTCCTAATGGAGAGCTTACCTCTACAGACATCTCTGGAAGATGTTTCCCACCAAGAGGACAATATGTTTATACTTAGAGAGGTCTCTCATGATTAGCTTCTGGTGAAACAGAACAGACCTGGTCTTTAAGCATTTAGAAGGGCAGGGACAGGGAAATGACAATCATAGTCCATCAGATGAGATTAAAGGGATTAAGTGGTGCCTCTGGGGGCAAGTCCTTGACCAAAGGGAGAATCAGCACTACCATATGCCAAAAATCCTGGATAATGCTGTCTATGCCTATGCGTTTCTGAATGTTCATCTCATGGAATGTAAAGGAATAATTCCTATCTTGAATTCAGTCTCAGTTCACATATCATAGAATTATAGAATTACCCAGGTTGGAAAATACCTTGAAGATCATCAAGTCCAGCCACAGCCTAACCAGTACCCTAACTCTTACAACCCTCTGCTAAATCATATTCCTGAGCACCACATCCAAATGGTTCTTAAACACATCCAGGGATGGCGATTCAACCACCTCCCTGGGGAGCCTATTCCAGTACCTAACCACCCTTTCTGTAAATAAGTGTTTCCTAATATCCAACCTAAACTTGCCCTGGCGCAACTTGAGGCCATTTCCGCTCGTCCTGGCACTTGTCACCAGTGAGAAGAGACCTGCCCCACTCTCACTGTAAGAACCTTTCAGGTACTGGAAGAGAGCGATAAGGTCTCCCCTCAGCCTCCTTTAATTTATTATTAATTTAATATATTGAGTCCTTTAATAATTTATTATTAATTTAATATATTAAATTGAGAACTTCCTACAAGATGTAGTCCGTGCCCCGCAATGTGATATGTTTGAACCTCAATGCACCAGCTTAATATTTTAAATCTGTCAATGTCACTTTTGTATTTGTTACTTACAAGAGCCATACCCCACTGCAAACAGGTCCTTGTACTTTGGATTCCTGAAATGAGAAAATTCATGTAAGAAAGCATTTATAATTAACTTCATAATTCAAGAGGAATGCACAGTGTTTCACATTTTAATATCGTGGCCCATTCTCACAGGACCACATACACTGTAAGGGCTAGACCCTTTTGAATATATATACCAGTAAAGCTCATGTATGAGTAATTCTTCTGGACGCAAGATGCACAAGATAAATATAACATCTGAAGACCACAGCAGTAGGTGAAAAGGATAAAAAGGGCACAGACCTATATATGATGCCAATCTCCAGCATTTCTTGGTTTATGTACATAATGATTATGTAAAGTTTACTTTTGAAGATGAAGTCTTTGAAGAAAGGAGAAAGGCAGGAATGTGCTGGCTTCCATCTTTCAGAAGCCAGAATAAAGGAGTTTGTAACTCACCGAAGAATAACACTCAGTAAGTTTACTTTCACCATCACTAAATAATAATGGATGATTCAAGAAACAGGTGTCAGTTCAAAATTTCATCACCACAGCTCAGGAAAGGAAATTCCCTTCTGATTCAGTTAGTTGTCAGTCTTGTAAAAGCACACTGACTGAGTAATTAGCTATTATACCTTCAAAAGTCCCTTTATCTGAAAACCATCTGCTGTTAAAACTTCTGCTCCGTGTGGACAGTTCAGTACTGCTGCTGTCCATAAACTCTTGAAATGAATGGATGTGAAACTTACCTAATGAGTGTTCCCCTAACTATTCTGAACTGCTAAAATGAAAATATTTCTCCTTTTTCACTTGGGTAAATACCCAGACATCCTAACGCTATTGCTCCTGTTTTATCCTCTAAAAGCACCATCACTGGCAGCAATGTGAGAATAAAAATTAAATTAGAAAAGCTTGTTACATAAAGCAATTTGGGGTCATTCTTCCAACTTCTGGAGACAGGAATAATAACAACACAAATGACATGTAAAAGATGCCTTTTCCCCAATTTTACATCTCATTTTAGTATTATTTTGTAATTCTCACACAACAAGCTCCTCAACATTCTATTTAAGTATAAATCTTGCAATGGCCTGAAAGGATGAAAGACAGCAATCCTGCTGTCTCACTATGGATCCTCTTTGCCAAGACATAGATGTATCACACGGCTCCACCATCAAGAGGAGGTACAAGAGCACAGGGCAGGAGCTATGTAAGTCTCACACAACTGCATGAACAAGCCAGTGCAAGTGCCAGGATCAGGTATGTTGAAAAGTAATGGATTCATTCAGGTTGATGAGAAGTTTTTTCATGACAATGACTGTGAGCTGATTTGAAAGTATGAATGATAGTTTTCAGAGTTTGGGCTGCTCACATTTCTTCTCCTCTTCTCCTTCCTTGGGCTTGTCTGGATTGATTCTTACAGCATATTATCCAAAGATATGTCCCATCTCACCTTTCCCAAGAAAGGACACTTATTTGCCCTGCTAGCTGCACTCGCTTTGCTCTAGCACTGTCCCACACCTGTTGTGTCCTCACCCCTTGCTGATGTCCCAGCCTTGATACATTCAGCCTCACACGAGGTGCTTCCAATCCAGAAGTGCGTGGCATGTTTAGATGCTGTCAAAGAAGATGACTGTAATTACTCAAAAAAGTGCTTCCACAGAAACCAGCGCTGCCCTGTAAGGTGGCACAACAATTGACTCCACTCTCTGCGAAACTGAGAGCAAGTTTGCATTAAGGAGACTTACCAGGAGATGGCAGTAACTGCAAGTCTCTTGGTTTTGTCATACTGGAACTTCCAGAGCGGGAGGAGCGTTCCCTTGTGGTCCCGGTATTCATCGGAGGCATCCTCGAAATATTTAAAATCTAAAACCAAAATCAAACAATAAGTCTCGTGGAAAAAGTCTGAAATATTTAACCATGATGGAGTACTAGATAAGCTTTAAAAGAATCTCTGTCATTCTCACAGTTTCGATACAACACAGTTATTAGTATAAAATCTGTCTCGATCTCACTCCAAAACAACACTTAAGTCCTGCAGTTTACCAAGCACCAAGTCCTCACACAAAAGGCTGATGGCCTGAAGGAGACAAAGAACGAATAAGAAAGCAGCACTGAGTGCAAGAGTTAGCCTCAAGTCATTCTCAGAGCTAGATGCAGCCTTTCAAGAGGGAGCTGAGCAAAGATACGAAAAGCCTTGCAAAATCAGTGCTACATATGTCAGTGATCTCCAGAGGTCCCTTTTAAATCCTATGATTCTGTGTTTGTGTGAGGATTGCTCTGCACTGGCTGCTTTGCCACCAAGACCTGCATCAAGGAGGGAACTACCTGCTGAGGAAAGACGCCTACCAGACCTGCCGGCCCAGCCTGCACAGAGCAGAGCTGATGTGCATGTCTTTTGAACAACTCAGCTTGCTGTCCTGTTTGCCTGGTGTGAGCCAGCAGGTTGCTAGCCCTGCTCATTTTAGCTCTATTTGTCTAACACTCAGCATTGGAGACACCAGCATGCCATAAGGCAACAAACCAGTTTTCATAGTCTGTGCTCCAATCTTCCACTGCTAATCACTGACATGGTATCTTTTGCCAAAATCCCTGCCTGCTTCTTTAACTACGATCCAGCTTTCCCAGAGGACCTGTTGTGAATCCTGCTACAGTTATGGCCACTCATCTGCAGGAGTTCTATTTTGAGAGCAAACATCATCTCCCAATAGGGCCATACCTTGTGCAATGTCATCAAATATATTCTGATTCACCATCCGCTCCATTATTTTGGCTGCCCTGGATATCTTGGTTATATCATCGCTCTGTTCAAAAGATAAACAAATAAGAGAAAATGTATATCCTACAGGTTACAAGTCCTACAGATCTTCTGCGATGGAAAAAGCTTGAGTCTTTCCATCTTGAATACAGGATAAATTGAAGCTCCTCATACTGCCACCTAATAATGAGGGCACTTGAATTAAGGCAACAAACCTGTATTAAGTTCAGCAAGGTGCCACTCACCCCTAACTTCAGTGTTTGTGTCTGATTTAGCTCAATGGCGAGGTGCTTGTCTATGAAAGCAGTTAGCCTTCATCTCCTTGACTTATCCAATCTGTTTTACGATGGGATGAGCTAAAAGCACACACATGATCCATCCCTCATCTCACTTCATAACAATTCATTAAATTCAGCAATACAGTCATGTTTGATAATGTATCAACAACACCTACAGAGCTTTCAGGTATCATGTCTTAAGTAAAAAATCACAGGATGTAGAAATCCTCCCCTTAATCACTGTTAATTCCAGCTCAATGCACACACAGATCCATGAGCTCATACAATATATATGATAGACATGCAAAGGCAGCTGGCTATCCAGCTATTGTGGAAAATGTTTTGATACTCTTTAAAATCTGACCCCCCTCACGAGGGAACCCACAAGTGGGCAAACCTGCATGTGGGAATGTATGCAGGAAGTGCTTCAGGTATAGCAAGGGAGACCTCTCGGGGAATGGCATTTTGCAAGGCCAACTGTGTACCTGTCTGACTGAGCCCTGTGCCCAACCACAACATTCTTATTCCATCTTCTTATTATACTCTGTTCCTAACTACATTTTTTTTCTATATTAGTATGTTCTCTATTCTGTGCATGTGTTTAAGTGAACAGAAGCAAAAATCAAGCTGGGCTAACCAAAAATAGGACAAAATCTTCATGCCAGCAATTGGAGGGACAGAGCTTGAAGTTCCCCAGACAGTTTGGGACTGCGAGGACAATGCCAGAACAGCATTACAAAAGGGTGTGAGAATGCCAAAGTATATGCAAAGTGTTTTGACAGCACTTTGCTCCAAGGACCTGAATCTCCCTCTAAATCCTGCTGCTGCCCCAAAGCCCCAGCAGGGTTTCAAAGCCTTTCATCTCCAAACCCCTGCCAGGAACCAATGACTGCCAGCACAGTATGATTTCCCCTACAGTCAAGACAGTAAAAAGAAACTTGTCATTCTTGGCACAGCCCAGAGTTTGCCCTAAGCAGAAAAATAAAAAATGAAGCAAGTTGCCAAAACTGCACCGCGCAGTCACAATCTGAACCAAGAATATGGCTGTGGATTATGTGTATCTCAATGCTCTGCTTCTTTTGAGGGCTCTGAACAGGCACAAGAGAGACAAGTTTTGTGACAAAGAGCATAAAACCCATACAAAAAGGTGACAGGATGAAGGAAAAAAAATCTATAATCTGCAACACTTTTTATGATTACATAGCTTGCATCTATCTTTGTTCATGTGTACGGTCTCCTCCCACCTCAAAAAAGATAAAGTAGAACTTGGAAGAGTTCACAGAAGGGCAGTAGAGGTGACTCATGATCCAGGATAGTTTCTGCTCCAGGAAAAATTGAGCAGGCTGGGACTTGCCAGCCTGGAGAAGAGTTGGCTTAGAAAGGCATGAGGCAAGTCTGTGAAGTCCACTGACACACTGGAACAGGTTGCCTGAGGAGGCTGTGGATGCCCCATCCCTGGAGGGATTCAAGGCCAGGCTGGATGTGGCTCTGGGCAGCCTGGTCTGGTGGTTGGTGACCCTGCACACAGCAGGGGGTTGAAACCAGATGGTCATTGTGGTCCTTTTCAACCCAGGCCATTCTATGACTCTATGACAGTCCTAAATAGTCTGAGAGGATGGACAGTGGTTGACTAATCATTGCATTTTCCAATATAAAACCAGGGCTGTTAAGAAAAATTAGTGGAAATCAACTTGGAAACAAAGAAAATGAGGTGATTCACAGCAGGATGACACCTGTGCAACTCCTTATCAAAGGGTGTAGAAAATGCAAAAGTCATCAACTCTGAGAAAAAAGCTGAAAGTAGTTGAATGCTGGAAGGATATTTGGGTCAGGGAAGGATATGATACGTACTTGCTGCATTCTTAGCCTTTCTTACACATTCACTTGCGGTTAGAGCCCCAGTCACATAATGTGACCGCTATTGTGTTCTTCAGCTTTTGCCCAAGTCAGTGGGAGAGAACTGCATAGAATTTACTGTCACATTCAGAACTTCAAAAAGCACAGGGATGTATATTTTTAAATTTTAACACAGTTTGATTTTCTGCAAAATATTCCTTAGGCACTACGACTTCATAAGTATTGACAGAAATTAGAGGGAGAGAAAGGGGATCCTTGAAACAACCCAAGTAGAAATCAATATTCTCAGTTGCTGAGGTTTCACTCTTTTGACTCTAAGTTGATGTTACTGCTTCTGTCACAGCAAGATGTCTTCCTCTGAAATACTCTGTAGAAAAAAAAATAGCAATTCACCTTGCTAACACTTCTCCGGCGATATTGGGATCATGTCTACAAAAATGGCATGGGCTGCCACCAGCATATTGCTCTAAGCGAGCTTAGCTGACAGAGGTTAAGTGCTGAAAAGGTTACAACTTGATTTAGAGAAAGAGAAGAGCAATAAACACTGAAAAAGTAATAGTTACTGGGTATAAGGAATGGATGCCCTGGAGTGCTGCTGGTTCATCGGGTGTGCTATCTATGCTGTCCTCTGTTCACTTACTAAGTAGGATAAATTCTTTTCTTTTTTAACATGCTTGTGCTGTGGGAAGGAGCTGGGAAAGAATGGCAGTGTTGTACCCATCAGCATTGTAGATTGTTTCTCTTACATACGCAATGAAAACTGCACTGCAAGCTTTCTGAATTTCCAACCTGAGAATCCATTCTGCACTGTAGAGCAGAAGACAAGGATTACTTTATTGTGTTCCCAAAGATGAATGCCAAGTCCTCAAACATCTATAAAATCTTTTTGTTGTTGTTGTCAGTGGGAAATAGGCTTTAAACTAAAACAAAAACAACAACAACAAAACTCCGTACAGGAACAATCTTCATTCCTGCCTGTTCGTCATTCATTGAAGGTTTTCTGCCATGGTGGAAACTGTCCACATGAATTCAAAGAGCTTTAAGTCAGCTTTTTTATTAGGTAGCTATGCTGTAAGCAGTGCAGTCATGAATAACCACATTTTTTGCGCTAAACTGTATCAGAGTAAGTTATTTTCTCACTCAATCCTTTGCTATTTCAGGTTTGATTTATACTGAATCTTACTGATTCCTCAGTGGAAATGATAGGCCTAATTTATCTTTTTTCAAGGATCTGTTTGAAACTCATTTTTTTCTTTGTAGGGCAACTCTGGTTTAGCAAGACAAATGCAATGAGAGCTCATCAGCTAATATGTTTGTTTTACTTGCTTCTGTGCGTAAATTACTTTTTGAACAGCAATAATGTTACTGGAATCATCTGTTAAGATAGTTAATGGGTTAATACTTTGAAAATAAATGTCACAGAATCACAGAATGAAGGGACCTCAAGGATCATGAATCTCCAACCCCCCTGCCACAGACAGGGTCACCAGCCTCCACATTTAATACTAGACCAGGCTGCCCAGGGCCCCATCCAACCTGGCCTTATGTACTTTCAGGGATGGGGCATCAACAGCCTCTCTGGGCAGCCTGTTCCAGCACCTCACCACTCTCATAGTAAAGATCTTCCCCATAACATCCAAACTAAATCTTCCCTCCTTCAACTTAAAACCATTTCCCCTTGTCCTGCTATTATCCACCCTTTCAAAGAGTTGACTCCCCTCCTGTTTGTAGGCTCCCTTTAGGTACTGAAAGGCTGCAATGAGGTCACCCCACAGCCTTCTCTTCTCCAGGCTGAACAAGTCCAGCCCCCTCAGTCTGCTTTGTAGGGGAGGTGCTCCAGCCCTCCGATCATCTTTGTGGCCTTCCTCTGGACCGTTTCCAGCAGCTCTGTCTTTCTTGTACTGGGGGCCAAACTTGGATGCAGTACTCCAGATGGGTCCTCACAAGGTCAGAGTAGAGAGGGACAGTCATCTCCCTCTCCCTGCTGGCCACATGTCCTGGGCTTGTACTATTCATTAGCACTAATTGTTTCATGTTTCCCTCTCAGCAGCTGACCAGTTGCAATATGTAACTCCACTTAACTGGAGCATGGAACAAAGCTTCTGCTGATCCATAAGTGTATAACCAAACTCCACTCTAAAATCACTGCAATAACAGCTCATATCTCTTACAACACATATGGCTGCTACAAGAATTCCAAGCTTTGAAAAAGAAAACATAGTGCAGGTACATTGCACAGCCAACAGCTCCATGCACTGCAAACAGCCACTGCAAATCCCAAACAGAGGCCCTCACATTGAATCCTGTCAAGCAGCTATTACTTTCTAGAATTATACTCTCTGTTCATTTTTATTACTTGCTTTTAATACTGACATACTGTAAACAGTAGATTGAAGTCAAGGATGTTGGTAACAACTCATCCTGTCCTTTGGCTGAACAGCAGCAGGCAAACACTAACAAGAAGGTTAATTGCATTTGGTTTTCCGCTGTTATAAAAATAACTGGTGATTGTCCGACAGCTTCCAAATTATAATTATGACCCTGTGATCTGGGCTATCTCACTGCACATATCTCAGGAAGAAGTAATTTTGTAGTAGGACAGATGTAATAGAAATGCTGTTCCTCTGCTATCCCTCACACAAGATTTTCTAGCAGTGTACCCTTCTTTTTATATCCACACCACAACTCACTGATAGATTCATGTTTCTCCCTTTCATTTCAAGCAGTAAGCCCTCACTTCATCTAAGACTTTTTCAGTGCTCCAAAATGCACATCCTACCAATTTTACTCCCAATTTTGTATTCTTCCTCTCTAAATTAACTCTACTGCCATGCACTGTTAAAGGTTAGACCAGCGGAATAATTTTTACTTCTCTTACACATCATCTGGCCTTGCTATTCTCCAATTGCATTGCTTCACTCTCCTCTTGACAGATCTGCTAGAAATCCTTATTGTCGGACATGTGGTTTTGTGTCTTGTCATCTCAAGGGTAAGAGGAGATAGCTTGCATCAACTCAACAGCGTTAGTTTCTTAATGTTGCATCTGTGTCAAACAAGGTAATTCCTATGCTCACATAACAACATAAGGAGGGTCATACTGGATCAGACCAAGGCTGTCTCTGGGCTGGGATCCTCTCTATAATCAGAGGCATAAGCAGATGGCTCAGGAACAGTAAGAACAGGACAAGCAGATACAACACTTCTGCTTAGCTCTCCCCACTTCAAGCTATTTTCAGGTTTCATTTAATTTCTCTTTGGTATTTAGCCTTCTCCATGTTCTATTTTGCTGCCTTTACTGAAAACTAAGGGAAAAAAGTTAAACATTATATTGCTGCTCTTGGATGCAGCATAGCATATCCTCTTCTCTCTAGATCCACTTGTATGACAGGCAGATTGAGACATTTCTGAAAGTCTATCAGACTCCAGTCAAACACTTTCTGTCTTTCATTCACTTGCATTCTTCTTTATACCATTCTTAGCCTTCATTCAGCTAGAATCCCGGTAATCTCAATTTCTTTATCTGCTGCCTGCCACTCTCCTCTGCTCTGTCACACCATTTGTTTTCTGTTTTTTCTCCTCATTCCCCAGTGTAATGCTGGCCTAACTCCACCTCTCCTCCTATAGCAGTGCCCTTCTGTCCAACTTTCAAAGCTCTTTCTCTTCTCTGCCTTTGGCCACATTCTTTTATGGATTGCTTTCTTACACAGTCAGTCACCTGTTCTTCTGACCTCTAACTCAGTACTAGTACTGTTTTCCCTTTATTTTATTCTGATGTTTCTAATTCCTCACCTGACTCTACTATAATCTCAAACCTAACTTACCAAGTCACATCACTAAGCCACATCCCTTAGAGCCACATCCACATCTTTAAAATACCTTCAGGATGGGGTCTCCACCTCTTCTTGAGTAACCTGCTCCAATGTTTCACCACCTTCTCCGTGAAGAAATTCTTCCTAGTGTCCAACACAAACCTCCGCTGATGTATCGTGTCACCTGTGTCCCATCACTTGTCACCTGAGAGAAAAGACCTGCACTCTTCTCACTATAACCTCCTTTCAGGGAGTTGTAGAGAACAATAAGGTCTCCCCTCAGCCTCCTCTCCTCCAGACTAAGCAGTTCAGTTCCCTCAGCTGCTCTTTGTGACACTTGTTTTCTAGTCCCCTCTACAGTTCTGTTGCTCTTCTCTGCACACACTTGAGCAACTCAACATCCTCCTTATCATGACAGTTCCAGAATGTGTATAGAGCTACTTGCAATCAGATTGTAATGCCTGGATGCTTTGGATTACTCCACATTATATGTTTCCAGTTAGTGACTGGAAAATTCATCAGCTTTTTCATACGCTTCAAACCACCCCACCAGTCTTGCAGTACACTTCAATGTCAAATACTGGCTCTGCTTAAAGAGGATTTCCATTACACTTCCTCATTGTATTCACTTCGTGGTTTCCCTGTAATCACCCTGGAAAGTGCTACCAGTGAAAGGCAAAGGATCAAGGGGAAGGATCATAAATGCATAGATTTCAGCTTCCCACTGTTCTCAGTTGAACATGCAGTAATTTTTTTGTTTGTTTGTTTTTGTTTTGTTTTGTTTTACAATATGGTTTAATTGGTAGAATTTTTATTTCACTTTAATGGTCAGCTTTAAGAACTCCACTCCTTAAGCCCATGACTGCATTGCTGACTTCGGGCTTAGTTCTCAACACTTGCTCGGGTGAAAGGTTTATTGGTTTTATAAAGTATTGTGGATATCAGTGGCACTATTCACAGGAGGTGAATGTCAGAACATGTTTCTTGTCTGTTTAAACTGCAAGACTTTTAAGGGCTGAGGACTACTCAGAAAGCTCAGCCAGCCAAATCCTCTACAGCCCAATCAGTGTATGGTATGGAAGTGCTCTATTCTATTTCAGGAGTCAGCTGACATTACAGAGGTGTATCCTAGTTACACTGATAGAGCTGCACATATAGGAGGGGCAAGCTATGAGCTGAACTCTGTGCTCCTATTTTACAAAATATATGTGTATACAACTATGAAATACTCACATTATAATCACATAGCATTATCATTAAAATAATAAAAAGTAGCAGAATTTATTCTAATACGTTGTTTTAGTAGCATTTTGAGGAAATCCTAAATTTCTTTGCCTTTAAGATTTGAAGACTTAAGGCATCCCACAGAAAAGTCTGTATAAATTCAAAGAGTGTTTCAACTTATTTCATTCCTTTATCCCTCATAAGCTAATAAATAATAAAAAAACAAAAACAAAAACAAGAAATAATCATGATAATGCTCTTGGAAATGTGCTTTGAAGTCAAGATTACAGTTTCACATTGTTTTGCATTCCTATAAAAAGTACAATAAATCAAAAATTGAAGAAATCCCTGTTTTGGAAATATGGTTCCTAGCAAAAAACATTAGTTGCATTTCTTAGGTTTGTTACATGCCAACTGACAGAACTTGCTGCAGTCAGTATGAGTTGGTACATTCTCCCTGGCTTGCATGATTGAAGTATTCTCTACCACTCTCAGCAAGCTTCTTCTAGAGCTGTGAAATATACCTGTGATTCCAGAGAAGTTAACTTTCTTCCCTTCTTCTTCTCCTCTTTCTTTCCTACTTGAGCTTTTGGTTTTTCTTTCTCTTTTGACTTTTCCATTTTCTGAAGCTCCTCCATGTAGGCATCATAGATCTTCCACTGAGAGACGGACAAGAGGCAGAATTTGTAAGGATCTGATTATGCTCCAGAAAAAAAAAAAATAACCCACACAATCCAAACAGGAACCTCGTCACCAGCATCAGCAAAAAGACAGTGGGCAAAACAGTGAAGGATCAAATCTACATATTCAAAGCTTGATGTGGCATGTCTTTACTTCTTGAGAATAAAGTATTATAGTACTGGTAATTTCCTTTCCCCAGCTCTCTCCTTGGTGCTTTGACTCTGTATCTTTTTTGTAGGATATTCTGTTTGGCTAATGTACAGTGTTTAATAGGAAACATGTATTAAACATCTGTTCTGTGACATTTCTCATGTGGTGTTGGAAAATTAAATTGTAGCTGCTTAACACGATTTAAATCTTGGACTCTATCTCTGAAGCATATGATGAAATGGAAACTGAGACCAGTTTAACATCTTCTGCTAAGCCACATGCCAGGAATGTCTTACTTGAGTAGATTCAAAAGTAATTTTTTCACTTGAGAATTATTCATTAGTATTGCAGTGCTAGCACTGTATCTGAAGCAGTTATATTACTTTCAGCAAAGAGAAATGGTAATCTGAATCTGACACATCATCTTAAGAGAAGGAGTATGACTCAGATACAAAGGAAACTAAAATGCTGGAATATAGAATGTGCATTGTGTCATAAATTTGCAGGTGGAAGTGAGAAGAAAAACGTTCCAAATATCAAGGGAAGGACAAAAAAAATGTGATGAAAAGAGCAAGAGAAGAAGCAGAACAGGGGACTTTGTGAGAAGAAATTATGAGCACAAGGAAGAACAAGAGGCAAAAGAGTTGGGGAAAAAAACAGCTTATGTTAAAATATTTTTGACAGGAAAATAAAAAGAAAAAAAATTCCTTTTAGCTTTCAAAAAATTTCATGCAAAATTTTTATATTCTTTGATTCTGAGGTCGCTTCATTGTCAAAAAAGTAAAAAAGAAAGGAAAGGAAGAAGGAGGGGAGGGGGTGGGAGGGAAGTGGAGAGAAAGGGGAAGGTAAGGGGAAGAATGTTGGACCACAGTTCTTCCTAAATGACCAGCTTACTGACCATGCACTGATGGAAAATGGCCAACAACAGAGTGCTCCTCATCCTAAAGACAGCCATGTCCCAGGAGGAGTCAGCGCCTCTAAGAAGTAGTTGCAGTTCCTGAAGAGTTCAGCTCAGCTCTTGCTGAGCCCAGAACCATTTTCACAGTGTGGTTTTCCATTTCTAAATATTTAAAGCCTTCTAAAACAAACCAGCCGGGAGTTGGTGGTGAATGATCAATCAAAACCAGCTAAACAAACACCTGACGTCAGAAATAAAGTTCACCCATAAAGGCAGAAAAGAGGACCATGTTTGTTTGCTCTCCAATTCAAAGCAGAACTCAAAGTCACAATACAGGAGTTCATTCCAGTGCAGGGAATGCGAAGACAACAATTTTCCTGTATATTTTCCAAAATGGTTAATGAAATCAAAAGGATATACCTGGTTAGCACTGGCTGAAAAGTTTTTACAAGGTGTAGGCTCCGATTGGGATGCTCTTTCCTAAATTAAAAAAAAAGAAAAAAGAAAGCATAAAAAGGTGTAATTTATACACTGAGATGCTGTGCAGTGACATAGCCCAGCTGTGGAAACTACCTTCTCATAGCAGCTACTGAGAATAATATTGATCTTGGATTGATTCAGTGTCCAATAATTTCCAGATCACTGCACAAACATTATTGGTTATATTGCAAATACAGATTTTCTTGTGGACCAAGAAGAGATGTAAGGATTTACAGTAGCACCAAATTTTTATAGGCTGTCCTAGAGTCCTTACGGCAAGAATTTTTTGGTCACCACTTTCCCTACCCCAAATGTGTTACCATTGTCAAATGTTGTTTTGCCATACTGAAAAACTGATGTGATTTTTGTTTTCCCCTGTTACTAGCATCTACACAGTATGACACAAACTGATGCTCCATTTGCCCACCCAAAGGAAAGGTTCCCTGTGTCACTGAAGGAAAATACAGCAGCAGTTGTACCCGCAAAGGGTTGTCAAGCGTCCTTGAAGATCTCTCAATAAAGTTGAACTGGTTTGCAAGCTTTTTCTCTTTTGCTTTTGGGGGAGGAGGCTCTTCTGCCTCTGCTGCTTCAGCTGCTTCTGCTGTCTCTGCCCCCTCTGCCTTTTCCTCTTCTGCAGCCTGCAAGAGAACCCCAGAAGGATCAGGTACTTCCTCCCTTCTTTTGAAGCACTTACCAGACTTCTGGAATTTTGCTGCCTAGGAGCAGCGGCTGTTATTGAAGATTTGGTGAGGGACAATAGTGAAAGAGGCAAATAAGTGAGTAAACTGTGGCTGAGAGGATTTGGGGGCAGGTTGGGTTACATCACAGAGCAAAAATTGTTTCAGCTAGACAGAAATGTTGGTACCTATTCAAATGGCAATAGGTTGGCAAAGGAAAAAAATTAAGATCAAAATATAAAAGATGATAATTAGGAGATTTCTAACTATCAGAGCAAGGAAATTCTGTACAAGTATCCAAATGGAGAAAGAGAAGAACAGGAAATGAAGTTACTTTAAAACAGATCCTGGTATGAATAGGATAATATAGCATGAGTGCCTTTGATAAAACAAATTGGACCTGAGGATCAGAAGACTGTACTAGAGTCCCATGAATTTATGTTTTCAGTGCTTTTGTAGACAGTCAACTCTATCTAAAACTAGTAAGAAACTGATTACAGGGCATGACACTGTGTTGGTAAGAACAAACTGTTCATAGCATACTCCTTTCCTGATCAGCCAACTGTTTCTAAGTCAGCCACACCTCAGTTAAGCTAGTTGTGCTTGCTGCTTTAATCTTTCCACATTTTATTTTTAACCAACTTCCCTTTCATGGATAAACAGATTTCACATACTGTTCAGAAATATTCCAAGTCCCAGCAAATTACAATCCATCGTGACATAGTATCTGGATGAAGACAGAGCTAGTATGTAGGGACCTGCCATCCCCTGTACACCTCCAAACCAAGGAAAGGTAGGAGGACCCCAGCTATTCAGGAGAAAGTGCAGGATCTCAGCAACAGCTGAGGCAGCTCAGGCCCAAAAGAATAGATTACAGAAGCATCTCAGTGAGCTCATTTTATAATAAAGAGGGTTTCCAATCTAATATTAAAAATAAAAAGGATAACTCTTAGCTGACTACGGAGAATTACCTGAGTATCTTCTGTGCTTTTTTCATCTTTAGTCTCTGCCTCTTCAGATACCACTGCAGAAGTCTCAGGAGCGTTTTCTGATGACAGAAAAGATAAGTGAATGAATCTAGGATAATAGGATACAATATATGATATTCTGCAGACTGTTCTATCTTCTGCAGTATTAATACACAAATACATCCTTTGCTAATGCTTTCTCATTAGACAACAGAGTAACCAATTCCCAGTTTGCAGGGTGATTGCTCAAAGACATAGAAAGAAGCATTACTAGATCAGACTGCAATAATTCTCACTGAAATGTAATAAAAAATCTGATTTTCACTCAAAAATTCTGAGATGAATTCTGATCTGAGTAACTGTTTCTGGAGTATCCTTTCAGCTCTGGACCTTTCTGCACTCTAAAAATGTCTGCTGCTACATACAACTATGAGCAATGCTCTGAAGGTACAAAAGAGCTACAGTGTGATTTGTTCTTATTTATACAGATAAAAATAAATGTACTAGCTGCCTGCTGGGTTAAACCACAGCACCATATTAAGACAATGATGGATATCTACATTCCAGTCACAGCCTTGAGTGTGTAGCGATGCTAGCTAGCATCGAGCTGATTTAAACTGGTTCATTTGCACACAATGAAAAGCATTGCCAACACCAACAATCCGTGCTTTTGTGGCAATGACAATTCTATTTAGCATTTTGTCATACTTCGAATCATCGTACATATTTTGTTAAGTGTGAAAGAAAAGAGGCACTACCCCTCCAAGGCCACTGGTAACAACTGTTCTCAGGAACAGTGATATCGTTGTGTTACCACCTTGACAGGACATTCTTTGTGACACAGCTTCTTTCTCAAACAGCCAAAACATGAGAAAAATCACTGAACACTTCTTCCCTGAGGAAAATCCTAACCTAGAAATGTTTCCTGACAACACAGCTTCTTAGTGTCTGATTAAAGCATGTTACCCGACAGGTAACATAAGTATTGCAATACTAGAGCCACAGAATGGTTTGCATTGGAGGGGATCTTTAGGACCATCTGGTTCCAGGCCTCTGCTATAGGCAGGGACTCATCTCACTAGACCAGGCTGCTCACACCCCATCTAGCCAGGCTTTGAATGCTTTCAGGGAAGAGGCATCCACGACCTCTCTGCGCAGCCTGTTCCAGTGTCTCACCACCCTCACAGTACAGAATTTCTTCCTAAATCTACTTTCTTTCTGTTTAAATGCATTTCCTCTCATTCTCTTACTATATACCTCTGTAAAAATCCCTCCCCAGCCTTCCTGTTGGCCTCCTTCAGGTACTGGAAGGTCGCTATAAGGTGTTCCCAGAGCCTTCTCTGCTCCAGGCTTAAGAATCCCAGCTCTCTCAGCCCATCCCCACAGGGGAGGTGTTCCAGTCCTCTGGTCATCATTGTGGCCCTCCTCTAGACCCACTCCAACAGTTCCATATCCTTCTTGTGTTTGGGGTCCCAGAACTAGATGCAGTAATCCAGGTTGGGTTTCATGAGAGCAGAGCAGAGGGGCAGAATCACCTCCCTCGACCTGCTGGTCACATTTCTCTTGATGCAGTCCAGGATACGGTTGGCCCTCTGAGCTGCGAGAGCACATTGCCAGCTCATATTGAGTCTTTTATCAACCAGCATGCCCCAAACCCTTCTCCTCAGGGCTGCTCTCAAGCCATTCTCTGCCCAGCCTGTATTTGTGCTTGGGATTACCCCGACCCAGGTGGTGGATCTTGCACTTGGCCTTGTTGAACTTCATGAGGTTGGCATGGGCCCACCTCTCCAGCCTGTCCAGGTCCTTCTGGATGGCATCTCTTCCCTCTATTGTGTCAGCTGTGCCACTCAGCGTGGTGTCATCTGAAAACTTGCTGACAGTGCACTCAGTCCCACTGTCCATGTCGCCTACAAAGATATTAAACAGCACCAGTTCAGGTAGCAATCTGAAGAACACCACTCATTGCCAGTCTTTCCTTGGAGACTGAGCCACTGACTGCAACTCTGTGAGTGTTGAGGGGGCCTGTGAGAACTGGTCAGCATTTAAACATCTCTTCTTCCAAGCTCAGGATCTGTCTGTCCCTGTGAGCAAAAAATCAGGAAAGTGTGGCAGGAAACCTGCATGGATGAGCAAGGAGCTCATGCACAAACTCGAAGGGAAGAAGAAGGTCCATAAAATGTGGAAAAAGGGTCTGACCACTTGGGAAGAATATAGAAATGTCAGCACCTGCAGGGATGCGACGAGGAAAGCTAAAGCCCACCTGGAACTGAATCTGGCAAAAGTGATAAAGGATAATAAAAAAGGCTTTTTAAAGTATATTAACAGTAAAAGGAAGACTAGGGAGAATGTGGGACCCCTACTAAGTGAGGGGGGTGTTCTGGTAATGGGGGTGCTGGGAAGGCGGAGAAACTGAACAACTTCTTTGCTTCTGTCTTCAGTGAAAAAGCTCTCCCTCAGGAATCCCAGACCCTGGAGGTAAGTGAGAGGGTCTGGGGAATGGAAGACTTCCTTTTAGTCAAGGAAGAGGTGGCCCGTGAGCAACTAGGCAACACCAAAGTTCATAAATCCAAGGGACCTGATGGGGTGCATCCACGGGTGCTGATGGAGCTGGTGGAGGTGATTGTTGAACTTCTCTCTATCATCTTTGAGAGGTCTTGGAGAATGGGGGAGGTGCCTGAAGACTGGAGGATAGGGCAAGAAGGAAGATATGGGTAATTACTGGCCAGTCAGCCTCACCTCTGTCCTTGGAAAGGTGATGGAACTGCTTGTGCTGGATGCCATCTCCAGACAACTGGGAGAAAAGGAAGTTATCAGGAGTAGTCAGCATGGGTTCACCAATGGGAGGTCATGCTTGACCAACCTGGTAGCCTACTATGATGTTGTCACCAGCTGGCTGGGTGGGGGGAGAGTGGTGGATATAGTCTACCTTGATTTCAGCAAGGCATTTAATACTGTCCCCCACAACATCCTTATAACAAAGCTGAGGAAGTGTGGGATAGATGAGTGGACAGTGAGGTGGGTTGAGAACTGGCTGACTGGCAGAGCACAGAGGATCGTCATTGGTGGTGCAGAGTCTGGTTGGAGACCTGTAGCTAGCAGTGTTACAGGTGCTGGGTCCAGTATTGTTCAGCATCTTCATCAATAACCTTGACAAGAGGATAGTGGCCACAGCAAGTTCTGTAAATACCTGAAGTGTGGGAGCCATAGTGGCGAGGCTGGTCTCTTTTCAGTAGTGCGTGGGGACAGGACTAGGGGAAATGGGCTGAAACTTCAGCATAGGAGGTTCCGCACGAATGTGCACAAGAACTTCTTTACAGTGAGGGTGACGGAGCACTGGAACAGGCTGCCCAGGGAGGTGGTGGAGTCTCCTTCTCTGAAGATATTCAAGACCCACCTGGACACCTACCTGTGCGACGTGGTGTAGGGAGCCTGCTTTGGCAGGGGGGTTGGACTCGATGATCTCTAGAGGTCCCTTCCAACCCCTACAATTCTGTGATTCTGTGATTCTGTATGTCCAACCAATTGTAGTAAAAGATATTTAAAGACATTAAATAGCTCTGAAAATGTCAGCGGGTGGTGTTCACCTGGCTTCAAAAGCAGGTATTGTTTTCTACACTGTGTCCTTCTGTTTTCATTTCTTGAGAAAGATGCAATCTGTTTAATTCTGTGGTTGTGAAGTATGATTATATCCCTCACGTTGAGTAAATTAGTGAGAACTGTTGTAGGTAAGTGGACGGTTGGAGTGGGTGATCTTGCAGGTCTTTTCCAACTTTGGTGATTCTGTGATTTTTAATGCTACCAGCGCCCAGATGAAAATGAGTGTGATTTCAGAAAACAAACCAACCTGATGTGTTACTTAATCTCAGACTCTGCCGTCTGCCTTCATCAGAATCTCTGAGTATCATGTTCCCATTCAAAGAGAAGTGAATGGCTGTTTGATCTACATAGCTTAATGGCTTGTAAGCTCGTTCCTATAAAAAATGAAAAAACAACAGGATCAGCACAGTGAAACCTATTTTTAAGCCAGAAATACTGTTTAGCCTAAATTGCTAAAGCTAATAAGTCCCATACTGATAAAATGTTTGCTGTTAACATTTTTACACTGAGTTTCTTCCAGCAGTTATTTATATCTCAAGACACTGAAAGTCATACATTAAAAATACAAGGAAAAGAAGTGAGAACATGAAATCTCAAGCTCTCCAAAACTACCATGGAAAGGGAGTTTAAATATAATTCTAGTACATCTCTATTGCACAGCACTCCATAAAAGACTTCAATGTTCTATTGTGCTGAGATACCTGAATGAGCTGTCATTCCTATATGAGAGCAGCACCACACAGAGAGAACAGCTCTGATTTGGAAACAGTACAAGCTCTTAGCACTGTGCTCAGGCTTATAAGCACTACACTAATTCAGCTATCTGAAGCTAATTTTATTGGCACTTGCTTGAAGGTCACTGTACAGAGCAGTCATGCACTCAGGTTCAAACTACATATTAAGACGTAGAGCTATGCCTAAAAGCAATCAGAAGTAACTGCAGAGCACAGATGCTTCAGTAGTTTCCTTCTAAAAATATGAATGCTTCCCATATCCATGAGAGCATAGTATTGAGCCCACTTCACTCATTGTGGAGGACTTGAAGATACGGACTGCTTGTCACCTGCTTATACCCCATAAAGATGGAAAACATCAACACCCAAGTAGAGGAGAAAGATATCCCACTAGCTTCCACAAGACTGGAATTTTTCTGGTAATGTAGTGTAATGGTTGTCAAACTATTTACAGTAATGCAGAGATGAGACAAGCTCAGGTCTGTTTCACCTGCATGTCTGTTCCCTGCCTAAAGCTGGCATTAATCCGAGCCAGAGCTGGAAGAGCTGTCCCTATGGACTCTCATTTCTTTCAGGAGGTGTGACCCTTCCGAGGGAGTGGGGGGAGGCAGAGCCACCCTTCCCCTCTGCCCCTGCCTATGCTGCTCACAGTAAATGCTAGCTGGAGAAAGCCTCTCCGGGGTAATGCAGCATATACTCTGCACACAGACATATGAAGGTGTGACTCTTGGATGTTTCCTGGCAGTCTTTGATGCACCCTCCCCTGCTCACTCCTACTCATCACGAATAGGGCCATTTTCACTGATTTCACAAAACACATTTCTCCTTTTTTCTGTTTTTTTTTTTTTTTTTAATGCATATAACTGAATCTTGATCTAAGGATACTGAGGCATAACTACTTATAGACCAAATAGATGACTGCCTTTTATCCTCTAATCACCACTGAATGAAAAACACACACACACACAGAAAAAAAAAACCACATCAAAAAAGCATTGCCTGAGATTAGGGGCACCAATTATATTCACTGACAAAACCTGAGTAGTTGTTATTTCCAACTTCTGAATAAATTTGTCAATGCTTTTAGGCTTCCACCCTCTACAAAATCCCTTTAGGAAGCATTGCCAGTAAATATGTAAAAGATGAAGCCATATAAAAATAAATCACCTGATAGGAAATAAAAAGAAAACTCAGACACAGTTAATTGCAAAAAAATCTCATCCTTGTTTTAGAGGTCATTCCACACTTACTTTAAAGTTGTATCTGACGATATTCTTAGGGGCATGTGGATTATTAGCTGTCAGAACACGTGTAAATTCCTTTTTTAATTCCTTTGGAAGAGAAACAAAATAGCATCATGAAGAAAACTTTGCTGTTATTACAAAATAGAACATACAAAGATCACCAGGTTCTTTATACTCAGTTCTAAGATGTTTGCAGATAACTTGCTTGCAGTTGATGCCTCCACAAGAACAGTGGTGTGAGTCAAGTTAGCTCAGAGTGGGATCGAGAACAAAATCATCTTGCTTCCTATTGTAATACTCTGGTGAGTTTCTTGGAATTCTTTAGTCATCGTGTTAATTTTTGTCTAAGCTGTGGTAGCACTTGAAAAATGATAGCTGCATTTGTATGGCAAAAATTACAAACCTTTGTCTTGAAGCACACACATCCTATAAATCCAGTAAACACTCAACACAGTAGCAGTGCTTCCACGCTCAATCAGTTCAAACAAAAAGTAGTACTGGTGTCAACAGCTTTTACTGCTTGAGGAGGAGGAAGTATGTGTAGCTTCCTTTTGAGAGCTGTTTGGAGGACAGGAAGCAAGACTAAGTTTTTATATAGCCATTAGAAGAGAGAAAAATAGTTTTAGAAGGGTGATTGACTGCATTAACCAAGAGGGCAAGAAACGGCCTTAAAACAAAAGGACCCCCTCTCTATATGACTCTGAGAGTCAAACTCGCTCTGGCTCCTGAAAAGCTCAGGGTTAGCACTGGTGTCTTCCTTATCTGAGGGAAGACTTGGCCCCATTCCCCTCCTGGATCAACTCCATACAGATTTACTTTGCCTCAAACCCAGAGCTGTTTCAAAGCACATTCTCCCCACTTTCCTGCTGAAAGCCATTTTAGTTTGTGCTCCAGACACTGTACATTAACAGCTACTAGTCTTACTCTTGCAGAAGTTCCTCCAGAAAAAAAAAAAAAAAAGGAAAAAAAGAAAAAGAAAAAAAAAAGGGGGGTAAGAGGTAGGCTTCAGTTTATGGAATTTTGTACACCTCCCACGACAAGAACAGACACTGTTTTGTACTCACAGCTTCAGTCAGTTCCAGCTGATCTGGAGGTTTGACCGCAGCCTCATCCACTCCTTCTCCAGCTTCAGTGAGTATATCTTCATCCTAGCACAGGGAAAGGGAGTCAATTCTAACACCAGGAATGCAATTGGTTTGCTCACTCACAGAGGCACTTCTGCATGAATGGTGCAAAGAAGACCAGCATTTCCCTGTTCATCTTTGCAGAGAACAGACCAGATAAACCCAAATTTGCAAGTAATTGGCAACAGTAGTTCAATGGTTTGGAGGAGATACAGTCTGAAGGTAATTCCTGGCCCATCATAAAACAGGAGTAATTCCAATAACAAAACTCAAGAAACTCCACTTGAATTTCAGCTCAAAAGTTGACAGTTGTTTCTTTTGACTACGTAATTACCCAAATAACCCATACTTAAACACTATTCAAAGGCATAATTTAAGTACTTTTAATAACTTAAGTGTTATAATATAAGCTGCACTTAGAAATTAGATTAAGATATAAAGCTGCTAGGATGTGACTTCTGGATGAATGCTGTTTTCTTGCAAAGTCCAGCAGGTCTGCATTCCTGCAATGGTGAAAGCTGTTCTCCTGGGGCTGGGCTAGGGTTGATATCATGATATGGTATCATTAATAGGAAACAGATCACAGCAGGGATGAAGTTCAATTACTGGTCATTACAGATAAACTGCTAGAACACGAGGTTGCTGATTATGGTGTTTAATGGCTCAGCATAAAGTTTCTCCCTCAGTTTGAAATGTGTAATGAGTTGTTTTAAAATAAATCAATCACTTTTTTAAATACAAGTCTCTCTGGTCTATTAAACTTTATAGCCATATAGAGCTGTCAGTTAAACCAGGGTGTAAGTGAGGGCTGTTTTCAAGACCTAGCAAAGCTATGCTATCAGCAGAGCACCACAAAGGTTAAAAGCACAGTGATGTGTAAAAGCATGCAGTGCCTTAAAGTAACTGAGAATTCTGCATGTGCCAGAAGCAGGGAAATTCATAGGCTGCAACCTTTTTTTCTCCCAAAGGCAAAGGAAGCCAAAATGAAACAAGCTAGAAGGAAGGTCAGGCTCCTCAATTCTCAAAAGACTATGAGGGCAGAACAGTTGTCTGTGATTTAATGCTACCCACATGAACACCTGCTTGTAGGACATTTATCATACACAATTCAATGCCACTTAGTTCAGAGCTGTTATTTTTCTAGTGACGAAGATAAAAATAGTGTTGGGTTTTCTGTGTTTGTTTCATTTTTTATTTGAAAGTCAATAACCTTCCCTTTTAAGAGACTAAAAAGGGGAGGGGGGGAGGGGGGGAGGGGGGGGGGGAAATAACAGGACTATAATTTACCCTAATAAGGTAAAACACTGTTTGTCACGAGGTCTCTTTAAAAGCATGTAAACTGTCCTTCCCCCATTCATAACAATGGCAATAAACCCACCTACATCAGCTTGTGTTCTGTCTCTATAAAAGAAGGTAGATTAAGGTTGTTATACTAAGCACTTATCTGCCTGACAGTGAAAGAATTATCAGGAGGTCGACAGTCAAAAAGTTAACACTGTTTTCTCTAATGCTCGTATTCCTATCTTAATAAATGAATCTGGAATATGTTTTGAGTTTTCTAACCAGAGCAGGCAGTTTTCTCACAGCCTTTGTCAGCTTATAGTTTGGAATTTATATCACATACCTTTAAAAAAAAAAAGTTTTCATTTTTCAACTTACCAAAACTCTGCCTTAGTTTCAGCTTCCATTTTTATTCTACCTTGCTAGTGTAATTCCCTTTTCATTGGAATATTCTAGAGCTACCCCGTATTGTTAGATCAATTGGAATCTTACTAACGCCATAAAACAAAATCATTGTTGAGGCAGAATCTAGTTTGCATCTCATAGACAAACAAGAAAAAATGGTATTTTAAAACTCACCGATTTGTGATCTTACCCGTTTTTTAGGTAAAGCTCCATGAGGCCTCGGTTGTCCAGCCTTTCCTCCTGGAGGTCCACTTTGGCTCTGAAGTGAGAATAGACCCAACATAAAACTTTACAACACTGTGTTCCCTGATGTAACTGGAGTAGAATATAATTTTAATGTGCTTGCTAAGGTTTGCTGCAACGGTATGTTTCAAAGGCCAGATATACCAGTACTTTTTTTCTAAGTGCTGTCTGAATGAACGGTAGCCACAGTCAAAATATAAGACAAGTTCAACAGAATGGAGAAATGCAATGCTGTGTCCTTATCTGTGGTTCACGTTTATGTCACACACACCAGGTTCTAGCTCCTCACTCTGATACACCAGAAAGACCACCTTGCCCCGTATGCTTGCCTGTCACAGTGAGGTCAGAGACAGAAGGTTAGCACCTACGAAGAGAAGATTACTGAAAAAAACATGGAAAACTGATCAATAACTGGGAACCACCAACAACCTCCTTGAGCAAATCACAGCAAAGAAAAAATTTAAGATAGGCTTTAAGGAGAATGATAAGACAGTTGTTTTCTGGGAGCTTATAGTGCAATTCTAAAGGAGGTTGCCCAGAGGTTAAGAAAAAATGCAAGGACACCAGTGACAAAGATTTGTGAAGACTCTATGGAAAGCAGAAGAGGAAATGAAAGATCCTTTTGAGAAGATGCTGAGAGACAGATGAGATGGAGAACTCAGAAAGAATGAAGCTACTGTATTTTAAGAGGAAAGCTGATTAACAAAGGAGAAGACATCAGAGACATTGTCAAGAACAGTTTTAGGATGGACCCAGGTAACATCAGATGGGACTGGTGGGAAAAGCAGAGTTTCTGCTTGGAAAAAGCATTTGATTTTGTTACCCAGAAGGAAATACTAGAGAAGAAGGAACAAAACAAAGAGGCGGAGAGGTAAGCTCCCATGTGTTTATTGATTTTCTTTAGAAGAACGTAAGAGTGTTACCTTTTAGCTCAGTTCAAAGGTCCAGCCAACCTCCAGGGGATTTCTGAATCTGAAATATTATCCTTTTTGTTTCATATCAGTGAACCTTTTTCTCCACAAACTTACTCAGGCACTTTGGAATCCATACTCACTTCTAGCACGGACAGCACCCTACATCAAGGACTTGTACAAGCCTTGCTAATGAGCATGGATGTGTATATGCAAAGAACCACTGAATGCTGTTTAAGCCTGCTAGTTGCTGTTTTGATTGGTTTTCTCAGTTCTCTAGCTGGAAAGCCTTGTTTTACATTATCTTTCGTTAATCCTTTTCTGTATTTCTTATTGATAAATTGAAAAGCATGAGATGCTGCACAGATTCCTAGGCTCATCTCATGATTCCTCTTCATTATAAAAATAAATATTTGCTTCTGTTTCTTATGTATTAAAAAAATTAAGTGCCTGTAATCACTTTCACACAGAATCTCCAAGTCTTATTCTAAGTCCCATTACTTATTAAGATGTGGCAAGACATTTCCAAGAAGGAAAGTATTTTCAGATGAGGTGAGGTGAAGCAGAGGTGAGAGACTGTGCCTTTCAATCTTGTTTCCCATCATACAAGCTATAAGAATGCTGTTACTAACAAGTTGTGATTATTTTTATTCCAGAAAACGTACACTAAAAGCAATGAAAAATGAGTGGACTGATACACTTCTATGCTTAGAAAACATGCCTTGCTTTGAAATACAAATTGCTATTAGTCAAATGGACACACACAAAAATAAAATAATAATAATAAAAAAAAAACAACAGAAAAATAATTATGACATTTACGTTAAAAACCCTCAGTGGGGTGATAGCAGAGCATAGCAGAGAGCCCAGGAGCCTTGGCATCACAGCCATCACAGTCCCTACTCAAACCACTGGATAACACAGACAGCCTGCTCCCCCATGACACTGCTCAGCAACAGAGCATCCTGTAAACATTACATGTGAAATAGATGTGATAAAAGCAACATAATTTAAAACAGAACTTTAGAGCAGAATATTATTTAGATCTGAATCAAAAACAAACTCTTAATTCTAAAGAGGAAACAAAGCCTACTCACTATTACCCTTTGTAAATGAGCATATAAAAGTGTTTATCTAGCTGTAAAGGCATTGACGAGGCAATCTGAAGGTAATTGGTTTTGGCAGTTGCACACATTTCAATTAACATACTCTAAAGAGCCACAAGTGAATAAATACCTGGAACCGTATTAAAATCCAAAAGTGACACTGAAGAGAGCTGGGATTTGATTCCAGTGTTTGGAAGGAGCACAAACCCTACCCTATTCCCCACACAGTGTAGAATTTTGCAGGGCAGAGTGTGAGCTCAGGTATCAGAAAGGCAGCAATAACCCAGCACAGAAGTGAGGAACACTGTAGGAAAATGAACAGCATCAAAACCCAAAGCTCTGTGAAAAAGGCACAAATCACCACTGTAACAGGGCAGACTGCAAATCTTGTCCTCTTGCTGTCATTCTCCCACTCTCACTTCTCTGAATACCTCAGCTCAGGAATGTTCTTCCTGATGTGGCTGTGCATGCTTGTAACTCAGCTCTGTAATATGGGATTGTCATTGTTAGCAACGTGCTCTGGGCTTTGTACTGAGATTGCAGGGCCTCAGGACTGAAGCTGGTTGGCTGGTTGTCTGAACACTTCTTGGCCTACCTGCATCTTTGCTTCACTCTATCTGAGCAGCAATTTTTCTAATTGATCACAGACCTATGGCTTGTCTGACTTACTTTTATCTTTGTAAAGTACCACCCATGGTTTTATGACTGTAGCTGTATTCCACAGCTGCAAACAGTTCACCATTGGTCAGCTAAAGAAATGCAGGCCTGCAGGCCTGGGCAAAGATGGTTTTAGGGATAAAAAGCAAGCAAGCAAACAAACAAACAAAAACACTAGGATCACAGAATGGCTTAGCTTAAAAGGGGAATCTAAAACTTGAAAAACATCACACATTGTAATTTCAGGTGCAATGTTGAACAATACACTAACAAAGGTGTTAAAAGAGTGTTGGTTAACATAGAAAGAAACCTCACTCAGGTCCTAGAATGAGGAAGAAGAAACTATCGACATGGACATCTTATTCTTCCCAGTGAAGGACACAGATGCCAACATCTTGCCACCCTGTTCCCAAAGATCAATGACAGCAAAATGAAGCTGTCGACCCTGGAACCCAAGGACCAGGAGAGATGAGTACATCACCAGAAAAGGGGCATAAAACTATGAAGCTTGCATGCAACAATTTTAACTACATTATTATTATTGTTATGCACAGAAATATTCTGACCATCCACATGGTGCCTGAGGCAGCTTGCTGGGAGTCCTACTAGCAGCTAAACTGAGTTCCCCTCAGAAAGGGGCAAGGACACAACTGGCACAACAGTTATAAACCACACCTCTTATCTCTGGTATTTTGAACCACAAAACACATCACCACCACCCCAAGTCCTAATAATTATACTTCAGGACTACTTGGCTATCACACAGATACAAAGCCAAGCGCTACACACTACAGACACAGCTAACACAGAGCCATTCTGACAAGAAATCTGAATGTAGCATTTGTTGGATATAATGGATTACAGGCACAGAATATTCTACAGAAGCCAATACAAAAAGCAGAAGGCAGCATTCAGGAAGCAAACATCATTCCTGCAGGGATGCGTGACAACAGCCCATGCTAGCAAAGTGCCTGAGGCAATGTTCATGTCCAAGTACCTGAAATTGCTGCAATCCAACTGGAAGGTGACACAGATATAGGGATATGTGACGAAATGCTAAAATTTTGGTAATACTTGCACCATGTAGGATGCACTAAAACTGACAGATCTGCTTAAAACTGTTAAAAGAAGCAAGGTGAGGAACGAAATTGGGTCAGACAAGAATAAAAAACATTTTACATTTTACCACCTCCAATTCAGATAATAGCACAAAGTCTAGCTGTGCCAGTTGCTGGAAAAGACAGATGTTTTCATTGTTGTGCCTGCGCTTAGTCCTTTTGTTAATTCTTTCACAAGCTCCAGCATCCTGTAGAGCTTTCTCAAACCAGCACATTGTTCTTCCTCACATCTTTCCTTAAAAATCTTCTGTCACGCTAGCTGTAAAGAGTTCTCAGCAGTACCCAGGTAGCTGGTGTCTTGCCACCACAGCTGAGAACGATAACCACTGTTTCTTCATCATTCTACTACTTTCTCAATGTGTTACACATCAGCTGTCATTTAAACTGTAATCCTTTTGCACTGACAGCTATTTCTCTCTTCCACATAACACAGTGTTTGTACAAGGGAAAGGTCGCAGATGCATTTGGACACATAAATAATAAACTAGAACTGTGAATCAGCTTAATCAGATATTCGCCAGCAAGGTGCTGATGATGGGGGCTGGCCTTCACATACATATCTCTAAAATTCAAGCACATTTTTGCTTTTATATAATGAGCTACAGAAATGAAATAAGAAAGTTAGCATGCTATTTTATTAGGACCTCAAAGAGAAGTGTTCAGAAGCATGAAAATGCAAGAATTAAGGTTGCTGGGGCAACCTTCAATTCATCCCATTGGGCACAAGTATGACACATGGCTTAACTACACAATCACACACCTTCTTTTATACTTTCCCTGCCTCACTTAAGCTCTCCCAGGTGCAGAGTATGGGAAGAGTTGAGACAATAAGGTGCTGTATTTTGGTTTATGTTGGTCAGCATCTAGTCAGACACTCAGCAAAGAACACTTAAATCCAAACAGCTAAATTTTAGCTAATTCTGTATGAATGGGAGACAGCCTTGCCACCAAAAGCATTATAAGCCTTCGTAACTCTTCTAATTAAATTCCTTTAAATAATAATTGTTAAATTCCATTCTAACTAACAAGAAGAGGAGTGTGAATAATTATGTGGAATTTATATTAGGGAAAAAGAGACGTTGTTGCTAGGGAAATCAGGAACAGATAGGTGGGACAAAATAGTTGCAAGGATATTCTTACCTCCAGATCATCATCATAACTCAAAGCACTGTGAGATGTGCTCTACAGCTCCACTGAAAAATGCCCGTGTGAACTCCTGCATGTTGAAAATGTTTTGCTCTAATGACCATCCTATGTTAAATACACTGACAGATTATTGTAGTTCCCATACTAAAAAGTCAGTAGAAGCCCACAACAGTCATAATGCCTAAATTAAGGGTCTATATAAAGCTCAGGTGACTGTTGTTTTCTGGAGCTTTCTTCCAGGAGGTGCTTCTGACAGCACCTAGAAATTCCTCCCTATGTCAGATACGCTGTAAGACAAATGGACTGTGCTACAGTAAAGATACAGTAATCTAACAGGATGATGCAATGGAAGGGAAGAAACAGCTGAAAACTGATGCTTTAGACGCCACTTAATCTTCCTTTCCCTTGCTACAGCTCCCTCTAATGCAGACAAGCTACCGAGAGATGGAAATGGGCAGAATCAAGTCTTCAGCTGGAAGTTTTCCTGTTGCTGATCTCTCCAGAAAGCATTTCTAACTCTCTTTTTAGGTAGATTGCTTCTACTGACTCTAAGTGAAGTTCCTTTAAATAATTTTAAGTATAAAATAAGAAAATTATACGAAGACGAATTGCCACTTTCCAAGGGACATAGCTGTATATCAAAGAAGCACATTCAGGCTAGCATTTAAGAAATGCTGTCCTATATCTGTATTCCTGAAACACATAATGGGAGTTTTATGAAAGTTCTGCCCTCAGCACCTTGGAATTAATGTACTTCCAGCCTGGATAGATATGAAGAAAATAAAGAAACATACACAACCATCCATTGAAGCCTCATAGATCTTGCTCCTTCTATCCACAATGAATACTACTCTCTCTTTCTGTTAGTGATGTGATAGCCACTCATTGCTGATCTTAGATTCATCCACATATTGTATATAAAATGGACAGAACAACGGGTACCTGCCTTCTTGACTCAATAGCAAAAGCTCTGAAACTTTTTACAAGTCCTCTGGTTTCCAGATGTCCAGTTCTTTTTTAACAGACATTTTGTAAGGGTCTACTTCTTAATTATTTCATCCTACTCTGCATTAAACCTCTGAATTGTCAGTGGCAATGCTGATGGTAAATAAATCACCCTGCTCTCAAAGAAAGAAGAGATTTACTTTCATGAGCAAGTGTTCATTTGAGAACCAGGTCAAACCCTCCAGTCACAACTGCAGAAATCCTTCTGGAAAAATGTCTGTACTGCTTACATGCTGACCTGCCCTGACTGATCAGGTAGGAGACACAACCATGCTACCATGAGTGCAGTCCTCCTCTCAGGACAAGGCTCCTCACTGCAGCCTTTGCTGAGTGGTTCAGCTTAGACCAGCTCTTCCAACTGGCATGGTGAGGAGCCAGGCATACCGCTATACAATAACTCCTTGAGTAACATGAAATTTCTCCTTATTCTTAAAGAACAGAGTGGGGTTGAGCACATCTGGATTTGCAGATCCTGCCTAAGACACCAGAGAACTCAGCAGGGATGACAGAGACTTGTTACACTACAAAACTGAACTGTCAGTTCATATTAAGCAAATCTTCCAAAGGCTGCAAATTGATTACCTATTAATGAAAAGCTCATTGTGGAACAACGTCAAACCCAGACTAAATATTTTTTAAGATTTTAAAGAGATATTCTGGCAGCCTTTCTGCTCCCCATGCCAGCTGTCTTCAGAAGACAATCAGACTGCAAGGCTGAGCAATCACAGAACACTCCTGCTAAGGTTACTTTATCTTCCTGGGCACAGACATCATCATTACCGCTTCCTCTGGAGCTCAGCAAATAGGTTAACAAGTCATATGGGAAAAAAAGTACAGAGTTGCTTGTAGGATTCCAAAGGGGAAGACGGAGAGTCATTATAAGCAGTGGACTTGAATTTACTGTAAAACTATTTAATAATCTCCTGCTAGCTTTCTCTTCTTGTTTTGAGTATTAGCAGTCTCCATAGTAAAATACCGCTTGGCAAAATGAGCAGAGAAGTAAGGCACAAAAACAAAGCCAAGGGAAGCAAAACGACTTGTGGCCTGCCCTGCAGCAGGCATCCATTTACCTCATTAGGGATGCCAATTTATGTGCTATTTGCCAAAACATTTTTAAATGAAACCAAACCAAGTGTTTATTTTATACTACGTGGATGGTTTAATGCATGTTCAAGAGCCAACAAGAACCTTAAAGGCCTGTGCTGGCAACGTATGTGTCTGCTACCTGCATTTGGGGAGGAGGCCATAGGCAAACCTGTGGGCTCAGCCATGGAAGTACACAGCAGCACATAGCAGCTCCACTGCTCAAAGCAAAGATGAGCCACAAAACAAGGAACTGGAACTCTGGATCCAGCATAATCAATACCTCCAACAGCATACCTGACAGCCATGTTTAAAATAACTGTTTTTATGCATATTCAGCACCCAGGACAGTGCACAGGACTGACACCGGGCTAATAACTTGCAATCCCATGCCTTATCAACAATGTTCTGCAGGCTCTCATACGTGCCACTCAGGTCTGTATTTCTAAAACATTATACTTCAGAGTGTCCTGTATGTCATACTCAGGATCACCTTTTCAAGAGAGCTGAGAACCCGATTCTTCCATCCATCTCAGCCTGATTCGAAACACTGTCCAATGCCCTTCCATAATTCTGCACTTTCTCAAAATGCTGTGGGTCTCAATTGTGTGTAACAAATTTAAGATATGAAAGAAAGGATGTTAGCAAAGTGTACAGAATACAAAAGTCTTATTATTTACAAAGCTGCATTGTAAACATATAGATCGAAGCATACTGGAATGTTTCTTATTAATATCCACAAATATACCAAAGCCTAACAATGCTTCTAATTAAGGTTAAAGTCACATCAAATGATTTGTTTTAAACCCACTTCACTTCACCTACTGACAGCCAATGAGCTTTTGGCATATTTTCATCCAAGGGTATGGGAGATTCCACCCCCCAAAAAAAAACACAAAAAACATCAGGTGGCTGGAGACTGAACCAGAGGCTGAAGTCACTGGGATGAAGAGACAAAAGAATGAAATAAAGCAAGAAACTGATGGAGGAGGAGAGAGAAAATAAAGGACAGGCACAGAAAAAGGACAGGCAACCACCACCTCTGAGAGAAAAGAAAAAGAACTGATCACAAAGCACTTGAAGAGCACACGGCCATGAAAAAGAAGGAGAGGGTGGAAGTGACACATGATAAAGGAAAGAAACGGATAATGTTCAGGCAACTACCTCAACTTTGGGAACAATCTCAGGGAGAAAATTTTCAAAGGGAAAGCAGTCAACAAAAAACTCCTGCGAGGCACAGCAGAACAAAGCAATACGTAGAAAATAGATCAGAGGAATGAAAAGCACAGGGACAGGTGAAAAGAGCATAGTGCTAGAAGAGAATTTGCAATGAAAGAGACAAGAATGGAAAGACTGGAAATTATGCTCAGTAGAAAAAAAGAGTCTCAAAGGCAAGTAGCTGGCTTGTTTCCTGCCTCGCTGTGAACATTAGCGGAGAGTAGGCGTGTGTCTGAGACAGAAGTGCATTTATTTTCAAAACAGATTTTCTTGGCAAGAATTGAGATCTAGACCTTGACTCACCAGTTAATTTTATAGTAGCCATCAGGCCTCAGTAAATACAAATCAGGCCCTGACAGTGCAGTGAGTAGTGCAGAGGCACAGCCATCCAGGCTGTGACTCTCATTGCCTCTGTGTTGTGGGCTTGATTTTAAATCAGTGGAAATAAGACAGAAGATTCTGGACTGCAGAGCCAGCTCGTGATCCACACAGTTCCTCCAAGGCTAGAAAATTCTTGTAGAAGAAAGTACACGAAGCAGCAACCATATTTAACAACCACAAGGCAAATGTAGGAAAGGAAATACAGGGCAGGTTAAAATTATTTTTCTTTTCAGTTATGGCAATGAAAGTTAAGTGAAAAGCCAAAAATACAAACTTTGAACAGTTCATGATGTTTCAAGAACATTAAAATGAACTGAACACCTTTACAGAACATTAAGCTTTTCAAATAACATGTGAATGAAAATCTGGACATTTCAAAATCTTTGGGATGAAGCTTACTCAAAATGTTTGAACATGCTTATATAGAAATTCTGAAACTAAGAGAAACTAAGAGAAACGTGCAAGTATTTAATCTCAAGTTTAGTTTACATCATTATTATTAACACTTGGTTTTATAGTCTTGCATAAACGTCTTTATTATCAAGGACTGAATGAAGTCTTGGGTTCTGAATTCCTGTACTTTGTGAACTTTTTAAAACCTTTGTAACTCGACAACTGTACTTCTTAGTAGACACATTAAGAAAACTGCAGTGATCCTCTCTCTCACTTCTTTCAGCTCCAAAGCCCAGAAGCCCTCTTACAACATGTGCAGAAAAAAATGCGATGGCTCTAAAGACATCAAGCCTATGAAGAGCCACTTAAGTACTTCTGAGTTTCACACTCCAGACCTCAGCCGCAGGAGCTGGGAGGTCTGATCTAGCCCTGCTACCTTTAGCTGACTCAAGCTTCGTAAACTGTATAGATCTACACAGACTATATACAGCCATTGTGTAGACAAACCATAGTACAGATCAGTCACTCTTGGATAAACAGAAGTTACTTGACCATAAAGAAGTCTAGATGAGGAAAGACAAGCAATGGTTCCCGTTCCTTTGTTGTTGTATGTACCCTGCAAGAGCTGCTGCCCTCAGGTCTTGGATCACTGAGGCTTGTCTGGGGATTTCAGATACCATTTCACAGCTTTGAATGCTTTCATCCGTTCCTCTTTCGCCTTCACCTGTCCTTGTCAGTTAGTTTGCTGGCAAACACTCTGGATTGAGGAAGCAGGCTGCTTATTTTGGGTTGCTTCATGATTACCTACACTGACCCCCATTTTACCCTCCAGAGATCAAATAACGTTGGGACTGATCAAAACTCGTTATGAGAAAGGTTTTAGCTGCAAGATTGCCTCCTGATTTTAAGTCAAACACCTTCATGCTCCAGCAGTACATGAGATGCAGGAGTGAAGGTACCTGAGCCCTTCCTCCTGTAAGGCAGAATTTGTGGGCAGCCTCCCATGCCAATGCAGAGCCTGAAGCAGGCAGTAAGGTCAACGGGCACACATCCATTCATACTGCTGATCCAAAAGCAGGGTTAGGACCTTAACAGTTGAGAGTTACAATCTCATTTCATTGCCTGAACTGAGAGACCAAAGAGTAAAACAAAATGGAACTGACAAAAGCTATGTACTATATATATATATATATATAAATTTTTAGAAACAGACTTCAACCTGCTAGTTCTGTCTTTGAAAGGATCTCAGTGGGAAAATCTTATGTGCACTAAAACCTAACCCAGAAAGGAACTCTGTGCTGTTGCAGCTCTGACATGGCATGACATAACGATGCCTGCTGCAGTCTCATGGAACATAACGCTGTGGCTGCAGGGTGCTTTGGGAGCACAATCATAGAACGACTTAGGTTGAAGGGGATTTTAAAGATCATCCAGTTCCAACTCCTATTTGTAGGCTGGTCGCCAGGCTCTAGATCAGGTTGCACAGGGCAGTATCCATGCTGGCCCTAAATGCTTCCAGGCATGGGAGCACTCACGGCTTCTCTGGGCAATGAGTTTCAGTGCCTCACCTTTACCTCTGAGTAAAGAATTTTTTTCCCTAACATCTAACCTGTTTCCTCTCTTTTAGTTTAAATTAATTCCTCCTTATTCCAGCACTATTAGAATGTGTAAAAATTCAGTCTCCCTCCTGCTTATAAGTTCCCTTCAAGTGTTGGAAGACCTCAATGAGGACTTCCTGGAGCCTCCTCCTCTCCTGGATAAAGAAGTGCAGCCCTTTCAATCTTTCTTCATAGGGGAGGTGCTCCAGCCCTCCAATCATCTTCATGGCCTCCCTAAGGATCTACTCCAGCAGCTCTGCATTCTTCCTGTACTTGTGGCTCCAGACCTGAACTCAGTACTCCAGATGGGGCCTCATGAGGGCAGAGTAGAGGGGAACGACCACCTCCCTCCCCTGCTGTCTGCTCCTCTTTTGATGCAGTTCAGGATACTGTTGGCGTTCCAGGCCACAAGCACACGCTGCTGGCTCATGTCCAGCTTTCCTTTCATTTGAACCCTCAAGTCCTTCTCCACAGGGCTGCTCACAGTGCGTTCTTCTCCCAGGCTGTATTCATAACTGAGGTTGTGCCGACCCATGTACAACACATTGCACTTGGCCTTGCTGAATCCCATTAGCTTTCTCATGGGTCCACTTTTTGGCCCTGTTCAGAACCCTCTGGATGGGAGCCTTTGCTTTTGTCAGATGCACCACCCAGCTTGGTACCATCAACCAACTTGCTGAGTCCACTCAATCCCACCATCTCTGCCATTGACAAAAATGTTGCAAAGCACAAATCACAAAATGAACCCCTGGGGGACACCACTTGTTCCACATGGACACTGAGCCAATGGCCACAGCCCTCTTGCTATGACCATCCAGCCAATTCTTTACCCCCTGAACAGACCACCCTTCAAATCTCTCCAGTTTAGAGATAAAAAGGTGGTGGGAGACCAAGTCAAAGGCCTTGCACAAGTCCAGGTAGACCTCATCAAGTGGCCTTTGTCCACTGATGCCATCACCCTGCCACTGAAAGCCACCAGACAGGCCAGGCACAACCTTCCCTTAGGGATGCTGTGCTGTCTGTCTCAGATCCTCTCCTCAAATGTATAGCCATTAGAGCTTGGCAACACACAGAAATACCACTGTAAGTGCAAGTGCCATAGGATGATGAGGGGCCTTGGGGCACATCCTCTAAGAGGAACAGGTAAGAGACGTGGGCCTGTGGAGGAGAATGAGGGAGGATCTCATCGCAGTTCAGGAATATCTGAGTGTCCAGCGGACGGGGCTGGGTTCTTTTTGTGGTGCCCAGTGACAGGACGGGGACAACGGGCACGTGCTGGAACACAGTTAGTTCCATACGAACACGAGGAACTGCGATGGTGACGCAGCACGGGCTGCCCAGACAGCTCGCGGAGCCTCCATCTCTGGAGTCAGTGGAAACACACCTGCGTGTTTACTACTGTAACCCGCAGTAGGGAACCTGCCGTAGCAGTCACCGCTGCACCATCCCACGCGCGGCCACGCCGCTCTGCTGCGAGGCCCACAGCGGACACAGCCCCTTACCTGCCGCTGCTTGTCAGCCGCCTTGGCCGGCATAGCTTTGCGCATAGGTACGCCACACGGCCGGCACGCGCCGCTAACCGCCGCCGACCGGCCGGAAGTTGATAGCGGCAGCCATGGCAACGCGCCGGAAGCGGCCGCGGGACTATTTCTAACGTGTCCCCGCTGCTCGCGGCTCGGAATGGTACGTTCCGGAATGGTACGTTCCGGAGTGGTGCGTTCCGGAGTGGTACGTTCCGGAGTGGTGCGTTCCGGAGTGGTACGTTCCGGAGTGGTACGTTCCGGAGTGGTACGTTCCGGAGGGCGGCGCTGAGGCCGGATGCTGGCGGCGCGGAGCCACGCCTCCCCCTGATATGCACAGCCGAGGGCGGGGCGGCGGCGCCGGACCCGGAAGCGGTGCGGCTGAGTCACCGCGGTAGCGAGCGGCGGCGGCGATGAGGCAGCAGCCGCGGAGGGCGGCGGCGGCAGCAGCAGCAGCGTCCTGAGGAGCCGAGTAGCCCGGCAGCGCGAGGAGCCCCGCGGCCTTCCTGCCCGCCGCCACCATGATGGAGGAGATAGACCGGTTCCAGGTGCCCGCCGTGCGCGCCGAGATGCAGCCGCTGGTGAGGGGCGGGCGGGGCCGCGCCGTCCCCGGGAGCCGCCGCTGCCGCCGCTTCTCCTCCATGCGAGGGGGCTGGGAAACGGCGGGGGGGGAGCGGAGCCTGGGGGTGGGGGAGCGTCGCGGCCGTTATATAACGGGCCGTACCTCAGCGCCCGGGCCGGGCGGGGGCTGCTGTGTCACGGCCGTGGGGTGAGGGGTGGGAAGGAGGTGGGGGGTCCGTCGGGCAGAGGTGTGCTCACGTAAAGTTGTGCATCTCGAAATAAAGCCTGTGTCGGTACGAGTTGATTTTATTTTTATTTTTGTTTATTTTTTTTTTTCCTCGCGCCGAGGGATGTCTTTGTGATCTAATTTATTTATTTATTTATTTCTTCTTTCATTCCGGGATGTTTTGCGCTTGATTGTGCTCAGGCGGTGAGCGAGCGCTGGAGTCGTTGGCACAATGGGTGCGATGCGCCTTGGTGGTGCTCCGGGGCGGCGCTCCGGCAGCAGCGCTATGGGGAGCGCCGCTCCTCGCCTGGAGCCGCTCTGCCTTCGTGCCGGGGGCTCGTTGTGCTGCGCTGCGCTGCGCTGCGCTGTTCCCCAGCTCCTCGCACGGCCCTTCTGTGCGATTGTCCTTTTTCCCATCGAGGGTTGGTTGCTTCTCGCGTGCTCCTTTATGCTCTCCGTTCTACATCAGCCTTATTGTAACCCGAGACTTGTAAAAATGTGCTTCACCTTTTGGTGTTACGGTGCTGGATAACAGCCAGACCCCCCCGGGATACTGATTTCCTTTGGTACGTGGATGAGCCAATTCCACCCCAGCACCTGGTGGTGCAACATAGAATGTCTGGAGAGGTGTAGGAGTCTTCACCAAATAACGTCTGTGGACCCTCCTGACAGCAGGTTGGGGTGGGTCACCGGCAGGTCAGCATTAGCCTTTAGTCTGCTGAAACATCAGAGTGTTGGCAGCTTGTGTTGGTGTACCTTGGTCTCCTGTTGCATTTGTTAAAACACCGAGAACAAAGTAAGTGCCTTGTGAACGGAAGGACCCTTCCTATGAAGGTCTGCAAACTTCAGAGTGCTAAGAAAAATGCATTTCTTGCAGTGGAGCTTGACATGTTTTTTTAGTTTTGTTTCTGTTTGCGGTTATTGTTCGATTCTTTAGCTGTAGCTTTCATGGCAGGGAAGAAAACTGTGCGAAGTGGGCTTGTTGCATGCCCTACTTTGTCCAGCAGAAGATATGGCAAGGGTGGCCTTTGTTATTCCTGTTGGTGTGGCAGTGAGAAAGTTTGGTAAATCTGCTGGCAGACCAAAAGAAGAAGAACAACAAACGCACAAACAGAAAAACAAAGGTAGGTTGGCGTATCACGCATCAGTGATAGCAAGTTTAAGTAGGTTTCCGTCCTCTCTTCAGCAACCAACGATTTGGAAAATATCACAAGGAGATTTCATGCATTTCTTATAAGTACTCTAAAGACACATTCAAAGAGGTTTTCTTCCTGTTCTTCAGTTGACTTCTAAGTAATGGTGTTCACAGTGAAAACTGGTACATGTGAGGGTCAGCTGCAGTGAGTGGGTGCTGTGACATTCTTCCATGTGCCTGGAAATGCTGGTAATAGCCTCAGACATGTGACAGACTGAGCCTAGTATAGCATTTTCAGTGGCTTCGTCTGCTTTGTAGCTCTTGGTTGGTACCTTGCAAGTAGGGATTGTTTCTTGTGAGAAACAAGAAGTTTGGAATTTGGCTGTAGTTTGCTATTGTTCTTTGCTTGGGTAACTGAGCTCTGCCCGATGCTGCTGCTTCATTGTAGGTGGTTACTTCTCAGCTCGTGCCTCTTCTCCTTATGCTTTTAAGTACAAAGTAACCTTTGTATCTCTATCCAGTGTTGAAGGCTGAAGGACTCTGGCAGTGTTTTCCCCATCAAAAGGGCTGAAGTAGAAGCTAGTTTTCCAGGTCTGACCTGAAAGCCAGGTTTCTTCAGAATTAAGAAATATATACAGCTGGTAAATGCTTAAGAAAAAACCATGTTTGAATGTAGTCTGAAGCCATTCTAAGCCCTTAAACATTCAAACCATCCCCTGATTTGTTATTGATCAGTTATCCATAAGGGGTGACAGTGTTGACAGATTTGGTGAAAACGTTTCCATGTTTTTTATTGTTTGGTTCTTCAGTTTCTGGCTTTTACACTGGGGAAGAACACTGTCTATTCCAGCTGACATGCACTTGTTCCATACCCTACTCATTGATTGTATTTTTGTCAAGCAAAGGAACAGTGAGATACTCACAAGTCTGTTGGGTAGTTGTCTGTAGGAGTCTCAAGGCGAGGCTTGGACCAGATGGCCTCCAGAGGTCCCACCAACCTCAGGCTCTGCAGTTCCTCTGACCTTCCTGTTGACTGCATTGATGTGAAGCTACAAAGGTGGACAGTCATTTCCCTCCCCCCTTTCAGTCTATTTGAATAAGCATCACTGAGTCACACAGACTGTCTTGATTCTGCTTCAGCCCTACAAATGTTTTATGGGAAGTGCTGTCAACCTATGGAAAGGTGCAGTGTGGGTCTTAATGGGGGAGTTGTTGCAGATAGATGGCAGGATGGCTGACAGACCCTGACTAAACATTGGCGGGTCATACAATGAGATGAAGCCCAGTGTTTCACATCTTTGCAAGAAATACTGCTCTGCATATTTTGAGATTGTGGTACAAGGTTCTGTGAGAATAGGGCAGTCCTGATTCCAGATTCCTATCCTGGAGACTGGTGGCTCTTGGCTTCTGCCTCCAAAATAGCTTCCTCTTCAAATTAACATAATTTATATTATAACATAATTTATCTGGAGTCTTGTTCACTTCTAACAATTCAGTATCATATCTTATCTGTCAACATGGTATAAGCTCAACTGTGGAAACTCTTCCAATTATTTTCAGTTTCACAGAATCACCAAGGCTGTAAAAGACCTCCAAGATGATCCACTCCAGCCATCCATCTACCACCAATATTTCCCCACTAAATCATGTCCCTTAGTACAACATCTAAACATTTCTTGAACACAGGCTGGATCTCTGTCTGGTCAGAATTCTCTACTCACAAGAAAGGTGCTCCCCAGTAGCTGTTGGGTAGCAAGTTATTTTCAGATAAAATCAGTTTCCAGCATGGCTGAGATTTGTAATGTGGTGATGCCTCAAATTCAGTGTTTCTGCAGCATTCGCACAATGAGTATGATGTGGAGGAAGAGCATTAAATAGCTCTGAAATTGGGATGAAGAAGCCTGGAATTATTTGTAGACTTATCTTATGTGCTCTCCTCATAACTTAGAAGTGCAGTGTGTGCTGTAGGCTAAATTCTTGCAAAATCCTTACTCTTTTAGTTAAAGTGAAATGTACTGAGCAAAATGCAGGGGATTGTATGTTGGATTCTGCTGCTATGTGGAAACCTCCCCAAGCTGGCTGGTGTATGATAGCAAACTGATGGGACTGGATTGCACATCACTCTTGCAGTTGCTGTTCTTAGCATGAAAATGCAAGTAGAGTAAAAGTGCATTTGCCCACATGGCATCAGTATGACTTTTCCTAAAGTAAGCACCTGCCAAAGCACAACAGCTTCAGGAGAGATTTCCTGCAAGCTGCTGAGACTTGGCTTCAATTGTGAAAGTGGCACCTGGAACACAGTATTTTAATTTCCCAATTCTCTTGAGATTCCAGCTCACTTGGAAATGGAACCTCTTTTCTGACAAATTGCACTGATGGTTCTTATATAGTGTTCTGAACTGTTATGGCCAGGTTGGTTGCTTGGGCTGGCAGCTTGAGTTCTGATTACTGAGGTAACCAAAGGATTTTTACTAACCACATCCTGCAGCAACACTGTTGGCTTCCCAGCCAAAACACCAAATCTGTGCTGGTCCTGGAGGTGTAAAATTTCCAGGGCATATAAAGATAGAGAAGTTGGTTTTCTACCTTTTTCTTTTTTTTTTTTTTTTTTTTTTTTTTCTCCTGAAAATTCAAACCAAAAGCAGACAAGAAAAAATATTAGACGATCTGTTGGATTCTTAGTTTTTCAAGAATGAGCTATAATTTTAGCCAACAGATACCGAGTGTTTAATATGCTTATTTAATGTGTTCTTAATTTTTGAAAATATTGACTGTCTCCTGCTAGGGAAGTTATGCTGTGTATTAAGATTTCCTTATTCATTTTTTTCTTACTGGAAATAGAAAAGCAAGAGTTACTAATAAGAAAAATGAAAGGTTATGCCTGTAGGGCTTAGAAATAGTCTGTTAAATGTAATGTTAGGTCTCCAGTGCAGCTAGACAAGAAACTCATCTTTCTAGAAGGAAAAGCCTTCTAAAATGAAAATGTCATTCCTATGTATATTCATTGTAATGTAGCCAGGGGCTTACACAGCTATATGTTCTGTAAATGCCTGCAGTACGTGATACTTATAATGGCCCATTACTATGAGTCCTGAAATAGAAATATTCCGGAGAAGCTCCTTTTAGTTATGCAACCTGTTTTGATGTGCAGCAGTGTCATTTATAGCAGCAGTCTTAGAAACAATCTCCCGGAGTACTTGTATTCTGTTGTGGTTGTTCCCACGTAGAACTGGAGCAGCCATTCTAGCTCAGGCCCCCAAATGACTGCGATGAGGGTGATCTGTTAGGGTGCTGGAGCCCTGACTCTGTGGGCTGCTTCCTCTTTTCCTCTGCTTTGCACAAACTCTCAAATGTAGTTCTGTCAGTCAGGTTGGGAGATCCTTTTCTTAGTGAAGAGAAGTGTTAAAAGGGAGGTGCTGTGAACTTAACAGAGAATTAAACCTGCACAATCTCTTGGATTTCTTCCATACTTCCCAGGAGCTCATTATCTGTAGCTTGATAGTAATATCTACTGTGACACCAACTTCTGGTGCAGAAATTACTGTATATTCTCTCTGCCACTTGTAATGGCAGGTCGGTAAGGAATCAGACAAGATGAGCACAATTCTAGGTCAAGAGAGGAAAGCAGTGCATGCCTTTACTTCTGCAGCTTTCATTCAAAGAAAGTTCTCAGCTCACCCACAGGACTGCAGAGCACACGTATCCTTGCTCAAGCTGTATCATCCTTGCTGTCAAATTGAAGACTGAACTTGATAAGAAAACATGAGGGGACCCCATCAGTACCTTTGCCTGTGGGTAGGAGGTGAAGTAGGGAGCTGACTAAAGGCATAGCTGGGAGTCAGTCAGTCACAGTGGTGTGCCTGTTTTCTTAGAGACATTTTAAGACCTTGGCTGGAGCAGTTGTCTTTCTGCTTCTGTGCAGATCAATTACCTGTCACTTTCCACAGTCAGTCTGCCAAAATGTGTCTACACTTTCCCTTCATGTTGCACACACCATGCATCTTCTGTGAGGCTTTGCACCATTTTGGATATAAGGTCCAAGTGGAATTATTTTGTACCTGTCACTAAAATTGACATCTTAGTAGATGCAGCCAATCACAACTCGTAAATCAATGGGTTTCAGCTCTGACCCTGTGTAGGCTTCCTGACCATTATTCTTCTTTCTGAGATTTAAATTGTAATCTTTTTTGGTGAATGGTGTCCCTTTTTTGAGCATACAATAAAAAACAACTATTTTCTTCTCTACTTTGACCCTGGGGACAATGAGCTGCAGTAAATGAAATTGTAGGTGGAAATTTTCTTCAGTTCTGAGGAGAAGAAGCTTCTGAGGAATTTGCTTGGCTTTGGGAAATGTCCACCATCAATTCACAGGATTATGAGGCTTGTTGCTTCTTTGGGGAGATACGCTCTCTTAAATACTTGTGGCATATAGTGGTTATGTCTTAATTGCTTTTACTAAGTTAGTGGCAAAGTCCTCTTAGTTGTGGACTAAGAGAAGTTTGTCATTTTTAGTAATATAGCTGAGAGTCAGAAGCAGTGAAGAAGATCACTGACACTCTTAAAGATAAATTAGTGAAATGCAGTTTCTTCACCCTATTGTGTAAGACCTTATTTGCTGCTCCAAAGGGAAAATGGAGAGCATTATTATGTCTTAAAGCTGTTCAGCAGTACTGGCAAGCTGTCTAGTGAAGATGTGTCTTCTGCCTGTGAGCAGATTATTTTGCCAGGGCATTTTGAAGTTCTTCCCTGAACTTAATAAGTTCTACTGCATATGAGCAGCTTTATTACAGAGGTTGTCAAGCTTACTGTCTGGAGTTGGTGGACAAAAGACTTAAGAAGGCTATAAGGTAGGTCAAGTCTTCAGACAGTAGCCACAGTGGAATTAGTGTTGAAACCTGTAACACAGCACTGTAACCCTGCTTGACCACAGCTTTTAGTTGGCGTGCAGTGCCAAAGGACATAGTTCTAGCCTTTCTTGTCATTTATTTGGAGATCACTGTGCTTGCACACTTCTCTGAGGTTCTTACAGAAAAGACTATTGTATCTTTTCTGTCTCCCTTTTGGTTTTTGGTGTTTGGAGCCATAAGACAGGAGTCCTTTCTCCACGGGCACGATGCAGTGTCTCATCTCATGCTTGTCTGACACTTTTTCTCTTGGTATCTTTTCAGTATCCTTCTTGATAAGATTCATTAATATGAGCAACTGACCTTTTGGGTCTGTAGTGTTCAGTCTAATAAATCCTACAGACAGTCTCTTTTCCTAAGAACCCAGCACAGCAGTAATATTGTAATGATCATCATTTTTCTCTGTCTTGTGCATTTTACTGATTACATGGGAATGTAGGTTGGTGATTTAGTACACTTGTATTCTAATAAGGTAAGTATTTACTATGTCTTGTCTGAGGTTTTGTTTGGCTACAGCCCTGGGTGTGAAAGGAAATCTCTGCCTCATTGTCAAAGACAAGACCCTTCCATGTTTTGAGCCAAGCTAGTTCCAGGAGCACAGCTTCTTGGAGCATCTCAAGGGAGACTTTGCATAAATTCAAAATTCATTAACATCACAGGGAATTAACAGCAGTCCACAGCGATAGCGATAAGGTTTTCATGCTGTCACATGGGAGAGCTGAAAGTCACGGTCAAGGCAGGCCCATTACATAACACTCCATGCATGACCTTCTGAAGTGTGCTGGACCTTTGCTGAGATTTTATTCTTTTATTATTGCAAACTTGTTATTTGGCTTAGCAGGCTGGAGGCAGTTGCTCTTCATGTCTAAAACTGTACTTCAGGCTGTGATTTTAATCGATAAACATGACAAATCCTCTGATATTTAAGGCTGAATTCAGTTTATCCTTTTTTATTATTCAAAGGTGCTTCCTCTTGGTCATTACTATGATATGGGGCTTAATTCTGTTGATTGCCAATGATGCTGTTGAACAGTGTCATCTTAACTGGTTAATCAAATTCACTTAAATGGCATCACTTAAAAAATGCCATTTGGTAACTGCAGAACTCTTTACCCTGGATTTTCTTGGAATAACTACCAAGATGTGTCATAGTAGAATTCTGTAAATGGTTGTCTGTCTGCCTTCAGAGACAAGGCTGTTTCTCTGGCAGATTGCAGTGCTACATCTCCTGTGTTGCAGAATGCTGAAAGCCATTAGGGATCTGCTGCTGCCACCCGCATCCTCTCAAAATCTAAAATACTTGCACATATGGAAATGTCACATTCTTCTCAGTTTACTAAGAGCTGTGTCATTGCTTTATATCTGTGGGTCAGACTTTTAAAAAGTTGCTGGTTGTCAGTCTCTTCCAGAGTTTCCAGGTAAGTTTTACTGACCCTCAGATGATATCTCATGTGCCAAGAATGCTGTCTGAGCTAGTTTCATGCTAGGTCAACTGGTGCAAGCGGTGCTCAGGCAGTGAGCACATACAGCTCTCTAAATCAGACCTAACCAGTTAGTTTTCAGTCTTGAACAAATGTGCCTCATCCACATCCTCTGTACATTTGTCTCCATTTGGAAGAAAGGATTGTGCTGTGATCACTGAGTGCTGGAACACCGTGAGGTGCACTGCTCCCTTTGGCAGAGCAGGAGGCACCTGACAGATACAACTAATATGGTGTAAAAAGCACCTATGATTCAGATTCAAATTAGTTCTGCTCTATGTGTGCCAACAGTTCTACTTACAGACTTTTCTTGAAGGTTAGAGCAACCAGATGGATGTCTTCTGAAGCCTTAAAAGCTACTTTTATGTTACAAGAATTTCATTCATGACTAGAAAGGTGAAATCTTAGAGGAATTTTTTGCTACTGTGTTTTAACTACTTATTAAAGGTTCTGATTGAGTTTGTCCTGATTTTACCTGCTAGTGTTTACTGGTGTCTTGGTAATTCATCTACAGTAGCATAGAAAAAAAGCTAATAAACCACTAGGGTTTATTAAAAATTGTTTTACTACTTGCTGAAGTGGTTCTTTAAATCTGGCCTTCCTTCAATTTAGCAGAGCACCTGGAAAACTACCAACCATGTCCAGGGGATGCTTCAGTCTAATTAATGTCTCCTGGCTTGGGTTGCTGCTCTGAACCTCTCCTGTGTTTGTATCAAGAGAGAGCAAAACCTTTGTTTAGAGCAGAGGGGTGTGCTGCGCAAAAACTCTAAATGAAAAGCAAAGGTGTCGTTCTGGATGTAAGAGTTGGTCCCTGAGATCTCATCATGAGTGATATGGGGAGAGAAAGAATGATAGCTTCATAAGCTGTTGTCCTGTGGTGTGCCTATAGCTCAACAAAAGCCTTGATGTTACATTACTTTGCAGGTGGTGGGCGATATTCAGATCTGGCTGAAAGGCAGCCTTGTTTCCATTTGTGCATAGGCAGCAGGCTCTCAATAGAGCCAGTGTACCCTCCAGCATATAGAAGACCTATACCAGTCTCTTTATATATCTCAAGTTCAAAAAAACAAGACCTAGACAGTTAAAGTGGCTACAAGTTTGAGGAGGTCATACCTCTGAGTCATGTGGTAGGAAGCAGTTTGTTACTGAGATGTGTGCCTGTCCTGTGCTTCTTGTAAGTTGCGCTCTGGAGAGCTTGAAGTGGGTATCAAGGGAGATCATAGGTTGACTGATGCTTCAGGTACAGAGCAGCTGTTAGAAAAATCCCTTAGTACCTCAAAGGAGGACCCTACAAGCAAACAAGCACAGTGAGCTATGGGCACAGGAATTGTGTGAGTGAAGGTGGGGTGCTGAAGGGATGTGCAAGGATATTTGAATCTGTAGTATGCTAAATACAAGTGTCCAGGTCCTGTTTTTAGCCTTGTAAACATGACTTTGAAAAGTGATGTGGTGTCAGGATTGTACTGATGCACCTTTTTCTTTTGGAAGACTCTAGTGTAAGTAAATCAATCAGTCCAGCTGTCATTTCAGTGTGCTTTCTTAAAGGAGCAAAATGGTATTGCCATACATAGTTACTTTTGATAATGACAATTGGAGGCTTTTTGAAAACACAGTCTTGCAGATTTGAGATCTGAGTGGGAAATGCTGGTTAACTGTAGCAATTCACTGTACCTTCTCTTATAGAAATAGAGCAAAGGAAGTGCCAGTGCAGGTCTGTTCAACAGGAGCTCCATAGAAGTGATAGGTCAAAGCTGAGTTTTTTGTTTTGTGGTTTAACCCTGATAGGTAGCTCAGCACCACGTATCTACTTGCTCAATTCCTCCTGTGCACCCCCAGCCTCCTTTCTCATAGGGTAGTATGAGAAGCACTGTAGTCCTTTATTCTGTGTGAACGTTGCTCAACAGGAACCAAAACGTGGACATGCTATCACCATCTTCATCAAAGATCCAAAACACAGCATTATACAAACCCCCACAAAGAAAATCAACTCTATCCCAGACAAAGTCAGAACAATTTGGAAACTGAATGATGCAGCTCTTCTCAAATTGCTATGATCACATAAATGCTGCTGTGCACTTAAAATTCATTGGTATTGGTATAAGTCTTATTGTCTTGCTTTGCCATAGATGTGGTTTCAGAGATAACTGTATGTCATTGGCAGACAGAGTCTATATATAAACAAAATGTTGTGTAGTTGGATGCTGGAAACTGCAACACCCTCAGGAACTCAAATCACATTTGGTGAATTCTTTGTGGGAAGGACACAGTAAATTAGTGAGGTAACATTCTGCCCATCTCTTTCTGGATACTTGCCACTGCAGGAGAGTTGTTAACAGCTGAACAGAGCTATGCCTGTCAATAGTCAAGGCTGGCTTGCTCTGCTCTTGAAAGTCATCACATGTTGGTTGGTGTTTTTGTGACCGTCCTGGCTTTGCTGTCATTTCGTTCTCCTGAGGAACTCTGCTTTCATCACTTTCTATGTAGCCAGACAGCATGGGTCTCTTTTCTGGTGTTGATAAAGTTCTCCCAGTAGCTATTGTCACTGAGTGTTGAATGAAAGATTTTATTTCAGCTTTGTTCTCTCTGGCCCCCAAAGTCAAATTAAGAAATAAGAAGTAAAGGAGAAACCTGTACATTTGGTTTGTTGCAGGCCTCAGTTGGTAGGTCTCTGGGAAAAGTAGAATCTTTCCTTGAAAATTTGCATCACTACCAGATCTGAAAGAAGGGTTGAGATTCCCACAGCTGCCAATAGAGAGAAGATTTACCTTACACGATCCTGTGGGTCATAGAATCCCAGTAACTTCTTGTGAATAGAAGAGTGTCCTTCTAATTAAATCTTACTTGGTCACAGCATCACTCTACTTTTCACTCTGCCTCAGATGATAGGTTCTGGTTCTGGTATTGCGCTGAAATTGTGTTGGGTGCTGGATGTCTCTCTTCCAGTAATACCTGTTGCAGCTGAGATATGAGAAAAAAAAAGAGTCAATTCAAGTATCTGAAAATGATTGTATGACATCGCTGTTGTAACAAAAAGTAACTTCATAGTACATTGGCTAGAGATATTGGTGCACAGACTTTGTGCAGTAAGGAAACACGGGCTGTACTCTTGGAAGTGCAGTGGCTGATCTTCAGCAGTGGCACATGGTTTTCTGTTTACATGAGTGTAAACTTAGCTGTTCTGCACCTAATGTGGCATTGCTGCCTGCTTCTGTCACTTGTTCCACAGCTAGTTGTGTGGTTGATCTTGGGTGTTATAGTCAGAGATGGAAGTTATGGGCCATAGAGGAAACATCTCAGGACAGTGACCAGATCCAGTGTCAGGACGTGTCTCATGCTGCATACTGAGGATCTCTTCTGCTAAAGCTTTAGAAAACAAGTCCAGGTTGCTGGGTTAAATGTTGCTATTAAAGCAACTAGCAGGAGTTCTTCCTGATCTCTAGTGGAGCTGCTCTTTGAATTCCTGTCTTTGTCATAGCTCATAGAAGGCTTTATACAGATGTAGCTCTATTTATGGTACAGGGTCAGGACTCTAATTACTAGAGCACAGCCAAAGGAGCAGCCTTCCTTGCTCTGACTACCCCATGCACCTCAAATGCAAAGGGAAGAGGAAAAACCAGAACACATCAGAGTGTGTTCTTGAGAAGCTTTTCCACAGCTTTTACAGAATGCACCAGTGGCTTAATGTGACATATTCTATTTTTAATGCAAGCAGATCCACAGAATCACAGAATGACCCGGGTTGGAAGGGACCTCAAGGATCATGTAGTTCCAACCCTCCTGCCTAGCAGGGCCACCAAACATACGCCTTTACTAGATCAGGTTGCCCAGAGCCCCGTCCAACCTGTTCTTGAACACCTCCAAGGACGGGGCATCCACAACCTCCCTGGGCAGCCTGTTCCAGGACCTAACCACTCTCCTAGTAAAGAACTTCCCCCTAACATCCAACCTAAATCTTCCCTCTTTTAACTTAAAACCATTTCCCCTTTAGATCCCTTTAGAATCTTAATGTCATCTAGAAAACAAGCAAAATAGTGGCTCTCAGGATCCAATATTTGGATTGGAGAAATTAAGCTGCATTACAAGGTCCAATGAACAGGAGCATGAACTGTCTTGTGGTTTTGTTGCAAGCTTGCCATCTGCCTAATTGTCTAAGAGGTACAGATGTTGTGGCTCCTTTGCTACCCTCAAGCCTCTGACAAGTTCAGGTAAGCTGGAATACTTCAGTGAGTGCAGTGTACAGTCTTCTTATTAACTGCTCCTCTGTTTTGGTGGAGCAGATGTGCTTTTAGATTTACCAAAGAATAAAAATTGTTGTCTTGAGCCACCCCAAAAGCGTATGTGCAGTACTTGGGGTTTAGGCAGTATGTTGTTACCAGCTGTTGCCAGCTGCTAGGCGTCCAATATATATAACCTCTTCTCCTGCTTTGCTACTTGCAGCTGGCAGAACTTTTCCATCTATCTATCTCTGCCCAAACTTCCAGGAAGGAGGCTTTAAGGTCTACCTGGGGTCATGTGTCACTGCATTGTGAAAACTGTCATCTTGATGTATTAGAAAAGCCCTGCTGTAGCATGCCAAACTTCTGTGGACTCTTCTTTCTCTCAAAGAAATTATTGCACAAGAAGTAGACACTTGTATTTTCCAGGGATCTAATGGAAGACAGTATAAAACCTTAAAGCCTTTTTCTCCAGAAGAACTGATTGTTCGTTACTGTTCATTGTAAATTTACATTTCTCATGCAGTGTTGGATTAAGAATGTGATAATTGTTGTGGTGCTGTACCACTGTATCTTCAGGTATCTTTGTTTAAATAGCCAGGTCTGAAAGTTAGAAAAATAGCTCTTGAACAAAATAGCTGTACTGAAATGTCAATTCTGTGTCAACACAAAACCTTTGATTGGATATGCACTCAGTTAATATTGATTAAAATTGTGGTCACAATTAAGCCAGAGTCTGGTGCTGGTGCCCTGGTGTTGCTATAGGCAACCAACACATTGCAAACCCACTGAATATTAGATTTAAATTTAATATTTCCGTGGTCTCCTTGATAGAAACTAGATTTCTTCCCATAGGTGAGGAGAGCTCTGACAGCCCTGAGATCATGCAGAAGCCATGCTAACAAGATCAAGGATTTTTATTTCTGCTCTCGATTATTTTTTAATGCCTTTCCACTGCAGAATAGGTTTTCTGTTTAAGTCTCTTTCCTTTGCTTCCAGAGTCATCAGGGGCAAACACACCAGAAGCTGTGCAATGTTCAGCCTGTGTCTCTTAGTTTAAAAAGCAGATTTTGAGTTTACACTTCAGCAATGCCTTGGATTCTGGCTGGTCTCCCCATGGAGCTGCTGGCCACCTTCCCGAGAAACCAACAAGGAAACTCAGGACAAAACAACACTAAATGAAGAGATTGCATGTGTCAACTTTCATTTGGAGCTCAGCAGTGCATGGCTCTCCCTGAAGCAGTGGGATTTCTCCAGCCAAAACAACTCAGTAGAAAATGAATCCTATCCTTACAGTGATACTTACATAGTGTAGGGGATGTGATGGGTCCTAATGGCTAGATGTGTGTTTCATAGGCAATTTCTGATGTGTTCTTGCGTCACTGATGTTTGTCCTAATACCCTTCAGCTGTTCTTACTGAAATGGGATGGTAGTCAGCAGCCACTGTGAGCTACACACAGCCTTTTGGGATATCAATGTGACATCCATATTCCTTGATGTCCCTAACCACCCACTGCTCCTCTTGTTCATACAGACAAGTCATTAGCAGCTGATGGGACGTCCAGTTCTGAAACCATTTCACTTTCATGTGGACCATAAGTATGTGATATATATGTAAAATAAATGAAAATATTTCTATAACTATTTTCATATCAGCTTAATGGTTTGGCAGTGTCTTTTAGCTAATTCATATAGAGTTAACAACATATTTCTGTACAAGCAGCACATCATTTTTTTTTTTCCTCTAATGGGTTTCTTACATCTTTTATGAAACCTATTAATGTCCATTATGGAGTCAAACTGGTGGTAGCGATGGCTGTTGAAACCAGGTGAGAAAATTAGCGGGTCTGTGGTACTGTTTCCATCCCAGGAGCATTTGAGGGTTCATCTGTGTTGTAACCACATCAACTAATCCAACATAGCACAGATTCCTGAATTAATGTTAACTTTAAGCATTTCTGTCCAGGCTGCTCCACCCTGGAGCCCAGCAGGACTACAGATCTGTCCCAGAAGCAGGTGATTTAGCCTCCAGGGAGCACCATGCTTTTCTTATTGCATGGTGAGAGTAGAGTGTACCTCAGGTAACTGATCTAAAGTTAAGTGTGGCTATCTTCCTGCTGCACTGCCTTCACTTAGTAGCAAGTACCTCAGCACTCCGAAATTTTTTTAGCTACGTGAAAAAGATTTGCCTCCAAGCTATGCAAGAGTGCATGCTGGTCATGCACAGATTGTATTGCCTCTTGGTTGTCATTCGCTAACTAACATATTCAGGCTACTTCCAGTAAGGTTGCTTGCTTGCTTGGAGCCTGGTGGGATTTTTATTTATTTATTTATTTATTTGTGGATGTTCACTTAGTTGAATTGAGTTTTATGGATCCTAAGGGATGTATTTTGTAGGTAACTCTGCAGGGAGGCAGTGTGGAAAGCCAGGCACATATTTTCAGGCAAAAAAAAAAAAAAAAAAAAAAAAAGGAAAGAAAAGAAAAAAAAAAGAAAAAAAGAAGAAAACTTGATTTATCCTAAGTCATTTGCTGAACTGAACTGTAATTACGTTTTCAAGCAATCTCTATGCCCTGTGGAATATTGTACGGAGTTTCATTGCTTTTCTGTTTGTGCAAGGCAATGATTACTGCAGACAGTGTGTGCAACTCCTGCATCCTAATAGGAGATTGCCGCCCAGTTTCAGTGCTGCACTATTCTCTCCTAAAAACTGTCAGAAAAGAGTTCCGGATGGAGGACCTTTGCATCCTTATGCTCTTGCAAAAGAATGGGGCAAACTGTGTGAATTGGCTTCTAGTAGAAAGACTTCTACCCAGTAAAAATATTTCTAAAACATTTTGATTTCTGCAGGGAACTCCTGTACTGTTTTGGCAATGGAAGATGTCTAAAATGCCCCTGCAAAAGCTATCTGGTACAAGTTTTAAACTAAGTCTGCCTTGGTTGTGTCTGTAAAATAAGTGACTCAATAGGTAGGAAAGCAGAGACTTAGGTGGAAAAGTCTCTAGGTGCTTTATGAGCACTGTACTTAAACAAGTGCAAAGAACTTTTTAATACACATTTGTTTTAGGAAAATTATATCAAATATTGTAAATGTGTGAGTTAAAATAGAAAATTCTGTTGGACTACTGCTGGGTTATTGTGTGCTGGGGAAGGAAAAGACTGATGTAAAAAGTCAGAACTGACTAATCGTAGTATTGCTGTGACTTGTTTCTGGCTTTGAGCTGCTGTGAAGAGTTTTGTCTCTCAAGGGCAAGTGGCCCCAAAGGACTGAATATGCAGTGTTATTTCCTGAGCAATCTCTGAGGCACTCAGGGCGCAACGCAGGCTCCGGAAAGAGCCCTTTTATTCACAGACATATGTACAATCGGACTTAGCAGAGATTTGAGGCTTTCCTTCACAGTGAGCTGTTCTGGCTATGCCTTTTCCTGGTTAAGATGTCTCTATTCTGTATTGTGCTATTTTGCAAATCAGCAAGTTTTCTTTGAAAGATAGTGCTAAACATGCTTTTTTAAATATTATTCCTTATTGCTAGCCCTCCTACCCCATGTTATTTCAGATTGCTCTTGAGTCACATTTAGTTTTTAATACTGTGCTACTCCCTCATATGTTGTGTGCAATTGCAAGGGAGCATTGCAGTAGAATCATCAAATGGCCTGGGTTGAAAAGGACCACAGTGATCATCCAGTTTCAACCCCCTTGCCATGTGCAGGGTCACCAACCACCAGACCAGGCTGCCCAGAGCCACATCCAGCCTGGCTCTGAATGCCTCCAGGGATGGGGCATCCACAGCCTCCTTGGGCAACCTGTTCCAGTGCGTCACCACCCTCTGTGTGGAAAATCTTCCTCCTAATATCTAACCTAATCCTCCCCTGTCTTAGTTTAAGGCCATTTGTCCTATCACTCTCCACCCTCATAAACAGACGTACCCTTCTTCCCTTCAAGTATTGGAAGGCCACAGGTCTCCCTAGCAACTTCTCTGTCCTTGGTGCGAGAACCATCAAGCTTTGTGTGAACCTGCAGAGAGACTGCAGGTGAACGAACTGGGTATAGATGTCTTGCAGCAGAGGTTTATAAGGGTCTGTGTGTGTCAGGGTGTAACTGTTGCCTACAGGGTGTCAGTGTGCACAAGCACGCCGATTCTGGGATCAGCTGAGACACGGCACATAAACTGTCACATCTATAGTAAGCTGTAGTACCACAGAGGAAAAGAGCCCACACATTGCTTCCACCCACAGAAAAGGGAGCCATGAGCTTTCCCCATGTCAGTGGGATGACATTTCTTCCAGAAAGCAACAGTAGGGCTGATGTCGAAGTGCCAGAGGCCAATGTCCTTTAAAAAGGCTTCTGAAGGAGAGAACAACACTTGAAAGTCTGTTGAGCCTTTGGTAGACACAAGCCTGCCAACAAAGACTGGTGGGATGGAGAGAACGTTTCCAGGGGATATTTAATACAATACTTTGGTATACGTATTGCCCTTTTTGCAAAAAGGTCCTCTCAGCAATATCTTATTTTCTAAACATCAGCATAAATTTGCCACCCTTTTCATTATTCAGAGGGAAGAGGTTTCTGCTTTCTGCTAGGGTTCGCTTCATTTCTTACTCCAGGAAAGTGGTCTGCACAGCCAAGGCCAACCTCTTCACAGCATAGGTATAGCAATCAGTGTGTCAGAGACCAAAAGCACTTGCAGCTCGAAAAGACCTTGCTGTAATTTACAGCAATTTTAAATGGCACTTTGAGGAATACTTGTCAATATGTTCATGGGGAAATAAGTCACTCAGTTAATCACTCCAAGCATTAATGACTCCGGCTTTGGGACACCTGCTTATTTTGCAATGCACTTTTGTACACCTGCCTGACAGCAAAACAGAATTCGAAAACAGAGAGGTTTTATTTTCCTTCAAATACTTGAGATTGCAAGCTGTTTCTTTTATCACGGTTATGAGTATGCAGTACTTGCTTCTTCTGCTGGATGATAGCAGCATTCTAGTTAGGTTTTTATCCTTGTCCTGCACCAATCTGATCAAGACGCATTTCTACACTTAGGAGACAAGTGGCAAGGCTTCTTTTGATCTGCACTATATTTCTTGTATGAAAGAGGCACTTAAGCAGAGATAAATCCTTGTACCAGGCTTGAAGAAAATTCGATAGAATGTTACCAGTGAAACGCGGGATGGAGTGGTTAACACACCTGCTATTTTCCTGAGCTTTGCTGCTTTTCTTGTAGCCACAGACTACAAGCGCAGCTACAAAATATCCATGGCAGGGATTGAATGGCAGGAGATTAAGTGTTTGGGGATTTAACAGTGTTTAATGAAAAGGTAAGGGGGAGAGAGTGGAGTTGCTTGGGAGCGTAGGGAAAGGGAAATTACTGAGATATGCAGAAACACTACTTTCTGGAGAATTCCGGATTATGATATTAATGCTCATTTTTGCGATCTCAACAGAGTGATGCCTGTCAAGTGTTAGAATAACCGTATGGAACTTGCCACCCAGTTCACTGAATTAATTGAATTTAATTTTAAATATACAATCGATGACTTTAAAGATTTGGGGCAAGTATTTCAGAAATAATGTGTGTGAGAGAAATTTGCTGCTGCGTAAATAAAGCATTCAGCAGAATGTGACTTCACAATCAAATAGTGCACTGGAAAAGTCACTGGCTGGAAGCTTGTTACTCAGGTTTGATGTACAAATGCCAGTAATCATCTCTTCAGAGGCATGAGGAAGAGTTTCAGGTTACTGAGATGAAGTGGTTGAATAATAATTTCCCCACTGAGAAATAACTGCGAGTTGGAAAATGCGAAGAAAGTTATTTCTCCTCAAACTGTGAGGGAGGTCTGAGGCAGAAATCAGTTCTGAAATCTCACTGGGGAGAAACTTTATCAAATTTGCAATGCCTTGACTCTGTGTGCGTTTATAATCTCAAATGTAAAGTTTAAGAAATTCACTGCTTGTTAATAGTTGTGTTTATGCACTTGGGCTCTAATTACTATTGAAATGTAATTTTAGCAGTAGAAGTTTAGTATGAGGAAGGAAATCAGATTAATTTGTTATGACACCAGAAAGTGGATAAACATAAAGAGGAGTGTATGTATGGAGGCTGTTACTGGGAGCAGAAACAGTACCTACGAAGTATGACTAGATTTAGCTGCGGATTGAAAGTTGACTTTGTTAAAAAACATCAATCATCAGAGTGAAAAAAACACATAAATCCAAAGTTAGTAAATGAGTTACTTATGTTCATACTCAATGATTTTTATTTTTATTTTTTCCAAAGTCACTGATACCTGTAGGAATATAATTCACTTAAATATACCAATTTGTCATGAATCTTTACCTTGTACTTTAAGGCACTGAAAACAACCAGACCTACAAAAGATTTACTGGGAGGAGCAAAAAAGGTCTTTTTACCTTTTCAGTTCAGTGCTTCAGGTCATTCTAACCTGGTGAAGCCCTGTGCCTTATCGCCCTTGTGATGGGTGGGTGTAGTACAACCTTGTCTCCACTATCATGTTCTGTAAAACAGTGCTTCAATATACACTGCTGGCTTTCTTTCATACAAACTAGTTAATAAATGCTTATCTGTGCTACTTGATGCTTTGTAAAGCTTACTGCTAGAGATTCAGCTGTTCTAATAAAGTTCCTTTCTCTCACCATAGGGAAATGTCTGCTTGTGAAATCACTGCAAAAAGGTGAAATAAGCTTTCAACCTTGAAATAGCTGTCTATGGACTAACAATCTTAGTAATATAGTCAATCTTCATTCAGTATCTGCAGTCCTGATCTCAAGGCATAAAGTATGTAAGTCTTGGCTTGCTGCAGTTCTCAGAGAACAGGAGGATTCCCGCAGTCTTAGGCCTGAAAGTCCTTTTGTTAGCGTTGCCATAAGCACAGTTCAGTATGCCTAGTGGAACTGGAGGGAAAGGACTGTAATATAAAGCATCCTATTTATCTCTTCTCTGTCCTTTCCTTGGATCCCTGGCTCTGCCACTGCCCACCTGTGCTTGTTCTCCCAGGTACTGTTAGATGGTTGTATGTATGGCAGGCTGATTCCTCCAAGAAACCTACCAAGCTCTTAAACAATACATTTTTACCCAGAACACTTTTATGATTCAAAGGCTGATTTTCTTGAGGAAATAAGTTCTGGCTGGGCTTTGTTCTCTGACAGGCTTGGATGAAATCAGTAGAGTTCAGGGCAAGTGGGGAAAAGGACTGCACATAAAGAGCTGTTACACTGAAGTATGGAATGGCTTCCTAAAGCTTTAACCAAAGAGTGACTCAGACTGGTAATGTTACTGCTTTTCCACATTTACTGGCTGGGCTAACACTCACCTGTGTGGGTGGGGAAATGTTCTCTTAAGAGCAACTCAGTCATGAGCTGGATGATCACGTAAGACTTCCTGCTTCATGTACCATCATTCTTAATGGAAATTGGGGCTAAGTGTGAGACTAACCATCCTCTCTTTAGTGGGATATGGTTGTGAATCTTCAAAAGCATTCAGCCCTTTAGTTATTGGTGAGGGAAAGGATCATGTCACTAAATTGAGTTGCACACTGCTCACCAAGGCAGTGTTCCTAGAGAACTGAAGTGGAGCATGTTCGATCTGGGCTACTGAGACATGCTAACTTTGAATCCAGCAATGATATTTTTAGAATTGGTTTCCAAAAGTGGAGCTATGCTTTAATTTCTATGCAGGACCAGAATGCTATGATGGCTGACCCTTATAAATGCTTGAGTAGGTCTGGAAGAAGCACATCTATGTCTAATGAGTCTAATTAGAAATTAGGAACTTGCATTTCTACAGCTTGGAGTGTGGAGAAAAGGATTTAATGTAGACTGTGTCTTGACGTAAGCATTATTACGTGTGCATGGGGGAGAAGAAAGCTGACCCTGGAAAACCTCTCTCTAATATCTCCTGATTTTTTGAGAACAAAAGCCCATGGCCTGTAGTGTTCAGATTTGTACATAAATGCTGAAATGCACTTCGTTGTGGTAAAAATGCAGGTTAAGGCCTGGAATGCTGTTGTTTTATTCCATTTTCTCAGCTGTGCTAAATGCTGCTTTCAAGCCCCTCTGCGGCACACAGGAAAATGTCAGCATGTTTTCTGAAGCTTGTGAAAACATGAAGAAGTGTTGGAAAGTTGTTCTTGAAGTGCATCCTGCATCTATAACATGGCTGGATTGCAGGAGGACAGGAAGCTTACACTATAGTTATGTCTTTCCATCTCCCATCAAATTAGTTTTTGTAAGCTGATACAAGCCAGTTTTAACTCTCCTCTCCAAGGATAATTAGTATGTCACATTTCAGCCTCAGTGAAAATTAGCAGCAGGGCAGAAGAGAGGCCCAAAATGTGCCCCACTGTGGGAAGGACAAACAGGATCCAACCTGGGGTCTGCATGGCAGCTGCCTGCAAGCTGTGCACCACACTCCAGTTCTTGAGTTGGCCATGGTTTTGCACTCTGCTTTCCCTGGAGCAAGCTGGCACAGTTATGATGACAAGTGCATCAGGGGGCAAAAGAAACACATCTTTTAGGAAGCAAGATTTGGTAGCGCCTCTGTTTTTCTACAGCCTCTTACTTCTTGGGGTCCCTTCCAACCCAAACCATTTTATGATTCTTTTGAAGGAAATCAGAAGGGTTGGTTTTTATAGAAAAGTCTGTCAACAGCTCAGTGGAAGCCAGCAATCTGCAGAGTAACAACTTGAAAGGCACAAGGCATGTTAATGAGGGGTGAACTTAAACCATATGATAACACGGCCTTTTGGGTTAAGACTGTATGAGGGCCATTCTGAATATCATGTTTTGTTAACTTTCATGTTTTGAGGCTGTAAGCTTCTTCCTTCTACCCTCTGTCTCAGCTTCTCTATTCCTGTTCCTCTGATGCATCTCCTATTGTCCCCAGTAGCCCAATGTTCCTCTGTATATTGGTTGTGGATTTTTATACTTTCAAAGATGAATTGTGATTTCCTTCAGGCAGAAGATGAAAAACATATCTAAGCAACAGATTAAATGGCTCTGTGAAAGCCTCAGTTACAACAATGCTGGCTTTTCCCACTCCCACACAAATTTAGATTGAATGAAAGCATGGTTCAGAAACCTGCACTGGTGTCTCAGGCCCTTTAAATAATCAGCTGTCCATCACAAAATGTCTGGATTACATAGTATAGCAGCTCAGCTCCTGCTGTGCTGTGTTTCTTTAGCAGAGTTCCATTTTTTGCTTCTATGGACTTGTGTCAAAATCTGAATCAAAATACAAATTAATTCCTATTTAAAGCTCTAGCACTCGGGGGCAAAGGTCCATCTGACCTCCACCAGACACCAGCGCCTGGGACTGGGAGGAAAGATGAGTCATAGCTTCAGTTGCCACAGTCTGACATCTTTAGTATAGGTAAGAATTGAGGTAAGAATTATTTTACATTTTAAATCTTAGAAAGTCTTAGACTATTTTTTTAAATTCAGATGGAAAAAGTCATGTTCAAGAACAGTCACCATCCCTGGAGGTGCTCAAGAAACATTTAGATGCTGCAATAAGAGATATGGTTTAATGTGTAAATATTGGTGGTAGGTAGACTGTCAGATGTGATCTTGAAGGTCTTTTCCAACCTTGTTGATTCCATGATTGCAAAATGCCCTTGCACCTAATCTCCTGTCGCTGACTTTGCTGCTGCCAGTATCTCTCGGAGGAGTCATGCCCCACGCCCCAAATGAGTGCAGCCCCTCACCTGGTGCAGGAAGGCACCTGCCAGCCAGAATCAGCATGGGCCATCTGCTTCTGCACAGCACTGCTGGGTAGTGATCTCAGCGTGCTTCACGCCCCAGGAACTTTGTGCAAACACATTTTCTTGCACTGGGTAACAAAGAAGTCCTAAATGTTCCCATGCTATTAAGTGACTGTGGAAGCAGTGTGGGTCAGATGCAGACAGTCAGTGGAGATGGTAACACTGTGGGTGAAAAGCAGTCACTGCAGTGCTGGTGGACTTAGCTCTGCTACTCCAGTCTTGGCTTGCTCAGCCCTTTCTGCAGAGAGGGCAGTTCACTGCACTGTGTTCCTGTGAAGACAAACTGTTCTGTCTCTGCAACCAGCCTGCAGCTCTCAGGACTGTTCTGCTCACCACTAATCCATTTTTCATTTAAAAGGGGAAGGAGGAATTTTGGTGGATGTAGCTTTTTACCATTATCTTAGATTTCAGAGCTACTCTCTGTAACACTGCAGTGCAGTGAAGGTTTATCATCTTTCTGTTCAGATGGAGCTACAAAACCTAAGTTGCTGTGCTCCTTCTAGGAGCTGTGATCCTTCTGGTGTCCCTCTTACTGATGGTACAGGGCAAGTTGTGGGGAAGGGAGAGCAGAGGAAATACTGTTCTAGATTACCACAGGGCAGGTTCATTCTCCCAGAAACCTGCTCACCCTTTCAAGATCACACAGCTCTATAAACTAAAAGAGAAGAAGCAAGCTTATAAAAACTTGTTTCCCATGATATAGACTGCTGGAATAAGGTGGAGTAGTGGAGTAGTAGTGGAACCCATATAAGGCTCAGAAGGACTTACACCTATGATATCCCAGTGCTTGGACAGGCAGTGCATACTCTGTCACGGCTGCTGCTGAAATAAAAAGGCACCAGGACAACTGCAAAAGTGATCCTTCTCTTCAGCATGTTGGATTCTTATCTAGGCAGTACAAAATACAGTATCACCAGGATTCTGCCAAAAAAGACCTGGGAGTGCTGGTAGATGGAAAGCTGGGCATGAGCCAGCAGTGTTCCCTCATGGCCCAGAAAGCCAACCAGATCCTGGTCTGCATCCACAAAGAAGAGAAAGGCATCTGAATTGGACCTTTCAGTTGGTTTCATCACTCAAAAAGAGCATTATTTCTTTGTTTTTGGCATCATAGATGAGAGATTTTCTGTTGTTCCCATCCTTTTTTGATATTTTTCAATAGCTGGTAGCTTCTAATCAGATTGTTCCAAGATCAACCAAGTAGAACAGAACTAGTTTTGTTATGTTTTACTTCTAACTATCCTTTTCTCTCCCTCTGACATAAGTACCTGGAATGCCAGTTTTCACTGTGTGGCTGGTGGGCAGGACATAAGCAGATGTGTAGAACATTGGCTTTCCCAGCATTGTTAAGAGCTGAACCCTGGGCTGCTGAATCTTTCTGTATCAGCCGTTATAAATGACTGCTAGTAAAATCTACAATTTAAAGCAGGGCACTTAGGTGAAAAGCTGTGTCATCCTTCATCAGTGCCTTACAGCATCGAGTCACTAGGGTTAATCGTATGAAAGGAATTGGCAAACTGTCAAGTCTTTTTTTTTAATCTAATTGCCCTTGCATTTTGATAATCAGTGGGAGCCACTGACCCTTAAATGAGTCAAAGCCTTCAAATCATTGTCTTTGGCAGTAAACACGTTGATGTGGTTTCCAAATACAGTGATAGTCTATAGTTTTAAAAACTCTTTTGGTTATCATTTTCAAAAAGTCACCATAGCTGAATTCACCTTCAGCGAGTTACGTGCTTCCTTCTGAAGCCTGCGTTATGTGAGTTGAGACAAATGCAAAAGGAAAAGGCATTAAATATAAAAGAGGGAGTCTTTTGTATTTAATCTGCTGAAGTCTTCTGGTAACTCCAGGACAGTGTTTCAGGCTTTTTTCTGTTTGGCAAGCTGCAAATACTGGTCCTAAAAATATGAATAAGCCTTTTGTAAATGAGTTTTAAGTGTTAATTAAGGATTTCTAGCTATGGTTATGACCTGCAGGAAAATGTTTAATTGGCTGTTTTCCCTAGCTGGTTAAACACTGTCCTACAAGAGAAGAGAAAGACTATATGCTTATGGGATTTGAATGCCTCAGACCCAGCGTAAGCCAGGATTCCTGTGCTTAGCACTGCAGCAGAATTTTTTTCCTATTGCTTTTCTGATATTCTCAGCAAATTTGGGGTGAATCCCTAGCAGAAAGCAACTGTCTTGTAGCAGTAGCATCTGGAAATGCCTGCAGTAGCATAGATATGAAGGATGAAGAACTCCATTCGCATATAGCACTCCAGACTCCAGCATTTCATGTAAGAGAGCATCCACATGGCAGTTACCACTGCATTGATACAGATTCATTGAAGTTAGCAGTGTGAAGAACAAGAGGGTAGAAAATGGCTGAGGACCGTATGTGCAAGGAAACCTTTAAAGCAAGCTTTGTCTGAAGAGCGAGCAATATTCTGCTTATTAATGTAGATTGGAATTTCCTGCTAGCTGTGAATAATGCAAAGGTCACTTACCAGCTGCAAGCAAACAGCGTGTGGTTGATTCTAAAATTAGTTAATCTCTAGCACTGCTGTTGCTTTTGCCTGCATTTCTGGTTCTTTACCTTAGGCTTGGGAATCCTATTAAAGACAGCACAAGATCATAAGAAAATTCACTTTTTTTGCCCCCTGTCTGTGGGCTTCTGTAAACAACTGCAATTGAGATGGCTAGGTGTCTGTTGCTCACCATATGGCCAGGGTATTATGACCCTAAAACTCTTTATACAGGCTCAGTGGTTTGATTTTAACTCTCAAATAGCCTAGTTATTTTTTCCTCCCAGTCAGCTGCAGTCTACTAGCACAACAATGTTATCTGCAACCATTTTACATTGATTTTTTTTTTTAACTATTACTTATTCATCCCTAAGTTTTCTTTCTTGTCTCCAAATAATAGCCTCAGGAAAGCTTCAGGTGTTTTCTGCTGATGAACTGATAGCCTGCTGGTGTGGTGACGCAGCAGCAAAACCAACCTGGTGGTGGGAAAGTTGCATTCCTTGGATGGAAAGAAGGACAATAGCATGGCAGGCATAGAACTGCCCCTATGTTAGCTGACATGCTCATCCCTGGAGGACACCTGCCTCCTCCTGTTGAGGATCTTGCAGAAAGATGTTAACCTGAAAGCTGTATAAAATAGATATATTACTTCAGAGCAGACACACCTCTCTTGAGACATCTAGCTGATCCTTTGTCTGCAGATGTCATTTGTATGGCAGAGAGGAGGTAATGGCTAGCAGGAATGCAGCCAGCTGAAAACGCTGGAGGAACCTGAGTGAACAAACTGTGCTGTGCAGGTACAATAAACCAAATCCTTTTCTCTGCAGAATATCACAGGGCAGATGCTGGTCAGTTCAATACACATCACAGATCATGGATGGCCAGTCAGTTGCTGTTTTGAGTGTATGTGCACTGTGTATCAGAGCCTGATGTGGGATGTAGGCATCTCCAGTCTGTAGGTGGATCAGACTACTCTGCATGTGCTGCCAGTGCCCACTGCAGGCAGAGCTGCCTCAAGGCAGATATAAAAACAACAAGGCCTATGGGACTTCATTTTCAGTACAGACCTAGTCATATCATCTCGAGAGAGTATTTTGTAAGATATGATTGTTTTCTGGAAGTCTGTGTGGTTGGGAGAAATGTGAACTGGAATGCCCTGCATCCTGTGAGCACTGTGGACATTTGCACCCTGACAGGGAGATCTTACAATACTATGCTGTGCAAAAGCCTCCAACATCTTTCTCTCCAGCTTGCTCATTGTATAGAGCTCTTTATATTCTGATATACCAAAAGAAGATGTTATATTTTCTTCTCTCATAATTCTGTTTTGACAGTGATAAGTGTACTTAGCAAGACAGCAGAGGCTGCAGAAACACTCCGTAAAACACTCTGTGGAAATGCTATTGTGATTCTCAACTGATGCTATTGAAGAAAGGAGTTTTTCTTCAGATTTTAATGGCGGACTGTGAGTACAGTGTGGTCAGGTGTGGAAATCTCTATACTGACGACAGCTACAAAACCGAAGAGCCAGCATCAGCAACATGCTTGCTTTTACAAATCATCCAAAAAATAATAGTGACAGGGAAGGGAAGCCCTCCAAGCCACATCCTTATGCTCACTGAATTTTTGTGTAGCCTGGCCCACGTCTTGCTGTTGGCAGGTGGGTGGTTGATGGCTGTGTGTGCACAGGATGGACAGGAGGAGGCTGCTGTTGGCATAGCTCATAACAGTGCACTGAGAGAATTCTGCAGCCATGTGGAAGTCCTCAGAAGAGATTATGTCCAGTTTCCTATTTGAACTCAGCTCTTTCTTTTTTGGTAGATGTCAGAGATATTTGTATTGTATATTTGCAAATATTGTATATTTGCATTGTCTTGAGGAGTATTTATCTGTATCACCCGTGTCTTTCAGAATCCTTTCAAGAACATCCAGACTGTACTAGCAGGAGAAGAAAGGAACATTCAGAAAAACTGATGCTTGATGATTCTGGAAAGGCAGTCATAACACTGCATATTTTAAAGCAAAAAATATTTTGTATTGATACAGAGCAGAAAATACAGTGGTCTGAAATGCTTGCTGGTCAACACTGTTCCATAATATTTAGTCCAGGGGAGCACTGGAAAGGGGTTAAGTCTTAAAATCTGATTTAATCTATGAGAACTTACATTTTCATTAAGCCTCCCATTTATGTGTCTTCTTGGAATAGACTGACTCTTCACTTTTTAAAATTCCAGCTCCTGGTTTCTCTGCCCTCCCTTGCATAGTCTCATAACCTTCCAGGAGGCAAAAGATGGAGTCATAGGATTGATGAGATGGTAGATAACTTCTCACATTTGAACTGCCAATTCCAGTCCAGCAATGGCTGGAATAATTATATATATAATACCAAGAATAATTACAATGCAGTTGTTTATTTGGACAGAAAGCAAGAGATTTTTGGGAAGACCAAATTCTGCAATACTACTAGCTGCAGAGGAAAGCAGTTGTTGGCCATCCTCCAGGTTGCTGTTCCTCACCAGCAAAAGATCTGTTTTCACAGGTTACCATTTGGCTTTGAAGGACTGCGTGGCTCTGCAGGATGGCCTGCTTTGCCCTAAGCATGACAGGCTGCTGTCAGTCACTTCAAGGAGAAACTGAGTTGCTGATGGCAGCTCTGAAGGGTCTGGAGAATTAGGATTAGCTGGGGACATAAGGCCCCAGGTGTACCTTGAGCTACTTTAGCAAGTAGTAACTGCCAGGTACCATGGAATGGCAGCTGCCAATGCCCAGTGTTTTTGGGGTCTCCATACCATCCCCTCTCCTTTGTTCCCTCCCAGCTCCCCCTTACTTCAGATCTGCTGATAAACTCATTCACACTCATACACGGGAAATGGGCACTGATTTCCTTTGTTACTTTACGTTACATGCCTGGGAATAGAATGCAAAGAACTCTTTCTTACTCTGCTGTCTCAGGTTTATCCACACTCTTCCTTTCTTTCTCTCATTCTTGTTTCTTACTGTATCCGTGAATCAATCTGTGTCCCATCACAGCGTATTTCTACAACACGCTGAAAGTTATAATAGCAAACTTATAAACATGCTGGGGGGAAGCCACCTGAAACAGGGAGTGTTTCTAATTATGAAGCTAAAGCTGCCTGGCTAAGCTGTTTGCTTCTTTATTACACCTTGAACAGCCTGAAAATGTGCTTGGCTACAATTAGACTTTGAGATACAATAGGTGAATTGTAAATGAAAGCCATCCAGTGGAAAATTACACTATTAGCCTGGAGCAGTAGCCCTAATCTTTACAGTTTATGGTGCTGCACAGCCTACACGTCCAGTAATGTCGTGCGAGTCCATAAAGTTGAAAGGACAGTCTCTTAAAAGCATAACAGTTTAGTTTTTAAAAAAAATAAAAATTAAGTCATTATTACATTCTTTTATGTTTCTTTATTGTTTTTGAATATTCGCAGGCTTTTCTACTTTAGTCTGGCTTAAATGGAAAATAATTTTTCTCTGCCTTACCAAGATACATTAAGCAATGTTTCTGAACGGACTACATTTAATTAGTTTCAGTCATGGTTTCAGTACCTGCAGGGTAAAGAGAAAGTATTTATATACGGATTTCTGTATGGAGTAGGGTAATAATAATTGTGATTTAAAATCCCTGCATCCCACAGTTGTGCTTGGATTTTAATCTCCTTCTTTATGCAGAGCTGTATGAGGAATGGTCCGACCTTATGGTCCAAATTTGCTGCTTTACCAAAACAGTTTACTGACTGGACTAATTAAAAACTGTGATGCACACCTTTAGCCAACTCGATTTGTCACAGTGTTCACGAAGAAACAAGAGTGGCAATGTCACACCTGGCAAAGGAAGAAATGAGCTAAAGCTACACAGAGACAGGCAGGAACTGGGGCCATGTGCATCTGGGCTCAAGAGAGCAGAGCACAGTTCAGAGCTGTCTGAAGCTGTCCTGTCCTGGCTCTAGAAGAGAAGTTGTCACTCTGGCTAAGACTGACATCTGGAGCCAGCTGTCTGAATACAGCCCCTCCTTCATCTGCTTGCTGCAATGGGAGCCAAGGGCATTTCAGATGCTGTTGAGATGTTTTGAATAGGGTCTTCAGTAATTATGTTAGCTGGCTTGAGCACAGGACATTAAAACTGACATCTTGTTCTCCTGCAGTTTAGGATTTGATTAGGTGTCTGTTCAGATGAAGTTTGTCATAGTAATTAGAATTAAAAGAAATAAGAGAGGAGCTTTCACTTGACATATATAGAAGAGCTCTATTTAACAGCTCTTTTCCTGGGAAAGAGGTAAGATGTCTTCCTACTGCTCTGTTTCTCTTAATTCCACTTCTATTTTCTGGTAACAGTTAATTTTTGGTGTCCTTCATTTGTGGATGCACTTTTTTGGGGGAATTGTACTTAAGAGACAGGGGTCAATGCCTTAATAAAGTTATCGAATGATTTGTTATGGGATACAGTGTGTTACATGAAATGCTTCAGTTGTAAGATGTAGAATACTGCTGGTGTGTTTGGATTTAAAGCAATTTGCTTTCTTCTTTTCTTCTGGAAGAGAAGTTTGCTAGTGGCATCTCCCTTGTATTTTTTTTTTTAAATGCTACAAGAAAAAATAGATTGTTTGACCATCTCCCGAAACGCTCACTATTCCTTTAGGTTTGTACTGTCTTTTAATTTATGGAGAACAGCTGTGGAATTGTTCCTCCAACAATGCAAGTGAATCTCGTAACAGATGGTTCTCGCATTGGCTGGGACAAAAGCAGCTTCTTATGTCCTGAGGTGGAATGTTTGTTCTTAAATTCAGTTATCTTGACAGTGCTTGAGTTAAGTCTTTGCTGTTCTCCTTGCACTGCTAAGAATGGTGTCTCTCCAGCATTTCTGAACTGAAGTCCCACTCGCCCTTTAATTTTAGTTTTATAACAAAGGAACAAAATTACTAACTATCCTTAAGCCTTGGCACTGGAGCGACATGTTCAGCTAGAGAAACTGTAATGAAAATGTGAAGTTCCTTCAGCTGGAAATGGTTTTATGAGGGAGGTCTTGCATTTGGTTCCATCAAAGATACTCTCTTTAGACCTTGAGACTGTCTTCCTTCTATTGCATCCAGTGAGGAAAGCTTATTAAAAATAAAGAAAAAAAGAAGGGGTTCTGAACCATGTAATTGTTTGCATATAGAACACCAGGCTTACTCAAGTAACATTTAATCTCCTGTTTCTGAAGCAGGGATGAGTCTTCACACTGCACTGATGTCTAAACCCTTACCTCACAGACTTTAACAGCTGTAGGAGTCTTATGCTTAAAGAAATGATTTTTTTTCACCTGCAGTGTTTCTGTGACAGTCATCCTAAATATGACAAGCAACACGCCAACGCCCTCCCTTTGCTGTGACAGTAGAATCTGTGAATCAGCACAGCCCAGCTGCACTGGTTTCAAGGAGAAGCATCCTGCCTTTGAGGGCCAGCTGATGTGGCTCCAGCAATAAGCTCCAGGCTGCATGCATGTATGAAAGGAGTGTTTTTTCAACTTACCAGCCTTGCTACATCCCTACTGGGAGTGCAGCAGCTGTGCAGGCTCCAGGTTTGTGAGTACCTCAGGCTGGAATTGGTGATCAGGTACTACTGGACTTGCGGGTGAATAACTTGTCAGTCTTGCAGCTGGTTGTGTATGAAGGACAAATGCACTGCATTTGTAGTGTGAGGCTCACTTGAGTAGGTGAAATCTTGATTCAGGTCATTGTCATAGACTCATCTGTGCTCACCTGCATCTATCAGTTTGTGCTCTCCCTGCAGACATGATTAGAAAGTGATTTTAGCAGTAATTTCCAGGCAGAAGTTTCAAGGAGTCCTTCTGGCGTGGCTTTGTAAGAAACCCTATAAGCTGATTGTTAGTGGGCTGCAGCCTTCTCATGAAAAAATGCCTTCTGTAAGATCTGATTGCCTCCTGTAAGATCTATTGGTGGTACAAGACCTAGGCTTCTTCTGGCAGCCTCTGTGAAAATGTTCTTCAGGAGAAGCCATAAAGTACAGTTGTTGCTAGCTGGGGAAGGGTGCGGAAGCAGTGAGCAATTAGTCTGATGTACAGAGAGAATGCATCTTCATAGCATGTGTGATATTGCATGCTCACGCTTTTGCGAGATGTATTGGCTCTGCAAAAACCATCGTACTATCTTCTGTTCTACTGGGTGTCATTTTTTTAATTCTGAATTTTAAATGTCACATACTAATGCAACTGGGTACCTACTGGAGTGATGGGAATAGAGAACAATTACTGAAATGTTTACGCAGAACAAGCAGGAATGTCTGAGTTCAAGGTACCAAGTCTAGTTGTAACTGCAAATGTATTTGGCATGGTAACCTATATAATTAAGATGCCACACTTTATCTCTTTGCATGGGTGCATGTGTCACTGTCAGCACCTCAGGATTATCATGGGCATGACAGCAGCAGACAACTACCTCTGTAATTTACTTGATGCAAAAGCTGGATCCAAGAACTGGTAGCTCCAACTGGAGTACAGCCATACAGATGTATTTAGAAACTTCAAAAACAGACACCAATTCCCTAAATCCTGCCCTTTTATAGCTCGGGAAATAGTTGTATCTTGGAGCAGTTGAAGTAAATGGCCCTAAACTGTACTGTTTGTGCAATTTAATATCCATTTCTGCTCGAAGCAATTCTACAGGGATTATGCATAGTGTAAAAGCAGAATAATTTAATTTTATTATGTTAAAGTCTATTACCTCCTGCAAACAGGAAACAGTTTTCAGCTTCTTAATAATGCCAAAATGACTGAGGTGGGAAATTCAAGTGAATTACATTTCCCTGTTAAAGTACTGTTATGGACTCAGTGTTGACTACTGTTCTGCTTCAGATGTTTGGAAACAGTGCAGAGGTAGAAGCATAAGAAACAGACAGGGGTATTGTAGATGTACAACAGTTGCCCTGTGACTAAACATAATGCCATCTTGACGTCATTCTTAGCGTATAGAATTCACCCTAGTGGCACACAGATTGCAGTTAATTTGTTGGTGTTCTGAGTTGTTCTGGGTGTTTTCCATCCATGACCCTATTTCTGCCTCTGTGATCTCGTTCTCTTGGGCTTGGAACAGCCTTGTTGTGCTGTGCTGGGATCACCCCAAGGTTCTGTAGTAACAGTACTCAAGCTTTTGTCATGATTCTGAGTTTCCAGACACTGATCTTGTAACTTAGACAAAATGTTTTTTTGGAGGTACAATAGTGATAAGTGGGTATTTTTGTTGTTTTTGCTTCAGTCATTGTAGAGACAGCAGTGTTTAAATAGTTTAAATGGCAAGGTAATCAGTTTCAATTGTGAGTCAGTTTCAATTCTGTCAGGCTGGAGCACAGGTTACAGGTAGGTAGTCTGTTACAGAGGAGTTGAGGTTTCTCACCCCTCAATAGCTGTCTCCACATGAGACCCTCTTTGAGACTAATGGGTTCCCGGCTATGGGCCATGAGCTACTTAAGGCTGAAAATAAAAGGTCTGGGAATAAGGAAAGGGAGATGGTAAGAGCCAAAGAGGTTGTGCATAAAAGCTGTAAAGAGACAGCAAACCTAAAATTGTGTCCTGAGATGGCTGCACTTACCTTACAGCCTAATCATTATGATTTGTGTCATCAGTACATTATGTGATTTGGCATCATAATGGGCCAGGACTCTGCCGCTTCTTCTGAAGGTCATTACATGCACTTAGGTATCTTGTGTTTGTACTACACCAACATCAGCTTGGGTAGGTCTGTATGCAGTGAAGTAAATTGAAGATCTTAACCAGGGGTTAAGCTCTACGTACATGAGATTTTTAAAACAGAAGTTCCATATATTAGAAGCTCTCTTATGAGACTCTAATGAGACTGCTTTAGTACGTCCCTAACATTCCTATTAGGTAGTAGTTGAGAAGACATCCTTTCTTCCCAAGCTTGAACAAGGCTTTCTGAAAGTGCTTCAATTAACAACTAATGACAGCCTTTCTTACTTGCTTCTCTTGTTATCTTGAATAGCCAGATAATGAGAACAATCATCCAGAGAGAGTCCAATTTATTTACCATTTTCTATTTCATGGGGAGGCTTGTGGATATTTGAGCAAGTAACATTCCTGATTTGTGATTTTCCGTAAGTGAAGTGCCTGAGTTCAGCTTAAATCTATCACTGCTTTTAAGATGTACATTTCAGATAGCTTTTTCCAGCAGCGCAGATGTTGCAGACCTTAAATTAATTCACAAAACTGCTTCAACCTTGCAAAGGATGGAACTAATAGGTAGGGAAAATAGTATTTCTTTCCTACGTCTGTCCCTTTGATGATAATGGAATTTAAGATATCTGCAAAAGGCTGTTTCAACTAAGTATCTCATGTGCACCAGCATTTGAAAAGAGAGTAACAAGATGGAAGTGTTTCTGTGCCCACTCACAGTGTTAATTGAAAGCTGTGAGGATGAGGAGATAGAAACAGTCTCAAGGGACCATTCTCACAAAAACTGTTTATGAACCATCTCTCCTGTATCCAGATGTATTTTTAAGACATCCTCATTAAGCTAAAAAATGTCATTGGTAATGAGAGGTCTTCTTAATGCTTCCCATATATCAATTCTATAGGCAACTTAGAAACCAGATTGAAAGCCTTCAGAGAAATCCCATTCTTGTGTTTTGTTGATCTGTTTCTACACAGCAAAAGGTAGATGCAAATGTGAACCTAACACATAGGTACCTTAGGGCAAAACACTGAGGGAAGTTGTACATCTTTTATTTCTTTTTTAAGCTCGTGTGTCGCTCTTACCTTTTTAACTGTGATCTCCTCAGGTAAATTAAACTCACAGGGAGAGGAAATGGTCAGTTGTGACAGATCAGTGGAGAGGTTGATCAGAGTTGTGTGACGTAACTGAAACACTGGGGAGCTCTGTCTGAATGGCACTGTTAGGATGAAAATGAGAAAGGAGTTAAGTTCCTGAGGAAGACTAACTCAGCAAAGAGCATGAAGCCATTCACTGGACAATTCTAGAAAAATAAGATAAGTAAAAGAAACAAGCTGTATACTGCACCCAACCTTTAAAATATCCAGAGCACAATTTGTCCTGTAAGGCTTTTAGAATCATAGAATCATAGAATTACCCAGGTTGGAAAAGACCTTGAAGATCATCAAGTCCAACTGCAGCCTAACCAGTAGCCCATCTCTAAAAAAACCTCTGCTAAATCATATCCCTGAGTACCACATCCAAACAGCTCTTAAACACATCCAGGGATAATTTTTGATTTGTTTATGTAATTTTCTGCTTATTATCAAACACTTGCAGGAAGGAACCACTTTTCAGGACTACAATATGGTCTCCTGTCCACTTTCTTTCCCCTGAGGCATAGTTTGAAGTGTAGTATAGGCACTTACTTCTGGTGCGTGCTCTCAAGTGTATTCAGAAGAAATGCATTTATGAAAATGGTCTTATCTCACAGGACAGAACCGTGGAGGAGGACCCAGCTTTCCTGCTTTTGTGTTGAACAACTTCACCTCTCTGGATCCCAGTGTACCCACATATAAAATGGTGATGATTCAGACGCCTCTTTCAAGAACATTTTGAAAGATAAAAAGGAGAACAGAAGAGCTGAGACACATGAAAAAGAGCTTAGTGTCACTACAGGGAACACAAAGAAAGCTATCTAGGTGATGTGGTAACAGAGACAGAAAGGCAAAAAAAAGTTCAGGAAGATGAAAATGAAAATGCCTCAGAGAGTAGACAAATTGCAGTGGGGCTGATCTTTATCAGCAGTGTGGTGCCTGTGACACTGCACGTGTTTCTGATTATCTACTTTGAAAAGGATGTTGTAGAACCAGAAAAAGTTGGTTAGAAAAAAGATATGGTGAAAATAATGGGATTGGTTCTTCTTGAGAAAGCAAATATTAGAAGGTGTTCTAAGAGGAAGAAAATAATCCAAGAGGTAGAAAAGGGACGTAAGGAGCTAGCTGGTACTTGGACTCCTACACCACAACAAAATTTAGTGAGGCTGAACACATCCCATGTTGGAGTGAGAGGCTGTGATGGAAATCCATTCCTATGGCTTGTGGACCCACTGGCACAAGACTCCACCTACTAGAAGGGGAGAGTTGATGGATGAGGAGAGTGCCCAGAGCTACATGCAAACTGCTGAGTTAAGCTCCCTACAAAAATTCAGCATCCCTGATTTGAACCTTAGGCACTGTAAGTACTGCATGGTCCTATGATTGACGACCATTTCTCTGTTCAGACAGAGTTCATTCAGTTCACAAACAATGTTTTTTTGTATTCTGCTATAGTTTCATTATACCTGTTAGGTATCTAGGTGTTGTTTACAGCAAGTAAAATTCCCCCAGCAAGCCACGTCAGTCATTCAGTGGGCTGTTGTGTGATTTAGCAGGACAAACAGTGCCTGAGCACTCCTGCTAGGTGAGAGGATGGATTATTCAGCACACAGGATCCTTAGGGTACTATGGTTAGGCTGCGTTTGGACTTGATGATCTTCAAGGTCTTTTCCAACCTGGGTAATTCTATGATTCTATGATTCTTTCAGAACCCCTTCCCTCTCTCTCATGATTTTGAGGCTAGGTGGATAGGTGGCTGTGGTACTACAGAGCATGGATTTAGTGGGGAAGTATTGGTGGTATGTGGACAACTGGATTAACTTGGATGTCTTTACCAACCTTGGTGATTCTACAATTCTTCAGTAAGGGCTTGAAACGTATCGTCATTAAGGACAGCATATCATTTGAGGTTTTCAGCACAATACACCTATTGCCTGATGATTATTTTTAGCCCTGATTCATAACTTTTTCACAGCACATCTTCTAGTAACACATCGCTTTGGAAGAAGTTGCAAGCACTCAGCAAATCATACTCCGGGACTATGAGCCAGGAGCCCAGCAAAGAATGGAGACCTTACTTAGTGAACCTTATGTTGGAAGTATGGTTTAGGAGACTTGGCACATTTCATGTAAGACCATGGAATTAAAGGTCCCTGTTCTCTAGGACAGCCTAGGTTTGTATAAGGGCAAGGTTATCTTTCCTTCAGTGTGTTCTGCTCCCTCATTCCCTGTGAGACTTGCAGCTTCAGCAAGAAGTCACAATACTTTGGCTTCTCTTCCTTGGCTGCCTTAACCTTCATCTACAGTGTGTCCCCTGAATTACCAAGGACAAGGGGTTACATGAGTGTGTTGTTAAAGCACATAGGTTGCAGGAACTGCAGCAGCTGTATTTTTGAGCTTGGCTAACCAGCCTTGCTGTTTTTCTGTAATGTCAGTATCCTGCAGTTTTAACAGGGGGAAATGAGCTGTAAAGAAAGTCCAGCATGGCCTGACACAGCAACACCGTCACGGCTCAGGGCTATTGGTGCGCACACCTCTGTGCCACCAGTTTTAGCTAAGGTCAGGCCACAGGGACAGCTAGCTTGTTAAATCTGTTGATTTCTCATCATTTCAGGAAGGCTTTTGAAGCTTATCACCAGCATAGGTTTGCTGTCCCCATACTTTCTCTTCTTTGTTTTCTTGGATCTCCTTGTCCAGGAATATCCTTCAGCCCCTCATGGCCACCCATCCCCTCCTGTTCTCCCAACCTTTCCAATCCAGTTCATGTCCTCCCCAGCAGACACTGCATCCCTCCCTTCCTGACAACCCCCTGCCAGTTCCCTGCCCTCATCATTCTCATGCTGCAATTGCTGAGAGGGATATCACCCAGCAGGGAAGGTGACAAGATATATTCCCAGCACACTACAACAAAAAATTATGTATTACACTATATATAAATATACTTTAAAAATAAATTAAATAAATAAAATCAGATACTGTCCAGAATGTAAAATTTTGGTCCAGTGAATAGATATCTGGCAAATGACAAAAACTCCAAATGAAAAGATGTGGGCTGTTTAATGCTTACTGAGCAAAGCAGGCAAAACTCTTGGTGTCTTGCAACAGCCTGCTTCCAGCATGGATTTCTGGAGCCCTGTGCAGGGCTTTAAGGCAGAAGCAGGCACTCCCAGGGAGGTAAGCAAGCAGCAGGAGTCAGGGAGTACTGATGGCTGTGCTCACCCTTCCCTTTCCTTTTCCACCTAAATAGTGTCTCCCCGTTGCTGAAGGAAGGGGATCTCATTTAGCTTTTTGTCCCAGGAAGGATCTTCCTTGAGCTTTTCGTTCCACCTTGTGTGATGTTTCCTCTCCAATCTGCTGCATTGCTTCGAAGGGGGCCAGTGGACAGATGGCTTGATTTAGCCTAATAAAGGAGCTGCCTTCAATGGAGAAGTGAGGCGGAAACTGTCTGGTGTGATATCTCTTTCTGGCACTGTCTGTGGAAGGTGAGGAGACAAGCTGCGGCTGGATGGAGACCAGTTCCATTACAGAGAGCATGGAGAGAAACAAATTTTTCTTCAGAAATGTTAAATGTTGTTTTTTTGCCCTTATTTCAAACAGCCCCTGCCAAGCTGGATTTACCTCAGTATTTAAGACATACTCTGGTCCTTGTTCAGTCTGCTGCACTATCTGAAAGAAAACTAAATAACTTCAGATGCTCTCAAGAATGTGGCTGGCATTTTGCATGCATGTGGCTGGCATTTCACATGCCACCGGATGGAAGCTCAGCATGCTAAAATCCCATCCACCCTTGTTGCTTTTCATCTTCAGCCTCTGGCAGCACTGCTGCTGCTGAGCCCCATGCTGAGCCCAGTCCCAGCTGCAGCAATGGGCAGGCATGGTGTCCTGGCCCTGTGCAGCTCATAAACTGCACTCCTGCAGTAAGCAAGGGGAACATAAAGCCAGCTTAGTACTGCTGGCTTTAATAATGCAGGAGATGAGAGCTGCCACTTCTGGGAATAAAAATCAGATTTTCTTAGGAAATCTTAATTTTGCATGCTTTTTTTTTTTTTTTTTTTTTTTTTTTTTTATGGGAGGGGAGGATGCATCTCTGTCCCTTGGAGACAGAACAATTTATAAGCTACATTCATAAAAATCAGCATTTTCTCTTTAGGTCAGCTGCAACACCTTCATCTCAGTTTCCCTGGTTAGTCACGTAAGGAGTATGCTTCTAATACAAGTGTGTCAGGGAAAAGCTGAGCCAAACAGCACTTGATCAGAGGAGAATCTGTATTCCCCAGCTGCTATTCAGTAGCAGAGACACAGGCGTGGGGGTGAGGTGGGCTCTTATTTTAGAAGCCAAAATGTTTTGTGCCTTCAGAATTTCCTGTGTGTGACTGGAGAGCCACCCGAGGTAGAGCTGCCGGAGATCTGCCTTGGCTTTCACATCCCCACCCCTCAGAAGTGTTTGCTGTGCTGCTGCTCCTGCTCCTGTTTGTAGGGTTATTTCTGTCACAGGCTTGGCTAAACAGAAACTCTCTCCTTATAAATATGGAAATCTGATGATTGAACTCTCCATCTCTTGGGACAAATTCAAAGCACTGTGCTGAAGAGGAAAAGGCAGCTAAGCACTCTTCTTGGCAGCTTTGTTTTCTGTGTTAGTGGAAAGAAAACAGCAAGTTTTTCATGCTAGGATCTGCCTTTTTCAGCAAGGCAAGTGACCTCTTAAGCTGTTCTCAGGGCAGTGTGGTGAAGGCTTTGAAAAAAAGCATGGTGGGGTGAAAACCAGAGTAGTCCTTCCAACCAGAGGGACTGAGTGCACTGTCAGCAAGTTTGCAGATTACCACCAAACTGAGTGGCACAGCTGACACGATAGAGGGAAGGGATGCCATCCAGAGGGACCTGGACAGGCTGGAGAGGTGGGCCCATGCCAACCTCATGAAGTTCAACAAGGCCAAGTGCAAGATCCACCACCTGGGTCGGGGTAATCCCAAGCACAAATACAGGCTGGGCAGAGAATGGCTTGAGAGCAGCCCTGAGGAGAAGGGTTTGGGGCATGCTGGTTGATAAAAGACTCAATATGAGCTGGCAATGTGCTCTTGCAGCCCAGAGGGCCAACCGTATCCTGGACTGCATCAAGAGAAATGTGACCAGCAGGTCGAGGGAGGTGATTCTGCCCCTCTGCTCTGCTCTCATGAAACCCAACCTGGATTACTGCATCCAGTTCTGGGACCCCAAACATAAGAAGGACATGGAGCTGTTGCAGTGGGTCCAGAGGAGGGCCACAATGATGACCAGAGGGCTGGAACACCTCCCCTATGGGGACAGGCTGAGAGAGCTGGGGCCTTCAGCCTGGAGAAGGGAATGCTCCAGGGGTATCTTATAGCAGCCTTCCAGTACCTGGAGAGGGCCTACAGGAAAGCTGGAGAGGGACTTTTTATAAGGGCATGTATCAACAGTACGTGGGGAAATGGCTTTAAGCAAAAAGAAAGTAGATTCAGACAAGATAATAGGAAGAAATTCTTTACTATGCGAGCAGTGAGACACTGGAACAGGCTGCGCAGAGAGGCTATGGATGCCCCCTGTCTGGCAGGACGGGGCTTTAAGCAACCTGGTCTAGTGGGGGGCTTGGAATTAGGTAATCTTAAAGGGGCCCCTTCCAATCTAAACCATTCTGGTTCTAGGTACAAGCTGTGTGTAAGGGCTGGCAGAATCCCCTGCTCTGGACAGGGTTGTGGTCACTGTGGAGATCTTCTCCTGTCTGCTGTCTGTGTGTGTTGGAGGGTGAGCTTTGGGAAGCTGTTCGCTGTTTGAGTCACACTGGAATAACCTGGGTTTTTAGGGTTCTTAAGTGGCTGAATCGTGGAGGTGTGCAAATTTAGATTCTGAGACAGCAGGCAGCCTGCATGAGGTGTCTTGGATTGAAGGGGAGTAAATCTGGCAAACACAGAGTAGGTGTGCAGTGAAGACATCCTGCAAGGAGTATGCGCAGCCCTCCAGGAGAGGAGATTTACAAAGGGCAAGAGCATGGCAGGACAAAGAATGATTGCCTGAGAAGTGAACAGGAGAAGCAATCAAGCAGCTCAGAAAAAAAAAAAATTAAGGAAATGGATCGAAAGTGTCAGTAGTATTCCAGAGCAAAAAGCAAGACCTCATTCATCTTACATGTGTAGGAATTGAACATGTGAAAATCAGCTGCCTTTCTATGAAAAAATGTCCTGACTGCTAACTGGAGAACAGATGGCCCCGGAGGTATGCTAGTAATAACTGTGACATTGAACAGTGGATTGAAGCCCTTGGCCTGTACAAGGTACGGATGTTGAGCCGACCCAGCCTTTTCCTGATATTGTTCTTACTGCCAGAGGCTCCAGAAGCCTTATGACACAGGATTTACCATGCTGAATCGAGCCCATGGCCTATGGAGGTGATTATCCAATCTCCAGGATGCTGGAGGGATCTTACATCACTTGAACAGGGCTCTCCTTCTGTCACTTGTACTGTGCTGGGACATTTTTGTCACTATTTATCATCACTGCAATACCTGCCAGAACCAGACAGCATTTTTAGGGTTTTCTACAGGCAAGCTTTGGTTTCATCTTCCACATGCAGCTGGAACAGCCTAGCTGTCTGTAGACAGGCCATGGGCAAGAGAGGATCTGTAAACTGTTCTGTATATACCTATGACTGGCATTTTAGCAGTGATGGCACCACTTGTTTTGCATGTTCCCAGCCACAGATGTGAGGGCTTGGAGAGGAAGCACAGATCATCTGTGGTGAAAAGCTTTTTTTTTTTTTTTCTTTTAAACACAGTTTTGCTGTTGATGATGCTTCATTACATCCTTGAAGAGATGGTGCATACCTTCAAAGGAAGCTCTCTTCTCACCAAGAAGCACAAATTCAGTCACTGCAAGTTCCTGCAGTGGTGCTTTAAGGGCAGCGCTGAAGCTGACTAATGCAGTTTTCAGTAGGATGTGCCTGTAGGAGCGAGGGCTCCTACTTTTGCCCCCAGACTCCACACACACTGTGACTTTGGCTCTGACACCTGTCTCAGTTTTTAATCATTTTGAGGATATCCTCCCTCATGAGTCGAGTTTTAAAAAGCCTTAAAAAATAAAGAAATTGTGGGGGATTGAGATCCTGGCCACATGCCAGTTGCTAAACTGACTCTTACAACAGCTACCAAAGTATTTGTGGTGCCTTAATCATGCGCCTCGTTGGATCTCAGACCTGTGGATGTATATATGTTATAATGCTCTCTTGTACATAACCTTTATATGGACAAAATGTCTTATTACTGAAGCATCCTGACAACATACCTAAGTTAATAGCTGGTTTTAAATAGTTATTGTACACCATCCACTTGTCAAATGCTGCAGGCGGTGAGGAGTGCAATGTGGCATTTCTCTGATTTGCAATGTTAATGATCCAATTTAAGTCATGTAAAGTTAGCGCAAGATATCAAAGCTATAAATGCATGTGATAATAGGGATGGCTGGTGCTCGTGTGTGAGAAGAGCCTGGAGGGAAATACAGTGTTAAATATACTCTGTCACGTTGGAAAGGAAAAGACTGGAGGCTGCTTGTGCTGCTGGTTTCTCTGAGGGAAATCTAACAGAGATCATGTAATTACTCCCATTTTTCTTCCTTGTCCCCCAGTTGCTTTCCCAAAGCATTTGGTCTACTTAAAGAGTTGGTGCTTCCTCTGATACTGCAGACTCCCAGAATTAGTCATACATCATCATCTGAAAAATGGGACGTTCCTCCCTGTGCTGTAAATGTCATTTCTGATTAGGAAAACAGACATTTGAAACTTATTGTTCACTTTCCACTGCTTACATGTTCTGCTTGTTGCATTTTGTTCAGATTCAGCGTGGAAGTCAGGCAGCGCTTTTGTGGCCAGGGTTTTCAGAGAGCTTTTCATCACCATGCCAAGGGAAGGCAGACTGGCACTTCTGGATCCATTTTAAACAAATAAAGACCAAAGCTTCTTGTTACTTTCTGGTGAATTGAGCTCCACCTATTGCAGGTGTGCAGAGGAGAATATAAATGCAGTGTAGTTCTGGCTCAGCTTAGTTAATAAGATTTGAGGTTTGCAGCAATATTAACATTGCAGGATTTTCAAATTGCTGGGAAAAAAATGCATCAGATACTGGTTTGTGTTGTATATAATTGTAAACTAATTGTGTTGGAAACCTGGATCCTGCAGTGGATATTGCAGGCCTGTTTGTTACTCTTAACTAAGATTTATTCAGCAGTTGCTCAGAAGACAGCAGTGCTGTGACTGGTGCATTGGCAGAGCTAGCAGAATGTCAATAAACAGTTGTTGCTTATTGCTTTTTTGAATGTGAGTCAGTAACTATCCGAGTTTACTTCAGTGCATCAGTTGCTGTGTCACCAAAATGCCACTCATTTTCACTAGGTGCAGAGTGGCTATTGGTAAGACCAGTGGTTACTGCCTCAGGTTCAGAAAGTGCCCACGTGGGTGACAGGTGGTGACCATGATGTCATAGGAGCCTTCTGCTACGGTCACTGTGTGAGCATGGAGTAAACTCCTACAACATGTCAGGCTTAAAAAAATCATGTTTTTCTCTGGCTCACCCGGAGAGAAGTGACCCTTGGAAGTGGTTAAGGAAGTCTGGTTAACTTCTTCTTCCCAGGATAAACTGATTTTCTGCCTTAATGCATCTGGGTTAGAAGCAGGCTCCTTTCCTCTTCAGAAGGATGTGGGAAGAGTGGTTAGAAGCAGTGCCAAGCACCCTAAGGGCAGCTGGAAAGAGGTCAGAGCCTGAGGACGTACAGCTCCTGTCATCCCATCTGGGATGTGTGCCAGAAAAGCTGAAGAGCAGCAGCCAGAGTGCACTGAAGCACTGCATTCCCAGCCTGGATGGATGACTGCTGGGGGTCTTCAGGCTCAGCTCTGTGTCCTGGCACCAGCATCACTCTTCACTGTTTGAAGGAGTTCATGCACTTCCTAAGCCAAGCACAGAGCACCGCAGTCTTTGTTTTTTCTCTCCTGCATGGGACAAACACAGGCTGTGCATTTGCACACCTTGTTCCTTGACCCAGTAGCACACCCTGATGCCCTGAGTAATAGTGCTGGAGTGTTTGTATTTTGGTTTTGTTCAGCTCTGTAGCACCACTGACTGCTGCACCAGGGGAGCATCTGTTGCTTTGTCACCCAAATGCTGTCTACTGTAAGCCAGATAAACTACAAAGCCTCAGAGCCACTATAACTTCTTTTTCCTAAGCTGATCCTCTCCTATATTCCCTTCTGCATAAATACAAGGTCTGCCATTGCTTATGCTGTCATTTAGAGATGTGAAAACTATGGAACTGAAACAAAGGCTTCCCAGGGAGTTTGTGGATTCTCCTTGTCTGGAGATATTCAAGACCTGCCTGGACACCTACTTGAGCAGCCTGCTGTAAGGGGCCAGCTTTGCATTGAGGCTGGTCTCAATGGTCTCTAGAGGTCCTTTCCAATCCTTACAATTCTGTGATTCTGTGATAGTAACCCACTCCTACCATGTTGTGTTTCTTTTTACATTCCTGGACCTCTGTTCTGACTTAAGAAGATAGTTCCTGTGTTTTTGTGTTCCATGTTTCATACACGTGAGAATCCTCTAGACAGCTTTTCCAAAACCTTCTTTAGAATCTGGGCTCATAAAGAAGGAAGAAGATGAAGAAGTTGAGCAAGACTTAAACCTGAGGTGCCTAGGAAGGAGTGCTGAAAGGAACCTAAGAAGTTCAGAGAACTTACTGCCTTACTCCAAATCCAGATTAAGCTGCTCTCAAACCACATCAGTTCTGTTGACCTTCTATTTGACAGACTTAAAATTCTGGGCTTAAAATTCTGCAGTGATGGGAACTCCACAACTTTGTAAGGCAAACGCACAGTTCCTTAGCCTTACCTCTGCGCCTTTCTCTGGTATTTCTTTGCAATTTTGCTGCAGCATAAAGCAGTTGTTTCTCGTTCAGAAACATGAGAAACAAGGTTATTTTTCTCTGCAGCAGCCCTTTCTTGTATCTGAAGAGAGCTACTATTTGACCCCTCAGTCTTCCTCTTTCTTTCCTAAACAAACCCATTGTCCTAGCATTTCCAGATGGTTGTACCTTTAAGTTTTCATCTGTAGGAGCGCTGAGGGATTATGTCTTCCTTGAAATAATGGGCTTCAAAGCTGAATGTTTAAGTCAGAGCTTAAGGGACACAGAGCAGGGCGTGTAGTCTCTTTTGTGAGGTCTGCAAGTTACATCTCTGCCATACATGCCCTCTGTGGAGTCTGGGATGGGAGTGAAGGAAACTTCTCAGTGACCTGAATGTAGGCCCTTTAAGTACATGTGGTTCTCGACTGATTTTATACTCATTAAGTCAGTCTCCCACACATGGAACTTCAATCAAATTTTTGAATCCAGTGTCTGATGTTGAAAAGAATCAGAACACTTGGGCCTGTTCTTTTTTGTTAGCGTTTGTTTGCCTTGTTTGCCTATGTATTATACATGGACAGCATCAGACAGCAGGAGTCTGCTAGGCGGCAAGCATCCATTCATAAGCTGTTATACATGCATTGGTACCAAGACTTCCAGTATCTTGAAGCTGGGTAGAAGACAGCAGGGTTGTAATACTGAAGAAACACAAAACTAATGGATGGCATTCCTGAGTGGCCAGATCATCACGATTCACCTACTGACAATTTCCAATGGAGAACAGAATGTAGAACTGTAAAAGTGACTTATGTCAAGGGTTGGGAAGGGTGGGTACATGGACACACCTCAGTAACCATCTCTGCTTACTAGGGCAGCTCATAGCCACAGAAACTGGGGTCCCAAAGGAGTCATCAGGTGGAAGGCAGAGGTTTGTCAAGCTTGCAAGATGTTAGAGGTGTTGACTGTGGCGGAAGGAAATGAAGCTGCATTTCCGAAGGTGCTCCAAGGGTGCATTTGTGCCAGCTCCATTGCTCAGGGTGTACTGCTGTTGTTTGCTGATTTTGGGGGGTTATTTCACCCTGAGTCAGTGTGGGCTTATTAGGAGAGGCAAGCAGCGAGAGTAAAGACTGCTGACTTCGTGCATTATGGCAGATGCTGTTTCATACAAAGTACTGCAAAAATAAAGTGGAGTGAGGTGGAACAAAGAAAGAATAAAAACCCTACTGAACGTGCCGTATTCCTAACACACTGATTTAAGTTTTAAATGTTTTCAGCTCCTCCTCATGCCTCTGTATGCTGAGGATTTCCAGTAATTCTGCACCTTGGAACTAATTTCTGATGTTCACGCATGGCATACTGTACACAGTGCAGGACATGGCTCTACTTAGCAGGAAGGCAAAGTTTTCAAGGTCCACTGTGTCAAGCCCATAGAAGAAAAACAAACTAGTAAGGAATTGACCCCATGCTCAAATGCTGCCCTTCCCACACCCAATTCAGCTGTGAGCATCTGGAGAGGAAACTGATTAAACTCTGGCCTGCAATAGCTTGATTTACTGTTGTTTGTTTTTTTTTTTTCCCTAAGAAGAAAAGTCATAAGGACATTTCAGGATTTAAAGGAAAAAAAATTAGCCACCTAAAATACATTAAATTCCCAGAGTGGTTCTGAAAGCCATGCCTCTGCACTTGACTTCTGCCTGGGAGCACTGTGTGCTCACCTGGCCTGGGACTAGTCACACTGCATAGCTGCGGCACGATGGGGTCTGAGCTGAGCACCTCATCTAAGGAAAGCCTGTAGAAAAGCATAAAATCACAAGGTGAATTCCAGCAGGGAAAGCACAAAGTGAATCTCAGTGTGCTTGTAGCGTAAGGCTCAACCAGTGATGCAAGCAATTCTCTGCATAGCTTTCCTACAGAAATATTGTTCACCTAGATCTATGGGTCACAGAACCTATGCTGGCTGGGCCTGATTCCCCCCAGCTGTCCCACACATGCTGTGTAATCTCCCTCAAGATGTCTAGGTCTATTCCATAACCTTTCCTGGCACTGAGGTCAGGCCTGTAGTTCCTTGGATCTTTCTTACAACCCTTGAAGATGGGAGTCACAGTGTCAAGCCTCCAATCCTATGGGACCTCTCCAGATGATGAGCAACACTTACAAATGGTGGAAAGTGGCTTGGCAACCACTTCTGTCAGCACCCTCAGGTGGACAGGTTGTTCCTATGCAGCCCAGCATGTTGCTGCAGAACCTGTGAAAAGTAATGGACACGAAGGCTGATGGTGCCACAGACATGCTAACACTGGGAACACCATCTCTGACCTTTTGGTCTGGTGGGAGTGGGCCTAGTCATGCACCACAGCTGTGCTGGCTCAGGCTCATAAACCAGGTTTCAAGCCAGAAAATAAAGTCTTACCTACCCTTTTTGTTGTGTCCCCATAAGAACAAGAAGGGCTGAGCCCCCAGTGTTGCCTCCCTGCTTTACTTCCTCCGCAACCTGTACCCCTGGAGCAGACTAGGCCAGCAGCAGTGCTGCTGAATTTGACAGTCCTCAAAGGTTATTCCTTCCATTCATCTATCTCACCTTTTTCCGAGCCCTTTTTAGCACTGACAGTAACCCATCAGCTGTTGCATGGAGTACTGAGTTTGTTTTGAGCTGCCACCTGTTAAATAGTAGTTGATATCCTATTCTACAAAATAAAAGCTGGCTGATCCCTATTCACCTTGTACTACTCAGGATTACTGAGACTTCTCCCAGGTGTCCCATCCATTGTCTCTTCCCAGCTAAGGAATCTGTTATGTGGTCTTCTGCAATCTGTCACCCAGGATCTCAAGGTTCCTTGAGCGACAGGAGCTGGATACAGCTCATCATTTCATTTACAAAATCTGGATATTTTCCTTCTTCTGTCTGCCACTTTCATCTTAATTTAATTTAAGCTGGTTTATTTTTGTCATTCAGCTACTGTATTTTGTCATTCGGTGTGGTTATTAGAGATCTTGTATTTTTCATAAAAGCAGAATTTTTAACCTAAGATCGATGTGATTCATCATTCTTGTCTAATTGTGTTCTCCTGGAGCCTGGCTTGGTTGTTTACAACTTACTCTGACCTTTTTCACTGAATCATTAAGCTTCAACTACACTCCTCCTGGCAGTGGCTGCATTTTAAAGGAAGTTTCGGTGCTATTTTGTGTCATTGAATGCAGAGTCCAAGTCCTGTAAGCACCATCCATTTTAAGTACTGTCAGAGAAAGTGCTGAATAGTGCGAGGCAGCAGAGTTTTAATAAAATGTATGTCATATGATGAGTTTCTATTTAGATGAAGCCTAATTCAAGAACCACATTTTATCTCATAAGCAAAGTGTAGTAAACGGGGCTGAGGCATCTTTAAAAGCAAAGAGAAGGAGGGCTGTGGTGGGGGAAGAGGCAGTGGTTCACAGAATGAGAGCATCACAAAGAAGCTGAAGTTGGCAGGGACCTCTGTGTCCATCTGGTCCAACCTCTGCTCAAGTAGGGACACCCAGAGTAGGGTGTTCATGACCATAAGATGACTTATGGATATATCCAAGGAGGATGGTCCACAGCCTCTCTGGGCAGCCTGTGCTAGTGCTCTACCGCCAGCATGGCACAGAAGTACTTTCTGATGATCAAAGGAACCTCCTGTCTTCCAGTTTGTGTTCATTGCCTCTTGTCCTGGCACTGGCTACCACTGACTCTCATTCTCTCTTCTTTGTATTCAAATATTTATAGATATTGATATGATCCCTGCCACCCCCCAAGCCTCCTCCAGCTCTCAGCCCCTCCTGTGAGGAGTGATTTTCCAGTCCTTCAATCAGTTTGCTAGCCCTCTAATGGACTTTCTAGTATGTCCAGGTTTCTTCCTCAGGGCTCAATGCAACAGAGATCTCAAGTCCTGGGGAAGGGCAAGGGTGGGGGATAGGAAAGAAAGGGTCATAGGAGCTGACGGAGATGGGACTCTTCCCAGTTGATGGTGAAATGGTGGGATTCTCAGTGGTGAAAATGATCTGGATGTTTCAGGGGAGCTGCAGAGCCCCTGGTGCATCACAATGGACATAGGTATGTCTGTCTGCAGGCACACCATGGTGATGCCTGCCCAGCCATGATGGTGGTGGAGCCATCCTCCATCACTTCTCCCTCCAGAAGTGGATCCATCTCTGTGGCTCCATATCACCAGCAGAGACATCAGAATCCTTCCTGCCCGAACAGAATAGCCTTGTCACAATGTTTCTGGTCCATAGTAGTATACCCACACTGTTTGCAACTATTATTACAGCTTTACAAGTAAGAATGAATCACACAATTCAACAGCCATATGTGACTGAAATACATGGTATTTCTGCTTTTTTGAAGTAGCTTTTTCTAAGGACAAGTTACAGAATACAAATACGTTGTGCTCTACTTCTTCAGGTCAGTTCCCCCTTTTATTGATGCCTAGTGCAGAAACAGCATTCCATCCCTACATTAGGGAGGAACTGGTGACTCACCTTCCATATTGGTATCATCCAGCATGTGAAATCCAGTGTTTCCAGCTCTCTGTGATTCTCCCCTAGGTTTCAGCCATTTAAAACATAAGCATATGCTGTGCTCCGTCTGAACCTGGGTGGGAGTGGGCACATGTAACAGCCATTTAGAGAAATGACTGCATAATCTGTAGCTAAACCATTCTGTTTTTGTTTTTTTTTCATTTTTTGTCTCAGCAGGATCCGACCGCTGCATCTATTTCGGACAGAGATTGTGATACAAGAGAGGGAGAGACTGTAGCCATGAACTATAAGCCGTCCCCACTCCAAGTGAAATTAGGTGAGTCTTTGCTGTTGGAGGGTGAAAAGGCTTAATCCAAAGTCTGAAATACAGTGGTGTACTAATGAGATCATGTAGAGATCTCCACTCATATAGCTGAACGTGCCAGCTCAGCTCAGAAAACTCGCAGAGCAGTTTATCAGTATGATTCTACTGCTCAGGGAACCGATCTATAAACATTCAAGGACTTTCTGTCTTGGGATGTGGTAGAAATCTTCTTTGAAAAGAAGGCATATTTTTTCAAACCTACGGAATCTTACCACATTGGCCAGAAAGAAAAAGAAAAAAGAAAGAAAGAAAAAAAAAAAGGATGAATACAGAAGGGCTATAAAAAGAAAATATGACTACAAACAAAAGGGAAAGGATAAGACACTTGGACCATTATCAGCAGAAGACAGAGCTGTGCTGTTGTGAGATGGCGGAATTATAGATTTGTAATAGTTCACTGCTGTTTCTGTGCAGTATTTCTGAAGTTCTGGAAGCAGTACCGTTTATTACCACAGTACAAGGCTAGTTCTTACTACAGGACAGCAGCCCACACATGGCTATCTTACTTCCAAAGCCTTAGCCACTGCTATGCCATGCAGATTCAAGATCCTGACAAAGGACAGGTCAGAAGATTGGTATGCTTTTTGCTCAGATTTAAATATATATATATGCGTATATATAATCTATGCCTAGAAAATTTCCTCATAGGTGCACATTTTTATATGTTTATGAAGAGACTTTGTCAAGTAAATCGGTTTTACCCAAGGACCTACCACTGCAAACGATGGTGTTGGCAGCACTGGTAAGAGAAGCCTTAAAAGAAACATCAGGAAAAGCCTGGTTTGCATTTGCAGAGTCTCAAAGCTCCCGTGAAGTATATGGGCAATTGAGCAGTCAGACAGATTGGTCATGGTAGTGCATAAAGGGGTTTCATGGAGTAGGCATACAGACAGCAAAGGAAAATAAAGTAGCTGAATAATGACCTTGCTGATTGAGTGACTAGAGAGGAGAGGACAGAAAATTGGATGTACTAACACTGCAAGGTAATGCAGCAAAGTGGAAGATCTTGAAGTACTGATTGAGGATATGAAAAAGTGCATTGTGACAGCATGTCCTGCAGTATCTGTCAGGAGTACTCCAAAAATGGCAGCTGCTTTTTAGGAAAAGGCAAAAAACCAGCAGTATGTGTTAATGTGAGTTCAGCTCACAGTTTGGTAAAAGATGATACTGCCAGCATGCCATATGCCACTAGGATACTTCTTCATTGCTAGGATTCTGTATTGTTATTAGGGAGATAATTACTACTGCGATATTTGTTTTGGATAATTTAACATCAGGTATCAGGTTGGAGAGCAATTAATACTATTATTGGTAGGTCTGAGATATTCTTTCATTTCTAGGCAATAGAAGTGTACTTCAGAGGTCTGCTAATGTCACAGAAAATTGTGCTGGTTTAGACTTGGTTTTGCTAATGTGTGAGGACATAATAGAAGATCTGATGATCAGAAGTAGATTTGGATTCAGAGATAACAAGTTCTATTCATGCAAAGTAAATGTAAAGGTAATTAAAAATAGGTCTGTATCTGACCTCAGCTTTATAAACTAAGTGCTTGTGCAAAGTCAGTGAAGTGAGAACTGTAGGAATTATTATTCATCAGGTATTGTCGAAGGAGAAGATATCAGAAGAAAAAGAGATTGTTAATGGACTTCTTCAACAGTAATTTCATTTCTAAGTCCATTAATGACAAGGGCACATAAACTATGAGTTGTCTCAGAAAGCTGAGAGACATCAGTACAACAAAGCCTCAGAAATTGTGTGAGAGAAAAAACATGAAAACTGCAATAATAGAAGTGAGAAAAACATGAGAAACACAATCTGCTTTAGAATTTACCAACTGGAAGTGAATAAGAAATTGTGGCATCATTGCAAGACATTGCAAGTTATTAAGATGGGCTAATACATGAAGCAGTCACATGTGTGCAGCATTTGCCAGCTTCTTTCCAAACATCGGGTACAGCAGAACGATTCATTCTTCTGCTAGAATTGTTTGCTTTACCATATAAGGAAAATTGTATTCTGTTTGGCCACTGATTAATGATATTAGCCACTAGCAAAGTGGCAAGGGTAGGCATTAGATGAGTATGAATCCATTTTTTCCGGTAGATGAAGGTGTAGCAATGTCTCATCTGTGCAAGATACATGAAGTTCTGTATAACAGCAAGAATTCAGGATGGGCTGGGTGGAGATAAGAGCGATGTAAGACAAGGGATCTGCAAAGCCCATCATATAACAGAAAGCTAAAAGAATTTGGCATATTGAACCTAGTAAAATCAGGACAGAAAGAAAGATCTGCTTGCCTTACATGAATCTTCCGGGGAGTAAATAACAGGAACAAAAAAATAAATAATTGACGCAGATGGTGTCAGCACTGGAAAAGTTGGCGTTAAGTTGTAAGGGCTGTGTTACATCTGAAAACTGAAGCATGCTTATCCATCAAGTAAGAACAGCTTCACTTTGTTTCTTCTGGGAATAACAGAAAGATAAAACCCCCAGAACTTGTATTATGTGAGAGCTTTGCAGTGTTACAGAGGAGTGCTGCCTGTAGGTCCTGCCTGTGCTGCTGCCCAGTGAATATTCAGTGCTGACCAGACTGTGGGTGAAATCTACCAGCTTAGGAGGAATTATCTGACAGAGCTGATGAACATGTTCCTGCCTGGGCTCCTGAGAAAAGTCTGCTCAGAAGATTCTCTCTGCCTGTGGATACAGTGTGCCTCTTTAATTAGGTGAACACATACTTAATGGTATTTGGATTGGCTTTCTGTCCTTAGCCATACTCTGATGAGGGCAAGGTTACCTGGGGCAAAACGAGACTGATGGTATTGTCTGCATCCAGTGTAATATGCCTTTAATCCACATCAGCTCCCGCTGCTGTCATTCTTAAAATATACCCAACCTTTGCAGTTTTCAAGCAATTTAATGGCTCACGTCTCCCAGCTTTGGCTCTTTTTCTTCTAACTCAGTCTTTAGTCTTTTCTACATTAAACTCATTGGGATTTTGATTGTTTTTTAATCCCTTTAAGCCTAGGCAAAGTTAAGGTAGTAAATATTTAGTAGCTTACCTGTCAGGGCTATTGTTGGGGATAGTAGTGACTAGGGTTTTAATCCTATTGCAAGTTTTCCGTATGGATAGTGGCCCTTTACAGTGTTAAATCAGAATCAATTGTTCAAATGTCAAATGCTCTGATGGAAGGTTAATAAATGTCATTTTATACTCTGTGAAGATTTATATATAAATCTGTCATATGTGCTTACTGGAAGCATGGTTCAAATGAGCTCAATTAAATACCAGCCCAGCATGAATGCAAGTTTTGCTTCCACAGCCCACAGTGATTAAAGCGTGACAGAAAGAGCGTGCTTTGCTGCAAGCTCCTGCTGCTGTGGCTGTTTTTCTTCTGTATTAGTAAATACATTTCATTGCCACACAATTGTTTGGGGGTCAGTTAGACATGGGTAAATTTTCACAGATGGCTTTTGTTTTTATTGATTTCTTAAAGGTTATACCTGGTTTGTAAATGGAGCAGGAAGACATTTAGGTTGTTTCTGGTAGCATATCTGAAAAGAACTTCACATCAAGGGGAAGTAATATCCGGTTCATGTAATTCATCGTGTATTATATCCATATTAATTATGTATTTCTTACTTTCCTAACACTCCTGCTTTGTCTTTCTTTTGAGACTTCAGGACTTGGCCTGCTTCTTGCTTGCAAATTACTTGACATGGAGGCTCCCAGCAGCACTGTGGGGGGCTGGGTGCCCATTAGTGCTTAGGAGATGTCTCCAGCACATCCTTATTAGGAGGCATATCCAGATGGAGCACGTACCGCAAGCCTTTTGAAAACAGAAGAGAGTTGTGATAAGGAGAGAGGGAGAGTAATCCCCAAGTGTAAATCTCGGGGCCTCCATACCCACTGGAAAGCAACAGATCCCCATGGGATATCAGAAGATGACATACTATTTTAATGAAGCTTACACCATCTGTTTTTCTGTTTTGCATTTTTAATTTCACTTTTTTGCTCTAAAATCCCCATCCAGACAGTCTGTCTGACTTACCTAGCCGTCAGTGTGACACTTTATATAAAAACAAAATAAGCAGTGTGGTAATTGGTTGCAGCATGGGCTACAGCACTGATGAGGGACTGCGGCAGTGCCATCTTTATCAGCTCATCCTGGGAGTGTGATAGTAAATCCCCCACATCCCTGTCTGCAGTTGAACATATGAGAGAGAGGCTGACAGACGGAGTTACTCATAGCAGCCTTTGTCCCTCTGAGACTTGTTTCCTTCACTTACTCAGTGGCCGTGACTAGTATGCAGGGTAGCTTCAATGCTGACTTTCTATGATCTCAGCCATTGCAGAGGGAAGGAAAACTGTAGTGCTCAAGGTGTGATACATGGCCATGCTCCTAGTGGGCTGGAGGGAGATGTCTGTAACAGGCTGCACACAAATATAATGACAAGGGCTGATGGCAGGTATTGAAAATCAAGCTGCCATTAGGGAGTTTTGATTGTCTGGTGGAAAACTGGAGAAGGTCTCTGTGGATGTTGGTTCTTGAAAAAGGATAAATCCTTGAAAAAGGATAAGTTTGTGGAAGTGCGTGCTCTCCAGGCCAGATTCAGATGAGGCTCAATTGGTGTGTTCAGTCAATACCTTAATCCACAGCCTTTTGACCTTCAGATTATTTGCAGGCTGTTTCTTCTAGACACCCATCAGGGGTTCTGGATCAGTCATTTAACTGCTTGAGTGCAAAGTTCCCACTCAGTTAATGGGGAAAGGTGGTGTTTTGGGAGGGTTCTGGTAGCTGTAAGAACCTTCTCTTCTTTCCTTGAAATGGGTAGAGAAATTTGGCAGTACTCTTGGGAGATTGCCCAGTGTGGTGTTTAAATTTGTGTGACAAATGAGTGTCTAACCTGGGCAAGCTGCATCTCACCTTAAGACTCAGTGAACTGCTTGCACGTGAGGTTGTCTGCCAAATGATAAAGAGGAAACCCAGTTGATAGTGCCTGTTTGAAAGTGTTTGTGGGTTTCATTTTAGATTTACTTTACCGAAGTTATTGTGAAAAATGACCAGAATTGAAGATGTGGCACATAATTTTCTCACTCTCCCAGCTATGGTTTTGTTGCCCTCCCATTTTAAATCTCATACTAGTATCTATCACAGTACCAAAAACCACAGTGTCTGATACTAGTCAGCCCCATAAGGAGAAGTAGGTGGGCACAGAGCTTCCTTTCATATAAGCTGCTTTCACTCCATTATAATCTACCAACCTGAACAGAAGCTTCCTTTTCTTCAAGAAGCTGTTGTAGCACTAACAGAGAAGAGCTGAATTAATAGGCTATGAACACTTTTCTCCAGCCAGTAGCACTGTAGGATGTTGCTTTTTTCTCCAAGAGACATTGCACGCATCAGAGCAGATCAGCTTCCATCCAGATACTGCAGGAAAGGAAGCTTTGCATGCCTGAAGCCTGGATGTGTTGCTAGGGCGAGTGTAAAAGCTTCTTGAGTCAGCCCTGCTTGGCCTTTTGGTTTTCTGCATGACAAGAAGGAGATGAGAGCAGCTGAGCAGCCACAGTGGAGCCTAAGCCATGCAGGTGGCTGAGCATGAAGTGAGGGAAGTAGAAAAAACTGTTCTCTGATGTATAACTATAGTGCTCACCCTCAAAGAGAGATTAGATCCCCAGTTAAACTACTGATGCTCTTTTGGCTGTTTCTCTATCAGTCTCATCTCTCCATGTTAGATTTTGAGAGGGACTGTCCTTGAGTTTTACATGAGATTGTTGCTGATCTTGCTAAAGCTGAGAGGCTTTCTGTTGATTGGGAAAAGGGGACCCACTGGTACCCAGAGCTGGAGCATGGTGTGTGAGGACATGCGCAGTAGCTGTGTAAAACCATGTCCTGAGGAAACGTGCTCCATCCCTACTGTTGCTCATCACTCTGTGCCTGGACTTCTCTGTGTACAACCGTCCTGAGTTTTTATCTATTGGCAGCAAGAGGATTTCATTTATCTGGCTTCCACATTATGTAACTGGGGGCATTGATTCTGCACAGAGACACCAGTTAGGTGTGTCCATTTCCAAGCACCAAATTACTTCACCTGTGCTACTGGATTGATTCCTGTTTGTAACAAGTGTCTCCCACACCACAAACAGGTAACTGGAATGTTCACTTACAGCAAGCAACTCTGGCGAGCAGCAACAAAGAACTTGTCCCAGGGACATACAGCATGTTGTTCTCTGGTGTGCTTGACATCTAGTTATGGCTGGGCCCCATCTTTGTAGAGATTAGGGTGAACAGAGGAAATAATCCTTTGGGGGCCAGAGGATGACAGCACAAGCTGTGGCACTGTCTCCTGCCTTCAGCTTGCTGCTGCACTTTCATGGCAGATAGTAAATTGCTGTACTGTCAGGGAGGTGGAGTATTGGGAATATCAGTTAATGAGTTGAGAACTTCAAAACCCTCAGGGTTCAGCATAACAAAATTGGTGCATTTCTGGTTGAAACTTTGCAGATGGTCTCTCGTCCCTGTAAAGGACAGGCTACCTTGAACTCTCTGTGTTGCTCCTGAAACTGATCTTTCAATTTGTGTAGTCATTTAACCACCTTCTTTAAGTCATGTGGGAACTCAGAGCTTGTTTTAAAGCAGCTCTCTTGAAGAGCCACAGAGCACACAGTGGAGTAATTGGTCCCAATGCTGTTTAAAAGGATGCCTCCCTCAGAGACCTCCTTCGAGAGCTGCTTTTGCCACAGATCAAGATGAAAAAGTGGCTCCGGGAGATGCTGTCCCATATGGATCAGATATCAGGCAGTTTCTGCAGTCTGAATGGCTCGGTACCTGCATGAAACCTTGGCTCCTTTTCTGCATTCTCTCTTCCCAGTCTGCTTCACAGTTTGTGACTTCTAAATGCAGAAAGCAGAATAATAAGGGAAGTTCGTAGTAGACTGGACAAATCAATGCCATTAGTGTATCTTTTTGTCAGTACCTCAAGTACTGTACTATTCCCAGTTGTTCTTCTGTAACAAGGCGATTAATGTTAATTAGGTACAGCAGCTGTTGTTTCTGGGAAGGAGCTCTGTAGGTGAATTAGGGAAACATTAAAAAAAAAAAAAAGCTTTAACCCTTTATCTAGGTCCCGAGGTTCTGGCTGTATCGACAAAACTGCAGATTTACATATACATAACTGTTTGCGTGGCGACCTGAAGTGACACCATTACTTTAAGTGCACAAAGCCATTTTCCTTCCTTGGTAGCACCTATTTCCTTGAACATGGTCTGTACTTTGTAGGGAGAGGGATGAATAATGTGGAAGCCAGAGAGTAGTGGCAGTATAGCAGAGCTATTGATTTTCTTCATGAAGACAGAAGCGTAGCCTACCACTTGGAGGTCTCCTGGGACTGAGGGGAATTTATTTAAACATTATTTTGTGTGATATTACTCTTTCCATTTGTAAGAGAAATTGCATATGCAGATTTATTGCAACATCCTTCCTGCAGGATATCTCAAGGCTTTTTCAAAAGGGACGAGAGGGTGAACAGCTGCATCACATTAAGGGCAGTAAGGCTGTCTGCAGACAGAGTAGCAAAGATGAGGGCAGGAAAATGGTTGTGACAGGCATGTTATTGTAGATTAGTTAAAGGAGACGAGGGGCAATATTGATGGGGTGCTTGAGATGCTGTAGCTGACACCAGTTCCAGTAATTAGTAAATCCATTATGAGAAATTGGAGAAGAGAAATTCAGTGGGGTTCAGTGGAGATCTCTGGGCAGGAGGGTGTGTGCAGGTGGATGAGTTGAAGGTAGGGACGGTACCAGTCAGCAAAGCCCAGGAGCACAACACGGACAAATAAATATGTGCATGACATGGTGTTATTTACACGTAACAGTCCTAGTCTTTCTGTCACTGCAGTCTGCTCAGTTTGCTTTACCAGCCTGCCATGGCTTTTCTGGCCTTCCCAGCCCTCTGCCATCGTAAGTGTGCTTCTCCTGTGACATATCCCTGGGTACCTGGGTCCTTCACGAGCTCATAGACGTGCACCCACTCACATCTTGTTGTGCACACAACTACTAATATGTCTTCAGATCAAAAATCAAAAAGAGGAAGCTGTGAGTTATTCTGATGGGTAATAATTTCTGTGAACACTTTGGCCTCTGAATTTTTACAGCATCTACAGATTTGATAATCCAGAAAAGTAAGCTAATCCCGAAGTTCTTCTATGCAGTTATTTGTCTTTGCAGTCAAAATTTGGCTAAGTGTCTGAATGGGGATTTAGTGCTTGCAGCAGAAGACCAGAACTACAGATTGCAGATTCTCTTTTTTGCACTGCCCTGACCCACCATAATCTGTCACAAATATAAGAGTCAGCTCACATCATGTCCTGCTTATTTCACTAGCAGCAGCTTGTGAGGTAAACTAATTAAGCAAATTACAGAGTCCCTCTGATAGAAGGAGAGAAAAACACGGTAATTGAAGTAGTGATTAGAATAAAAACTACCCTGTCTGGCAAAACCTAAACACGACAGGCAGCACTACAGCAGTAATACAACCCTGGTTTGTTCAGAGGTCTCATTTCACGGCACGTATTGTTGTCATCTCAGCTTTCTATGAAGCAAATGAAGACCTGGCTTTAAAAGTGATTTGCACTTTTTTCCTGACGTCAGATGAGGTGACAAGGCTGCCCACTCCAGTGCTGGCACCTTTGCCAAAAACAACACTGGGATGATGATGCTTCATTTTTTGGCTGGCAAAGCCCTGTGTCCTCAAGCTTCCCCTGGCTCTCTGCGAGGAATGCTCTCCCATTTGTGACTGTTTTCATCGTTCCTTCTAATGTTTCTATAGGTAGATGAGTTTCTGTGTAGTAGGCAAGGAAAGCAAGAAGAGCCTTGTGTAGTTAGTTTCAGCTGGCTCCAGAACAGACTGCAGCATCCACAGACAAGATGGGATGATGCAGTTTTTTTTTCGTGTTTGATTTATTAATGATGAGCCTTAAGCACGCACCTGACAGTTAACTGAATTTATTCTGACTGTTCAGTGATGTGGGCTCTCCCTTTGTCTTTTCTGTGCTGCTCACTCAGCTCTTAACCAGGAAAGGTTACTGACTGCTTATTGGATGTTGGGCTAAAATGCGCTGTCAGCAGACCATGGCTCTGGCAAGTAGAGCAACACACACTTTCTCAAAGGGAGGGGAATTATGCTGTGTAGGAGTTCAGTGCAATCCTTGTTCTTTAACTGCTATCCTTACATCCAGAGGATGCTCTCAGGATCCTGGAGACTCCTTGTCATTTCTCTGAGCTTTTGAAGAATCACTCAGAGCTCAGGCAAACATGCAAACCTTAGTTTGTTACAGCAGGAAAAGAAGATGTCATCAGTATCATGTGTCCGGGCAATAGCGGGGTCCTTGTCAGGTGAAGATACCCTGGTGGTCTTGAAAGCAAGACTTCAAGTGAGCATGGAGAGAGGAACATCCAGGAACAGCCCTGAAAATGGATACATTCTTCTTCAAATCTAGCATCCAGTGGCATCAGCCTCTTAAGCCAGCACTGCTGCTTCATGGAGAGCTTTTAGAAATAGGAACGAAGCTACTGTGCAGGCGGTAGGCCAGTTGCGTGATGCAGCTTCGGGGTCTTGCAAGCCCTGGCTGGGACTATGAGGGAGCTTTGCCTGTTCCCTGACTTGACCTCTAGAAGCAGTGAGGGGGTGGCCTCTTCAGGAATGGCCACAGGCCATACCAATTGCAGCCTTTTTGCTCTGCTGCATGTGGAAGGCCTTCTGGCACCTCTCCTCCTATTCTTTCAAACCTCAATCTTTTGGCATAGCTCTTTTCCTGTTCCACTTGACAGCTATGCTCAGTAAAGCAGGTCTCTCTGAAAGAAAATAAAGCTGTTTTTAGAGATGCCACATACTTACGGAGATAAGATTTTATTGTAGAAGTTGTAAAGTCACAGTAATTGGACAGTCTGATCCCATTTCTCCAGTTGTTAAACATAGCTATCCTTCAAAGAGCTTTAATTACTGCTTGAATCATGGCTGAATAGCTTGTGCTGAGAGTAGGTATTTATTGCATCATTCATGGAAAACAGACACTGCAGTCTGGTACTGTGCAAAACAGTCGTAGTCTCCTTTGGGAAACTCTTTTCGGAAGGAAAAACAGAATTTCTTCATTTTGAAAATATAAAAACATTCCCCAAACCCTCTTTCTAATGTCATGTGTGAAAAAAAAAAAAGCATGCTCCATAGACAACCTTTTTGTTCCTTTCTCCAGATCTGATTAGGGGATGAGAAGAGATAATAGGTGCAATTTGGCAAGTAGCTCCAGCTCTCCATAGATTTACTTAAAGAGTCATCTCCAGCTTCTTTGTAACCTCCTACCTCCATCCTTGGCACAGTCCTAGTAGTGGTCTCCTCTCCACCTTGCTAAATGCTCCTCTCCGTGCTTCTTCCTGCTTTCCTAAACAGTGAAACCACTCATCCACACCTTTCAAGTGCACACAGTCCAGCCATTGCCTCTGCCCAGATCCTGCCTTCCTCGTTGTGTCCCTTGTGCTCTGACCAAATTTTTCTTTCCCTCTGTCCTATACTCCTCCAGTTCTTTACTCTGTGCCTTATTCCCCCCACACACTTCTTACTTCGGAAAGAGTTTAAATGGATTGTGCTTAAGCTTCTGGATGTGTAACTGTTTCAGTCCTGTCTTGTAAAGTACCAGCGTTTATAATAGCATAAAATAAATCTACAGAGTTTTAAGGCAATTCTACTGTAAACATGAAGCCATCATATTAAGTTTGCTGCAACTTTGATTTTTTCTATCTTCTGATCTAAATGCTAGACAATCCCTGTTTTTCCAGACAACCTACATACATTCTTTTTTTTTTTTGCTCCCTGCTATGAAATTGGTATAATCAAGTCAGCAGGCATTGATACCTTTAGGAGGAGTGATGCAGTTAATCCATATAGCTAAGTTTGTGAGGAGTGATGCAGTTCATCCATATAGCTCAGTAGGCTGAAGTTTGTGAACTTGAAAGTGCTTTCAGCCACGAGTAAACTGTGAGCCAGCTAGAAGAGAGTTTAATAGCACCAGGTGTTCTGGACCTGCAGGTTGCTGGCAGCTCCTGCATTGCAGTAGAGCTCTCAGGAAACATCACACCAGAAAGCAGCCCTTCTCGGTCTGCCTCCACTACCCAGCCCAGAAGTAAGAGACGGTTGTCAAAAAGGAACAATTTGCTCTGATTTATTTTAGATCCTAGTTGTAGGACTAGCAACGCGAGAGAAGAAATGAAGAGTCTAAGTGAGACAATTGTGCTTTGTATCGGTCGATCTGAAAAGCACCGCTTGACATGTTAAATGACACGGTGTTAAAAATAGATCCTGAACAAGGCTGGCATATTTAATACTTAAAGGGATGCTGTCAAGTCTGCGTTGCTTGAGTCCAGAACAACATCCACTCTTTAAGAGTTTCAGGTTTTGTTTAAAATCTTTAAAGAAAAAGCAAGTATCTCAAGCAAAGTCCTTAGTAAACCCTAGCATTTTCTGTATGCTGGCTAGGAGAATACAGACTTGTTCATTCCAAAAGTATTCACAAGCCCCGGTCTAATATAGAAGGTGATTTTCTCTATAAAATACTGGGAGCCTTAAGTCACAACACAGCTATGCCTTTTTTAGCTGCTAATACAGACTTTCACTCAGAACATGGGAGTTGCAAGTTTAATTCCTTTTTCTGCCTGAATGCTTTAACTGCCAGGCTGAAATGTGCCTTCACTCAGACTCTGATCTCTGGGACGGGGCATAAATCAATTGCAAAATGTGGAAACAAAGCCTTGGTGTAAATGTTTCAGTGCAGGTGGGTGCTATTAGTACCTCCTGGCTCACACAGCCGACTCAGTTCTGTTAATGTGCAGAAGAGCTGTGGTATAGGATAGCCCTAGGTTTGGCTTTTTGGAGTGTTTTGTTACCTGTCTTTGAATGGGGGTGATCAGCAAAACGAGGAGGAGAGATCTCATGTTGTTTGTTGACAACATTATTCTTTGTGTCTGCAGCTAAATGTTCATGGCAACCCATCAGTAACTTCCTGAGTAAGTGGTGTCATGGCCACATTAAAAATGCTGTGGCTCTGGTTTGTCTAAATGATGAGGTGAATGGAAGCGTCTCCAAGGGGTCTTGAGGGGTCTCAAGGACAGACTTCCCTGCCCAAACATCAGGCAGTCTGAATGGCAGGATGTCCACCTGATGCAGAACCAGGCAATACCCTTCTGTGCTTCAGGGCAACGTAGAGGGAAAAACAGGAAAGGCAGGAATAGCGAGAGAAAAGATTGTGCCAGCTGCCTGAATTTGCCTGGTCATGACCATTAGATGGGGGATGACCAGGATAACCTGGAGAGTTGTGAGAGGAGTGGAAAGACTCATAAGAAACATCCTCAGCTGTAATGAAGAGTGATACCAATATGTGCAAGTTGGCAGTAAATTACTTGCAGCATCTTGTGGGTACTTCATTCCCAGGGTGTTTCTTTTCTCACCTTGTTTAGCTTAAGGAAAACCTTTTTCAGTGCAAGAAGAGCCAAGCACTGTAATGCTTTTCCCAGGGAGGCTGTGTCATCTCCGTCCTTGGAGGTTTTCAAAACCTGACTGAGCAAAGCTCCACCCCAGTCCAGTTGGTCATCCTGCTTTGGGCAGGATACTGGGTTAGAAACCTCCTGGGGTGCCTTCCAACTTAAAATATCCTATGATCCCATTCCTAATTTGACTTGCAGTTATTTTTTCAAGTGTCAGATACTTCCTAATCACCACCAAAAAAGCCTGCCTTAAGTCCTACATAGTTATTCTCTTGGCATCTCAGCACAAACTTGGTAGAATTTGCAGAGGTTGATTTAGAAGACTTGAATGCACTGGCTCAGAGCAGTCTTCTTCCATAAATGCTAGATGCACTGGTAAGCAGGAGATACCCAATCACTGCTTCATTTTCACTCTGTTACAGATGTTTTTCTTTCCAAATTGTGAGTCTTTCTCTCTGTTCTTCCTCTTTAATCCACAAAACTTCCTGAATTGTAAAGTGACTGCATTAATTTTCTCCTTTGCTTTGATCTCTTATTGACTCCAGCACACAGACGGTTTGTTCTGTCACAGATGTGTCTCCTGACATGCATTTTATTCAAGTTTTTCAATGTCAAGTGGTCTTTTAATACCAGCAAGCAGCTGATTTCCTGCACTTAATATCCTAGCAGAACAGGGGCGTTCTCAAAGTCTAACAGTGGTACATTACAAAGCAGAAACAAGTTCAGAATGGTTGGGTGGGTGTCTTAGTGAGGTGCAGTACAGCTGGCAAACAAGCAGCACAACAACTCCATTTCTCAGACCAGTGGGGCTCTTCTTGGCACTGGTGTTGTCTCGGACAGCTTTTGGGAAGGCAGTTTGGAGTCAACTTGGTAGGGAAATTTTTGTCTGCTGTAGTTTTGTTTTATAAGGGAACATCCCATGCATTTTTTCCATTGGACAGAGGAGCATTTTTTAAGCAGAGAAAGTTAAAACATCGTGAAGAATGATGTCTGTTATTTTAATAACTTGAAAAACACGGTTTTGATCTTCTTAGAGGAATTTAGGACAACAGTGGAGGCAGTGGGCAGGTGTTCAACACTGTTAGAGGTGCAGAGGTTCCCTTGGGAGAAAATTAATGCTGCTCTGGAGCAAACTGCAATGTATTGCTTATAGCCCAGAAGAAAGAAATTCTCTTTCATGGTCTTGGAGTGTTTGGAACAAAGAGATTCTTACGAAAAGATGATTGTGGTATCTAACAAGGTTACAGAATAATGCTAAAACTTTCCTAAGGCAGAAAACTTTCCTAAATTAAAAAAACTTGCCAGACCTCAAAGACCAGCTCTATTATACAGAAGCAGAATCACAGAACTTGGCGGGGGGGGGGGGGGGGGGGAAAGAAAAATAATCTAAAAATAAAGGTTCTTGAGGATGCTTTTTGTGGTCCTTTACTTCAACAAATTATTCACTTACACTTCCTGAGTACTCATCATGTAGTAAGCACTCAAGAGGGGCCTTAGCAGTGGTTAACCATTTGTTGACAGTGTGAGTACTCTGGGCTGCAGTCTGTGGAAGATATCATAGAACAGTTTGAATTGGAAGGGACCTTTAAGGGTCATCTGGTCCAACTACTACAGCTCAGTCGGTGCTGAGAGCCACGTCCAACCTGACCTTGAAAGTCACCAGGGATGGGGCATCTACCACCACCCTGGCTTCACAACCTTTACTGTAAAAAACTTTAGTCTAAATCTCCTCTCTTTTAATTTGGAGCTGTTTCCTTTTGTTCTGTTACAGCAGACCCTGCTGAAGAGTCTGTCCCCTTCTTTCCTGCAGAAAGCCACACAGGCTGCTCTCAGGTCTCCCACAGCCTTCTTTTCTCCAGGCTGCACAGCCCCAGCTCTCTCAGCCTGTCCTCGCAGGGAGCTGCTCCATCCCTGACCATTTCTGTGTCCCTCCTCTGGACACACTCCAACAGGCCCCTGTCTCTCCTGTGCTGAGCACTCCAGCTGTGGGCGCAGTGCTCCAGGTGAGGTGTCACAGCTCAGAGCAGAGGGGCAGGATCCCCTTCCTCACCCTGCTGGCCACAGATGGAAGTATGATAGGCAGAAGAGAAGGGTAAGTATTGATATCAGGGCTTGTACGTGGCCATCACTGTCCTTGCAAACCTGTAGGCCTTTCTAAATACTGATTCCTCTGCCTATTGGGCAGAGTTGAAGTCACCCTGTCTGGTGCCCAGATACTCAGAGATTTCCAGAGGCAGTGAGTGCTCTACATGGGAACTGTCTGCTCAGTGTTCTCTTGTGTTTTCTTCTTTAGTCCCACAATGTTTTGAGGCAGTTTTAGGTACCAAAGCCATCTCTGAGCCTGAGAGTTAAATATGTCATTTCAGTTGGCTGATCCTAGTTGCAGTTATTGACTTCACTTGGTGAGTGTCAGCTGTACTCAGTAAACAGACTCTTTAAGGAAGATGCCTTTCCAGGTCCACGGCACCTGCACTGTTAATTACCAGTGAATATCTGTTGACCATCCTGAGATGTGTTCAGGTGACCAAATTACAGAGCCAGTAGTGAATCCTAAGTAGGATTTTCCACAAGGCCAACCAAAGTAAGAAGAGTTGTGTTTAACCTTTGAAGTGAAGTAAAAAAGAAGCATTCCAGTGCTTCCACCTATCCACAAAGTGTGATAGGTTTTAACCCCAACATTTTCCTCTCCGAGTTTCTGGAATTTTTACTCTCAAATATGGAAATTTCATTATTTACATCCAAGCAATAACACTGATGTCATCCTCGCTGCAGAAAACCGGCCCTGAGCTATATCTCCAAGCTGCCACAGAGCCCCATCACCAGCACAAAAGTGACAGAGGTCCTTCTCTGTTCTTTATTCCATCTCACTGGCTTTATGCATCAAATTGGTGCAAATTACAGAAGAAAAAATCTTTCTGCCTTTGGTTTTTAATTCCATCTTTAGAGGAATGTGGGAGAGCAATGGCTCCCTGTATTTTTCCCACCTAAGGTTGCATGGTGGTTGATGGCATGGTTGCTGCTCTGACACCTTTGTCAGCGTGGTCAGGAGAGAAGATGCAGCTTGCTCTCCCATATATGCTGCTGGCCTGTGTGGATGTGGCAGGAGGATTACTTGTTCCTGTCATTGGTCTGAGCCAACTTGATTTAACATGCCTGGGAAACATGCAGGGGATGCAAAAGAATGCGAGCTGAAGCGTTTTTTTTCTGGCACTCCTAATTTTTTGTCCCTGTGTGCTTGGAGGCAGGGTGAATGTCCTCACTCGGCTGGTTTTGCTGCGTTATGTGACAGGTGGTCAGAAAATGCACTCACTGCCCATGGAGAGACTCTCATGGAGATAGATCAGCACATCCCAGTGCCCTGAAATTTTTGCTTAAGAGTCATGCCTGGAAAGGATGAGGCTTCCTCCACATCTCTGTTCTGTGACCTGAAGAGACTTTAAAGGTTTTTTATTCCCTAAAGCTTGACGTTGCCCTTCCAGTCACCTCACAACTGCAGCTGTTAGCAACCAGCCTGCTGAAAACATAGAGTATTTTCTGCTGCCCTTTCCCTCTGCTTACAGCTTTTCCCCATCCTTCCTGAACATTGTGCGTGCCAGAATCAGCGGGGTGGAGAGACTGTCAGGAAATCTGAGTGTTACAGCTATTTCTGTTTGGGTCTTGGCAAAAGCCAAACTGTTTCCAGTGCATTGTGTATGAGCTAGAGTTCTAGGCATGAAAGAGTTATTAAGCAGGGTTTGGATGTATGTGTGTACACACTACAGCTGCTTCATCTTCCCTGCACTTGCCTCAAGAAGCTCAGGGCTCCAGCCCCTGCCTGTGAAGCTGGGGAGTTTCTGATGTTGCTGCATGCTGAAGTTGTCTCCAGCCAATCCCATCACCCTGACTTTCTGTCCCCAGGGTAATTTCAAATGCAGGGTTTCTTGGAGCTGCTGAATCTTCCATACAGACAAATAATGAGACAAAAAAAGATGACAGTTGATACAACTCTGCTTGCATGCAATTGGTTGGCAATGAAAATCTGTGTTCTTGATTCGAAACAGATTATGAGCAGGCAGATAAGTTCCTTAAAGAAAAGTACCAAGTAAATGAAAACAGCCTTGTATCTCTGCGAAGGCTTTCTGAAATACCACAGTAGCTTAAGACAGCTCCTTACCTCTTCTGCTCTGAGCTGTATTCCATTGCTCTGCTCCTTGCACATCCTGCTGCCCCAGCAGTACCCCGTCAGCCTCTCCCTCCTGTCAGATCCCCTTCCCTCCCTTTCACCCTGCCTGTCCACCTGGCTGAAGGGCAGGCAGGTAGTTTAAAAGGGATTAACACCGACTCTGACTGAGCTGAATGTTTTTGTCAGGAACAACAGCAACAAAAAAAGGTGACCCTCCATGTTCCACTTCTTCATCGTTAACTTCAACCTGCTTTTCCTGTGTTTAGGAATCTGTGTGCTGAAGTTAAAACCTGTTGTAAATCTTAATTATTGAGAGATAATTCAAGCAGCAGTTGGAGCTGTACGTGACTGAAACGTCTACCATTTTAGCTGCCTGTACTGCTTATGCACTTTCTGTTTTCTGTCTTAATTTCCTCAGGCAAAGAACTATGTCTTATACACACACTCACTAGTCCCTTAGTGCAACAAAACCCTGCTTGCTGAGCCCCTCGGGCTGTTTCTCTCTTTCCTTCTGCTCTTACAACTCTTCTGTTCCTTTCATCCCAGCTCCAGTCAAACATGCAGCTATACCACAATGAACCGTCTGTTTGTAATGCAGTTGGAGATTTTAGCTCATAAAAATGTATTTGCCAACTGAAGCTGAATATATATGCACTGTGGCCCAACACAGACCTCCATGCATGCTGTGGGTACAGAAATTACCATAATTTCCATGTTGCTTTTGATAAACAAATCCACACCAGTATTTTTCTCCCCTCAGTGAGTACAGCTGATGGGGGGTAAAAGGGCCAATCTGCCACAGTTTCTACCTCACCAGGTCACTGAGAAGAGCAGTCAGGTAGCCAGGGCTCTGCAGCTGCAGCCTGGTGAGGGATCTCTTCATCATCTCTACATGTTGCCTCCAGAATGAGTCAGGCTTTTCTTCAAGTCCCTTTGAACTCTTTCTGCAGCCAGCAGTGCTGCTCCTTAGACAACGGCTTTGGCGTGGCAGTGTACATACCAGCTGCAGGGCTCTGTGCTTTGGGATAAGAGCTGTCTTTCCCCAACCCTGCTTCTCCTCCATCACTCAAAGGAGCTGCAGCAGCCACCTCAGGGCTTCTTTCATCTGTCTGGTCCTCCAAGCTCTTTTCTTGGGAGTTTCAGTGGGGACATAAGTTCTTTCTGGCCAGTCGTGTTTCCTTCCAGCATTTGAGGCATGGGCTGGAAGGAAATGTCAGCTCCCAACCCTTCAGCTCTCCTGGAAAGAAGAGGACACCAAAGAGTAGCAAATAGGTGACAGCAGCAGTCTACCATCCCCTCCATCATCCTTTACTACTTTATGCTGCCAGATTGGAACCTTTCCTGAGAAAGAGATAGGAGATGCCTTGAGGATGGGGAAAGGTTTAATCACTTTGTATTTTGGGACTAATCCCCAAGCAAGACCAAGCCTGGACGAGGAAGGCTGCAGCCTGCTGGCCTCTCCGCCAGTTCCCCTGCGAGGGGGGGACTGCAGCACCCAGCTGGCCCTACCCCTTGGAGAACGCAAGGATATGTGAAGCCATGAGTTTTCTTCAAGCCCTCTGCTAGGAGGAAGACAAAGGGAGTTCCTGCTCATCGCTTGGGCTGGAGAGCAATATGAAGATCAGAATGCCAGGCCAGGCTTTTTGTGAGGTCTGTGCCTGCCTGAGATACGCTGCCTGTCTCTCTCCTTGCCAACTGGCTAAACATCAGAAGTGAGCAGTGGGAAACTTCTGGCTGCACCCATTATGAAGACAAGGCTTCTGCACTGAGCTGTCCCCACAGGCCACAGCACCCTAATGCTCTGCCAGCAGCCCCATGAGCATCACAGCTTTTGTGGGTACGCATACCACTCATGGGACTTACACATAGATCCTCAACCAGCTCCAAGAGGAAACATTAAATTAGGGGCCAGCAATCCTCTGAAACAGAATTCCTGCCAACCTAATTAACAAAGCTTAATCAGCAGATTGGCTAATCATAAACTTCTTAAATAACTAATTGAGCTGTAAGTCTCTTTGTCAAATTTCCAGACAATGGAGATCTCACTAAGGGAGAGTTCACGTCAGTAATCCGACTAAGGGAGTGGATTTGCTGTGTGGGACAGCTCGCCAGCTGAGCTGCTGCTGTTCCACATACTCAGGCTGATAAACTGAATAGCAGGAAGAGGCGTGCTGGGCTGTATGTTTCCTGTTCTCCCACAAAGATTCACAGTAAACATGTAGTGCATCTAGTAAAACAATGCCTGAAAGTCCATAGCAGTGCTAAGCTTTCCCTTTTCCAGGGAAGAAAGCAGCATGTACCTTACTGCAGAATGGGGATTTGTCAAAGCACGATGGAGTAAGGAGCACCCATCCATTCAGCTTGTTAACCAGCCCCTTTGCCATTGCATTTCATTTTATGAAGTAAGAAATGTAAGATTTTATTTGACATGCACAGGGTTTCAGAAACCTAGTGCGGCAAGTGATTAAACAGAATGGATCTAATGTTTGACATTTGGCTGCTAAATTGAGGCTGGAAGCATGATTGGAAGTCGTATCTTGGGACCAGGAACAATCATAAGCACCTTTCCAAGCATGAAGCTGCAGTCAGCAAGCTGGGTGTCCCTCCAAGCCCATGTGTTGCCTGTGGTACTAGCACTTCTATCCTTATTTGTTTTGGTTTCTGGATGGGATCTCAGCAGGTCATTCCAGCCCATGTTATCTGCCAGCCTGTGAAAGCTATCCTAAATACAACATATTAAAAATAAATTAAGTTTGTGGTTTACATAGGCTGTAAAACACATGCTTCCTGACATAGACCAGCCATTTAGTGTGTATTTTAGACTCACAGAAATTAGATTAAGTGTGTATGCAGTTCAAGCTTACTTATGTCAAGCTCTATTCAAGTGTTTTTTATACAAATATGCACTACAGAATGGTCTCTGCAACTGAAGCCCAGAGTATTCAGCTAAACAAATTTGTACTGTCTGTGTGTTACTCTCCTAAACAGACAGTGCACTCATTGCATGCATCAGTGACCTTAATACTTCTTCACTGAACATCAGGACCCATAACGAATGTGATTTGGGCATTATGATTGTTTCTCTGGTTGATTATTGCTGTGACTTTAGTGAGCAATGTTTTAAATGAAGAGAGCTATTTCTGATAAAGGCAAATTGTGTTTGATAGACTCCTTTCTTTTCTTTTCCTTTTTCTTTTTCTTTTCCTTTTCCTTTTCCTTTTCCTTTTCCTTTTTCTTTTTCTTTTTCTTTTTCTTTTTCTTTTTCTTTTTCTTTTTCTTTTTCTTTTTCTTTTTCTTTTTCTTTTTCTTTTTCTTTTTCTTTTTCTTTTTCTTTTTCTTATTCTTTTCCTTTTCCTTTTCCTTTTCCTTTTTCTTTTTCTTTTCCTTTTCCTTTTCCTTTTCCTTTTCCTTTTCCTTTTTCTTTCTCTTTCTCTTTTTCTTTTTCTTTTTCTTTTTCTTCTTCTTTTTCTTTTTCCTTTTCTTTTTCTTTTTTTCTTTAATCTAATATACCATGCAGCAGACTCAGACAAGCAAGTGGCTTTATCCTAAGCCTGTGTTTAATTGAATAGATGCTATGAGGGGGGAAACATTTGCAGGAATTCTTTCTGGATGAAACAACTTCATTTTCTCTGTCCCTTTAAAAGGGAGAGAGCGGCTCAGATTTACGGATTCTGTTTTGTAGAGCTCACTTATAAGCTGAAACTTTTTAGCTGTGCTTGTCGGGTTGCAAACACTTCCCCAGATATTTAACTTTGTTCTTATGGCTGGTAGGAAAAATGTTTTTTGAAAAGCATTTGAAAATACAAAAATAAATAAATAAATAAATAAAATAAAATGAAAAATCCCTTTCTAAAGGTAAATGTGAAGGAAGAAAAAAAAAAATAAATTTGAATAAAATGCTGTGCATGCTTTCCAGTTTTGACAGTGATGGATGAAATCTTTATATTCAGTACTTTGCAGCCATTAGGATTAGAAGTCTGGGTCTTTACTAAGTGAAATAGCACAAGCTGAATCACAACAAAATGCCCTTGTGAGCTGGGAGCTGTGACGATAGATGCATTTGAAATCAGCCCAGATAGATCTTCAAAGCTGAAGAGAGATCGACTGCTGCCGTGCAGTCACAGCCTGTCTGGGTAAGATGGCTGCACAGACAGACCAGGCAGAGCACTGGGAGCCAGGAGACCCATTCTCTGCATCCCTGCTGTCAGAGATGCTTTTTGTGGCTTTAAGGCAAAGCAGTTAAATAGTTTCTCTCATCAGTAAAATACAGCTTGCTGCTTCACAAAGGTGATCACAGTTACACCATGCCATGCAGAGGTAAAATGCTCTGTGTTTAAAACAGTAAACACTTTCCCTAAAGTTTATAGCCCTAAGACTTGCTTTGCTAAGTACCTAGCTGCACTGGATGTCCACCTGTCCTCCACACGAAAGCCTAGCCATGGATATACATGGTGAAGCCAACAGAGGGGTATGCAGCTACTTGGGGGCTTAAAGCCTGGTCTAGAAGGAACCTCAGAGGACAGATTTGTATGCCTGCTCTTGCTTGAGGGTTCTCACAGTTGGACATAGCTCACTAATCCCCAAGTTTGTCTGGGTCAGCAGAAATGAGACACATTGGCTGAAAATATTGTCTTGCACAACTTTCCCAAGTTGGTGGTTGGATGACTTGGGTGCTTGACCCTTCCTTATGTGAAATCTTTTCAGTGCGTGTGGCCACACATACATGATCCAAATCCCTGTTCATCAGGACCAGCATAGCCTCAGTACACAGCATCCATTCACCTCCCTTCTGTCCAGCACTCCTCAGCCTGCAGGCAGAGCCCCATTGATGTGCGCTATGAAACCTCTCCAAGAAGTGGCACAGTCCCAGCTGCCAAATTCTCTCTGTTGGAGGTGGAAGTCAGGGAGGCTTCCAGTGCTAAGTAGATGCATGCCGATGTCCTGGGGCTGAATGACACTAAGTTGAGCCTGGGGCTCAGGCGCTGAGTGGAAGCTGAAGTCAGCACTTTGTTCTTTTTCCCTCCATTTGTTCACCACTCTGTTGATCATTCAGTGGGATGTGAACAGACAGACTAATGTTATGTACTGTGTAATTTAAATTCTCAGCTTGCTTGAGAAGGTGGAATTCATTAGGGAACTGCTGAAATTCTCAGCTACTGAAATGGTCTTGGCTGACAGTGGGGGACAGAGGGGCAAATACATCCCGAAATCTCATTTCATACATCTCGAAGATGGAAAAATACAATTCTGTCACAAAGGATTAATTTGTCTTTGTCCTCCCACTGCATTGAATCCCAGAGACCCACGCCATGCAGTCCCTGTGACCAGGAGCTCCATCTCCTCCCATTCAGGGAGGCTCGAAAGCAATTGAGTTAGTGAGGTTCAGCTCTCAGCTCTCAGAAAAGAGACAGGAGCAGTCACTGCCTGCCTGCTTCCAGCCCACACTGCTAAGGAAGCAAATCAGCCTCATCTGCCACCAAACAACAGCATTTGGGCTGATCAGGCTGTGTCTCATGGGAGGATGCTTGGAGTCAAACGCTGTGGCACTGAGAGGTGGCGGCATCCTAAACCCAACATTTTGGGGTTTGAAACATCCAAATAAATCTTCAGAATAGTACGAGCTGATGTTCACCGAATTCCTGGTCTGCCTGCTTTGCTAAGTGCTACAAAAGCAGTAGTTCTCCCTTTGTAGACCAAAATACATGGCTATTTTTACCTTATCTGGTTCGGACAGGGTGACAAAACCGATACCACACGTGTACCAAAGAAGCTGTTCAGAATTTCATTTAAAAGTAAAAAACAGCAGGAAAACAGAAGTAGTTTGGATTTTATATGAAGTGTGAAGCAGAGGAATGACTGTAAGGATTTACTCAATTCTGAAGTTTCACATGGACATGCTCATGTTAGTCTATGCTGCTTCCCGTGTCCATTGCCGTCTTCCATTGTCATAAAGAAACTAGACGTGTACTGCTAGTTGAACAGATTACAGTTTTAAACTGCAGTGAGTAATACAGCATTGCTTGTAATGGTTCTTTGAGCCTGGTCACCAGCAGAGCTTACCTTGAAGCAGCTGTGGAGCAGACGCTGTGTGGCTCAGTGGGGTCAGGAGGCAGAGCAAGGTGATGTGAAGCTAGCACAAAGGCACAGCTTGCTCATTGAGCGGATTTACCTTGTTTTGATAGATGATTTTAATGTCAACAGGAGACAGAATGTCTTAAAGTGGAATGACACTGTGGTCAAGAAAGTGAGTTGTGGCTGGCAAGTCCAGATAAAGGAGAGTCCCTCTGCTGTTCAGAGCAGCAGCTGTGTCAGAAGGTTCCTGGACCCTGTCCCCACCTATGCACACCCCTCGTGTACATGTCACTCCACAAGTTCTTCCAGCACAATCTCCAGGATTAGCTTAGGTGAAAATGGTGCAGCAGAATTCTCCAGTGCATCAGCTGTGCTCTGCGAACTCTACGCTGAAACAAAAGTTTGGCTCCATTTAAGTCCAGAGCCAGGCAGAGTACCCAACACAGCAGTGCTGCTTGTGATCAGACAGAACCTGCAAGCTCCTCATTGGGCATGTTTTATAATGTCAAAGGCAGCACAGGCTACTTCATGTCCTCCCAGCCTCTTCTGCTCTTCCTTGCATGGGAAGTGCCTGTTGGGAAGACTGCTGAAAAGCCAACAGGGACTTGGACTTGGATAAAGCTGTCTCACCCCCAGCTATGCCAGCCCTTCTGGGACTGTTTGCTTGTTGGCTCTGCTAGCTGTCACCTCTGTACTCAGAGTGTGCGCAGTCACCTACAACCAAGCACTTCATGGGAAGGTTATGGCGAAGCACGTGCGTGTGAATACTTAAATAGATGCAATGGTAAAAAAAATAAAGACAGCTAAATGAAATGAAAGCTAAAAACCCATTTCAAATGCTTGCAAATGGTAAAAGCATTGTTGGAGCGCTGCTATTACACTGCCTTTTACTGACAACAGTTAGTGATTTACCTGAAATAGCTGGAGAGCAGCCTTGTTTCATTCTGGTTTCCCAATCTCCAAGTCTCTGTCATTCACCTCTGCTGTATCTCTGCTGTATTATCTTTTTGCTGATCATCCAACAGCAAACTCAGCAGTAATGAAATAGCTGGTGTCTGGAAATCACAGCCCTCCATTCCTTCATTTTTTCTCCTATGTCCTGTTTTCTCTGTAATGGGCAGCAGTACCTGTTAACCACCCTTCCTCATTCTTCTAGTGCCTTCAGGTTGCCCAGAATTAGGTGGTTTTGTAGTGTTGGTATCAATTTTCCCTCAAGTCTACTGCCTTCGTGGAAGTTCGGTGTACATATTGGAATAGAGCAGGCAGCACAGGCAGACCTGGACAGAGAGAGCTTTTGCAAGTCTGGTTCCAAAAGCTGCCCAAGGTGGAGGACAAACTAAATCTATTCTAATCTAAGAAACACCAAACTGACAATAGGTGCTGAAAACCCACCATTCTGATGGACCTGATGGTCGATGTTCAGCACTGCCCAGAATTACTTCAGGAGACTGGTACCAAAACAACTTCTTTGGGTGATGGTTCATAATACTGGTAAGGCTTAGTAGCGGATTTCCTTGCCTCAAAGCCTAAAGAGAATCAAATGCATCTCCATCACCTTGCAAGAGCTTGTCCTATCACCCCTGGGCTGGATAGACCTCCCATTCTCCCTTTTGTCTCTTGGTTTTTGGCCATCAGGGCCTCAGGTTTCACAGCATCCAAGAGGGGACTGAAATGTCAATTCATGCTTAGGAATGTCTCTGGGTGTAAATGTGACAGTGGCACATTTTGTCCTGCAGTGCTATTGCTATGGGAGTGTTCACTCCAAGCTACTAAATAGGAAATTTATTATCAGTCAGACCCACACATTGAATTAGCACTCAGTGAGAGCATAGAAGTAGTCATGGGGAGACCTATTGGAGGAAGAAGACACTTAGCTAAGGTCCAGATTCATCAACCGGATGAGTAATCTGAATCGGAAGAGCACATTAGCGCTTGTGAAGAGTAATCAATAGAAATCAGAGAGTGCCAGCACACTTAAGAGGCTCAGTCAGGCCTTAACCATCTTGACAGAGAATGAAATCTTGTTTGTGAGTCAGGTGCTTTTTGTGAGATACACAGCACCTCAAAGTATTGGCAACTTGTCTCAGCACTGCGGATTTGTGGTCAGCACTGGAGCTTCTGATGTGAATGAAGGGAAGTTGTTTTGTATTTAGGGTTGTAAACCTTTGCCTCCATAAAACCGTGCTTTATCCCTCTACGTCTGAATAGCAACATTCACATGGCCTGTGAAATGTCAGCCTTTTTTTTCTGGAGACAATGACAACCAGTGCATTTGCAAGTTCCAGTCATGAGAAATTACTGTGATTTAAGGTTTCGCCTTCGATCCTGTATCAGTCTCTTTGTTGCTCATGCCAGAGAGAGTTATTGGTCTGGTCCTTTTCCTGCCAACTTCAGTGAGCTTTTATTCACCTCTGATGTCAGCAGGAGCAGGGCTGGGTATGGTCTGTGTGGGTACGTATTTACCACTTCCTCATCCGTGCTCATTACCACAGTTTAGAGACATCTCTTCTTGCTTGTCCCTCAAAAAAAAAGGCAGCCTTGTACAGGTCTCCCTGCTCCTTCCCCATGGGTAGAATGGGATTGTGCCACCAAGCATTGCATACCCTAACAGCACACAGCTTTCCCACAACAAGTAGCAGGTGCTCCAAGGGGAATAAAATCTGCAAGAGAAAAAAAGATATCAACACATTTCACACACCACAGGGGAAGCAGAAGCAAGACGAATTCACTATTCAGGTTCCCCAGCCAGTAGTCTGATAAACCCTTATTATTCAGGCATGACACAAAAGTAGTTTCCAGCATTTTCTCACACTCTGGAGAACGTTTTTAGCCAGGTCCTGCCTTGCTGGTCCCACAGTCTTCATTTCCCTACAGGCCTTGCCTGGCACTGCAGGATGAGCCTGGGGCGTTAAGCTCAGTTTTGTGGCTAATTGCTGATTCAACCCAACTGATTTGCCAAAAGAAGCAAAGAAAGACTTCGAATCAGAATATCAATTTACATGACAACCCATCACACACTGGCTTCTATCCTTCCTACCCTGGTAGAAGCAACATATTGACATAGCACAAACTTCCTGCAGAAGGCTTAGCTTTTGCACCTGATCTCTAGTTACGATCCTGTGGTGAGAAGTTACTAAAAAGGGAAATAGCTTCTCCTATGTGAGAAACTAAGTTTAATCCCCTCTTTCAATGAATGCACAAAGAAATCTCCGTGCTCTGTCAGAGATTTAAAGTACATTTCAGCAGCAAACAGAACATGCTCTGAAAATTAAGCAACAATGTGCTGTTTAAAAATGTAACCGAATAACGTTCCACTTTTTTCTTAAAGCTTGCAAGATTCAATGTGAGATAAAAGAGGACACACTGGGGGCAACACAGGCAATCATGAGTAGGAGCAGAGAAAGCAGCAACATTTCTTCTGTGGGATGTTATTCTATTGAGTTGCCTTCCTGGGAAGTAATAACTCTGTTGTCAAGCCAGGCTGGACTAGAATTAAAATGATGGTTCTGGACTGATGGAGGCACTTTTCTGTCCCAGTTGGGTACCTCAGTAGCAGTCTGTAGAGGAGAAAATGTAAAAGGATAAATTCCTTACCCAGCTCACAGTACTGTTTTAGAGTCCATAGCTGCAGAGAGCCAAGATTTGTCCTAGATCTCATCCAGAAGCTCCATGACCATCTTAGTGTGACATTGCCAGCAAGCTGCTGTGCATCAGAGCATACTACCTTTAACCCCTAGTGAGCTTGGAAGCAATGGAACACAGCTCGTCCAACCTTCACAGTATTGCTGTTTGGGAGGTGGAGTGCTCATGTCCTATGCTATTAATTCCGCCATGCTTTTTGCTACTATCAAATCTGGATTTCTGTAGCTGTATGGAGAGCACCCAGGCTGTTACCTTAATTTTGCTTTTCTCCTGTCTATCTCACATGCAGAGAAGCAGAGGGAGCTGGCTCGGAAGGGCTCTCTGAAGAACGGCAACATGGGAAGCCCAGTTAATCAGCAGCCCAAGAAGAACAATGTGATGGCGCGGACAAGGTAAGAACAGGAAAACACAGCTGTGCTCTAAGCTTTAATTCCTAATGACCTTAAGATGGGCAAGGATGGTGTCCATTGTCATTCCCTTGCTGCCAAACAGACTGCAAGAGCAGTGATCGCCCTTCCCAAATGCCCTGTCCTGTGTTGCTTCTTGTCCCATGGGAAAATGCAGGCACAGGTGGGCCCAGGAGCAGTGACAATAGAGCCTGCAGACAGCAGTGAGCCTAGCCTGATAAAAACCAGGAGTTTTGTATGTCCTGGATGCTCTGTGCAACCCTGCATAATAAATAATCCTACCAGCAGGAAAGTGTACATTTCTGCTTCATGTAACAGCAAACTGTTCTAAAGCTTAGTTCTGACTTGTCTGCTTTAATCCTGGTAATTCTTCTTTTTGAAAACGACCCCTTCCTCGTACTGATTAACTTAATGAAGACTTGTGTAGAATCCATCTATGTGTGCTTTGCTGTACAGCTCCTCTACATTTTGAACAGCATGGTCATAGCTGGAGCTGCTTTGGTTCATCTCCGTATGACATTATCAGACAATGTTACAGTCCCCTGTAAACAAAGAAGTTTTTAGATGAATATATTATTTTAGTGTATTTCTGTTTTTTTTTCCATGCAGGCTTCAGTACAATAATATATCACTTATCTGCATTCAGGGGGCAGGAACCACACTGAGTCAACAGAATTGCACATTTTGCATGCTATGGGAAAGGTGGCAATTTTTATTGAAGGATCACACTTAAAATGACAGCAGAATCTACATGTGTTCTGATTTAAGCCAGCAAACAGCTGAACACCACACAGCAACCCGCTCACTCCCCCCTCACAGTGTGATGAGGGAGAGAATTGGAAAAAAATGGGTAGAACTCATAGGCTGGAATAAACACTATTGACTAAGACAGAAAAGAAAGAAAGAAATAACAGGAATTATAATAACATATCTATATATATGTGCATATTTATACAGAACAAGTGATGCAGAGACCAATTGCTCACCACTCACTGATTGATGCCAGACAGTCCCCAGGCAGTGGTAGCTTCCTTGGCCAACTGCCCTCAATTTTATGGTTTTTGTGGGTTTGGTTTTGTTTGTTTGTTTTTTGCATAATGTAATGTGGTATGGAATATCCCTTTGTCCAGTTATGGTCAGCTCTTAGTTCTGTCCCCTTCCAGCTCCTTGTGCCACAGCCCCCCTCACTGGCAGGTCAGTATGAGAAGCAGAAATGTCCTTGGCTCTGTCCAGCAGCATTCAGCAACTACTGAAACATCGGTGTGTAATTAACATTATTTTTCTCCCGCATCCCACACAAAGCATCACACCATACAGTATGAAACGAATCAACTCTGTCTCAGCAGAACCCATACAACATGAAGGCTGCATTTTTAATGATGAATGAGAAGGTGTCATGGATTGCTACATACTAAGTAATACAGGAGCAGCAGGTCAGAGCCTCTCTCTGAGCACATCCAGCAGATAAGTTTCAAATTAGTTCCCAAAAACCACAGCAGAAGTCATAAATCATGCCAGGACCTTGTCAGTGTTTATTTGCAAGCCCCTGTGACACTGGTGAAAGACGCTGCATTGCTCACTGCTCTGAATCTGCCACATAAAGGAGGCGGGTTCTTAGTGGCAGTAAGAATCTCAGCAAGTGCTCTCAGATGGGTTTTCCATGCCTACTGCTCCTCACTGGTTTCCAAATGCTCTCTGGGAAGACTTGGATTCTTTTAGCAGTAGGCTGCATGCTAGCTTCTCAAGAGCAATTGTGGCAGATTTGGCACTCGGCAGATTTAGAAACACTGAAATTAGTGGGGGAAGATAATAAGGTAGAGAACATGGAGCGAGTGCTGATGCCTACCTGTGAAATGAGAGTCTTCTAACTGGAGAGGCTACTGCTTCAGAGCTGCCAGAAAAAGGAGGAGTGATTTGTGTTGGAAAGGGTTAAGCAGTGATACCCACTGACAAAAGCTTTAGTGCAGCCAGCTCAGTTTTCTTCCATCTGTGAAGATCTGAGCACTGTTCAGAGGGTATGCAAACCTCTACACAGCCAAACTAAGCCTGCTAGCAAAAGGCTTGCATTTCTCAGTCACTTTTCATGTCATTTTTAGAAGCGTCCCTTAGGATCTGCAAAACAGGTTTTCAACCTTTAGGTTAATAGCAAATGTAGCCAATCTGCATTGTTCTTACAACTGAGAGGTGTCTGGCTTAGGTTCTTGTTGGCCTGTGGTTCTTCATCCCCCAGCTACTTTAGTTTGCTGGGAACAAAGAGCACATTGACACAGCCCTCCTAAAACCCTCAGAATGGTTTGCTCTGTCCTGCCACAGTCAGGGCAGCCAGGAAGGCAGAAATGCTTCAGGCTGGATCACAAGGCTGCAGTACGATGTAAGACTCCAGTGGGATATACTGCAAGACATCTAGGTTCTTTAAGTCTGAACTGTTGGCTTCCTCCAGTCTCTGCAGGACAAGGAAAACCTAAAGCCATTTCCCCTTTTAATAGTTCTGCTCTTCTCCTGTTTTCCTTTATTTAGATGAAGTGTGCTGCCTCACTTCCTTCTCCTTTTCTGATGCTTTTGTTCTTTGGCATTATCTGTATGAATTTCTGAAATCCAGCCTCACATACCAGGCTGCCTTTCCCATTTGGTCTTCTCCTGAGTTGTGGGGACAACCGGCTGTAGAGGTGAATGGATCTGGATCCACAGCACGCTCAGCCTCCCTAACATCACATAAAATGTGAGCGAAGTTGGTGTGATGCTAGCAGCACCATTACAAGCACTGGCAGAATTCGCAACACCATCTGCACCCCTTCTACACAGATACTGTAGTCTGCTGAGGATAAGCTAAATTTAGATGTTTTTGTAATGTATTTCATGTTAAGGGACAAAAACCAAGACAAAAAGCTTGTCTCCACAGATTAAATTAAGTATAATCGCAGCCCAGCTTTGTTCCAAGGACACTGGAAAGCAAAAGTAAGGTCAACTGGGATGTTAAGAAGAAACTTAAATCAGAGACAGGGACATTATACAGTTTCAGTCTGCTGTAGAAAAGCTGTAGTTCTTGTACTAAGAAAAAAAAACACATTTCTCAAGAAAAAAAAAAAATGTAGTGAGTTATTTAAATCAAGTAAATAACACCACAAAGGGCTGTTCTCTTTGATCCTCTGGTGGTGCTTCGTTCACTCACAGTACAGTAACAACTGTCAGTGACTGTGTATGGAGCAGAAGCTCGAAAACTGAAGAGCAAATATGGAAGTGAGTGCTGCTGAAATCAGTGTAGGCAAACTGCTGCTGCCAGATCACAGCTTCTGTTTCAGCTTCAGATATCTCTGCTTCTTTAATTCCTTCCTATGTGCTTTGCAGGGAGCAGAAAGACTCTTTAAGGGCTGTGGGAAGGGTTATTGAATTTTGCGAGCGGATTCCAGTTTCTGTAGTTTCCTGTTGCAGCCAGTTGGAAATTCTGCATCAGTTTTATAATTAATTTAGTTAGAGATTAGTTTCAATGAATACAGTAAGAAAATGCAGCCAGTCATGAGCATATACATCTGCTTTGTGATAACATTTGAAATATTTTACTATCCCGGATTCTTTCCTATCTGCAGCGCCTTTAGATTGTTAAAATCATAATGGCTTCCTGCATTTATCTGAGCAGAAGAACAGTGCAGCTGGTATAGAGTAATTGAAGCACGAATGAGACATATTATTGTTTTCAGACTTTCCCAAAGTCTTAGTCCCTTGTTAAAAACTAGTCATTCGTTTGGAGAGAATCTGTTTTAACCCACTGAGCAAAGAGATTTTCATCACACTCTTGAGTTCACACCTGCTAAACATAGTATCTTGCTCCATTTGCTCAGTCTGGCTGATCTCATTTTAAATAGGAGCTCAAGTCTTTGTGCATTTTTGTGGATGAAAAAGCTCTGTTGTGAACTGGATACCATTGAATAATGTATTTTCCTTATCTTAGAGGCTCTGAGGTCTATATTCCTTTACACAGACTCCCTCGGGCACTTAAAGGTGCAAAGTCATCACCAGCCATTGTAGCACTTATGATTAACTGAAAGTTATCATAGAATAATGGGGTTTAAGAAGTGCTAGTCCATCTCAGCTCCTGTGCTGTGCCCACGAGCTCATATTTATCACATTACTTACTGAATTTAAGAGTGGGACCTCAGTAGTGCTGTATTATGAGGGCTGGTAGGGACTTACTGCAAGTGCCGTGTACTCATTGCTAGGGGAAAAAAAGATCTGATTAGGCAAGCAGTGCTAGCTGAACTGGTTAATCAGAATGACCCCCAGAGTTTCCCAACAGCTCTGTCTTCCAGAGAAGTGCATGTTCCCAAGGTATGTCCAGTGCAAAGCAATGAAGTGGGGAAATCTTATCTATCATATGACTTTGGTACAACCATGTGTGTTACTGAGCTGTGCTGTGTGGTTAATGGACATCCTTTAATTTTTTCAGGCTCGTCGTTCCCAACAAGGGCTATTCGTCATTAGATCAGAGTCCGGATGAAAAGCCACTGGTAGCCCTGGATACGGACAGGTATGCAAAGTGCTAATAAGAGGATATACACTATGGTGCAAGCAAGTTTTCACAACAGATTTCGTAACTGGTCCGTGTGTGTGTTCGTAAACAAGCAGGAAGAGGCAGGAGTAAAGAGCATTATTTTGGGGAGAGGTCTGAGGTTCACAAATGAAAGTTGCCCTTCAGATTCCCTTGATGTAATTTCTCTGTGCCTAAGGGACAGCTTCACAGCACTAGAGAGGACTAACTGGGGAATACAGGGCTCTCTGACTGTTTCCTTCTTTGCTCTGTCTTGTCCTTCCCTGCAGTGATGATGACTTTGACATGTCCAGATATTCCTCCTCGGGATACTCATCAGCTGAGGTGAGTTACACTCTCTCCTGCCATCCTTGTCATTAGTGCCGATAGTAGAGCAACAAGAAACAGCTTAGAGTGGCCTTTTGAAGCGAAAAATGGCTACACAAGGAATTTACTGGTGGTGTAAACCTTTGAGGGGTCCATGGCAGAAACTGTGCCATGCTTCTTTCTTCTCAGTGACCTAGCTGGCTCCATCCCCGTACTGGCATGGCACAGACACAAATCTGCCCATCAGCTCATCTGACTCATTGTTTGACTGAAGCTTTTCCCAGTTCTGCTGAGTCCACAGTGTTGCCCCATGTAGTACAAAAGCAGCAACTTGCCTGTCATGGCAGCTCAGTGACTGTTTGCTTACCAAGGACACAAATAAAGGACCTGGGAGTGCACTGTTATTTCCAGTCCTTATGGGGGCCGGGGTTGCCTGATGGGTGTTTGCTTGGAGCAAGCAGAAATTCCAGGGTGGATTTACAGATATGAACTCTTGACCTCTCAAAGAGAAATGGCAGGAAGTTTGGGCTTGTTATTCCCTTGTATTGTTTCTAAATATATTCCCAAACTCTCCAGAGAATTAGTTGCTCAGCCTCTGGCTGCTGCTTCTGTAGGATCTGATTTTATACCCAAGGTTCTGAGCGGCCATTCTGCACATGAGCCATTGCAAACTCTTCCCCCTTGTATCCCTTCCTATGGGAGAAACACCACTGAAGCATTGAGAAGTGTCTAAGGGTAGACACTAGATGAAATCATCTGGGCTATTAGGGGGCCCTGTCCTGGAGGGTTGTTCCTTCAGAGCTGGCTAGATTGTGCTTGAATCTTAGATTACGAAGAACCAAGTGGCTTGACCAGCTTTCAGCTTCTTTAATGCCCCAGACTAAGTGGGTGGACTGCCCAGTTGCCAGTTGGATTATTCTTGTTTCCTATTTCATAGATGGAAAATATCATATATATTTAACATATTACGTATGGGAAATATGTCCCAGAATAAGGGACCTGCTTCCCTGTCTAACTTATTAGAAGAAATAAGTTGCAAGTGTTTGACTGTTTGTGTCTTTGTCTGTAGCAGATCAACCAAGACTTGAACATCCAGCTGCTAAAGGATGGGTACCGGTTAGATGAGATCCCAGATGACGAGGACCTTGACCTAATCCCCCCTAAATCGGTCAACCCTACCTGCATGTGTTGCCAAGCCACCTCCTCCACCGCCTGTCACATCCAGTAGTGAGGCCGGCAGGCTGTGATCAGTGCTTTCCACTATAACTGTAAAACTTAACAGCCATTGCTTCCTCCTATGGTAGGACGTGCACCTCTTTGTGTTCATAGAGCCAGGAGAAACCCAAAAATTCATTTTATGATTGATTGATAAGTTATTTTAAACTACAGTAAAACAAAAAAACAAGTTGCTCAAAGTGCCAGGCGATGCCGGACACAACTCACTGGTCTGAAAAGTGAATGCAGAAGGGTCGAGAGGCTGCTCTGGGGTTTTTGTAGGCACCAGAGATGTTTTGTAAGGTGTTAGTTCCAGAACAGAAAGTTGGGCTACAGTTAATCCTACCTGCAAGATCAAGAGTGAATCTGAGGTGTCAAGGGGTTCTACCTGAAGTCAGTTCACAGTTCACTCACTAAGCATGATTCGATCTGTGTCACCAAAATTGTACCACAACAGAGGCACAAATGGCAACAAAGCAGGACATCCTTTCTTATGGCAGCTGTAGCTAGGACTAACACAACACAATTCATTCACTTGCAAAGAGGACAAATAGGTGGCATTTCACTGTGAGTCAGTACTAGCTAGAGCTGTTGTGTCACATATCCAGTGCAATCTACCTTTGGCACCACATTAAGTTATCACCAAACACATCACATTTGATCTACAATGCATCCATGCTCTGAGGGGATTCAGTCTTTGACTGAGAATGCCATACTCATGAATTCAGTTCAGTTGAATATACTGACTTCAGCTTATACTAAACTCCTGTGAGACCCATTTGCTTCCAAAAGTCTCCAACTTTGTTCGACTAAGAAAAAATGAAACCTGCTAAGACAGGAACTGAAGGTCAGTACCAAAAAAGCCAGCAGAAGAAAGCATATTTTTACAGAGCTCGACTATTGATATTCTTTTGACACTGCATCTCTTGGTGCCTGTGGGAGAGATTTGTTAACCTTGTGGTATCAGACATTAAGGGAATTGTGAGCAATAGGGGAATTATGAGCAGATTCAGCTGAAAAAAAAAAAAAAAAGATCCGCAAGAGGAAACCATTATTTGTCTATTTATCACATCTCTGCCAACCTGCGAACCAGGCTTTGTCTGTTAGAGCTGCCCCACATCAGGACCATTTGTGTCAGGAAACCTGGCATTACATTTCATTTCTGGACTGAATTGCCAGCTCACCAACAGATTGTTTTCAATGCAAAATGATTTCTGGAATTAGGAGATATGTCCTTTCCTGCTCAGCTTTACACCGCTGTCTTCAGAAGACGTGGGACACAGATGGTGGGTGAGCTGGCATCATTCTCTGAGATGAAAACTTTTGACACAAGCACAACTGTGTCCTTTTCTGCTCAGCCAGAAAGACTGCCTGCATTACATCAGCACTTGCTTTTAGAGACTGGTAGAGGGAAAAAGTTAGGGCAGTTTTAAGTTTCCTATCAGAATTCCCCAGGCCACAAGAAAGAGCCTGATCTTCGCCCTGAAGTACAGATCTCCTGCCTCAGATTTACACATCATGACCTGATTCTTTAAGAAGTCTCATCTCCCTTAGAGATGAGAAGGCCCCTTAACACCCTGGGTGTTTTTCTGTGCAGTGCAAGGCGTGACATCATGCACAGCAGAAGCATAAAAACAGGCATTCAGGACTCCTGGGCTTTATTCAGTAGCTGGTTTCAAGCAACTGTGAAAGATGTCTTCCCCCTCCCTAAAACAGGACTATTGTCCCTATCTGCCAAGGAACAGAAAGAAACTGAGCAGGCTTGTTTACTGCGCATCTCTGCCTCCTAGTGCAGAAGCGCTGGTTAACTTGCCAGCTCCCCTAGGAAAAGAGCATTCCTCAATTAGAACTCCTCTGAGTTTCTCATCATATAGAAGTGATGAGGGGGAATATTTCAGAAATGTTTCTAAAGAAGCACAAAACTTCCAGTCCCCAGTTCCTTGTTTCTTTTGTGTGCCTGCTTTCCTCTCCAGTGCTCACTTAGGTGTGAGATGAGCAAGTTGTCTGAAGGGATGAGGGGAGCTCTAACAACACTGCACTGGGAGAAGATATCAATGAGTCTAGTTTTCAAATGCGGGATGTAGTCAAAACTTTAAAGAAGCCCCATGTAAATCCTGTAGCATGTGGCCCAATCCCTTTAAAGGTTCACACTTCCAAAGCAGGAATTTGCAGTTCAGCATCAGTACCGTATAACACCTTCATTGAGCTTACCCTCCTGAGTCAGTGTCTGTGCCTTCTAGCCAGGCTGCACACACTCAGCCTTTGCTGCAGCCCTTGCTCAGGAGCACTTCGGTGAGCTTCTAGTCTGTTTCCATGGGTCAGCCCTTGCAAACTGCAGATCCCACAGGTCACCATTGCACCACCTTCATGTTTCGACAGGGATTAAAGGAGACGTGCTGAGATGAGTTTCTCAGGACTATAACACTGTAACCATTGCACCATGGCACCTCAACCAGGTCCCTTTTTTGCCTGTTGCTGCTTTTATCTGCCTGCTACATGCCTTGAGGCATTTTCCAGTTCCTGCAGCCATCCTCCACCCTTTGCACTGTGTGATGGGCACCTGCTTCCAGCATAACTCCTTGAAGTCCCTTGGAGGGAGATAATCACTTGCACATGGGAGGGAGGGAGATTAATTTAAGTGTTAACTAGGCAGTGCTTCCTCCAGATATAGGGAGAAGCACAGGCCCAGGGTTTTTCTCTGCTCACAGAAGGATTTGGTTGCACAAATAGCTGTTTTGGCATGAAACAGGACCATAAAATGGCAATTTTTTGGCTTCTCCTCTCTATGCTTTGTGTTCATATATTTTATTAGGGGATTAAAGTAGAAATGGTGGGGATAAGTAGTTACCTGTGTAGAGTCATTATCAGGAAGGCTGAATGAATTAAGGCAATGCACGTGTGGCTATCATAGAAAACTGATCACTAACCCTTCTGAACTGCAGCCCTTTAATCAGTTGCGACCATGAGGTGTGGTTGTTGGCTTGTTACAGAACATGATGGCCAGCCCAGCTTATGTGCTAACAGTGGGTCGGGTTGGCTCTCCCTGTCTGCTCTTGTGTTCAGACCTTTCTTTCAGCTGTAAGGTTTTCCTCGTGCCCTCACTAAAGGTTATGTTGTGATGGGTTCCCGGGAAGGAATACACGAATGTGGCTGCTGCTCTTTTACACCACACCAGCAGGTTATCTGCTGCCATGGCCTGGAGAAGGTTGAAGCGAAGAGCACAGCCTCTGACTCTGCTGCAGTGCTGTAAAGCTATAAAAGCTGTAGAGATGCTGGATACTCTCCAAACTGTAGTTTGCTTGCAAGAAAGAGAATCATTTCTTTGCACCAGTGTTTGCACCATACCAGATGGCCTTTTCAGGCCCTATTTTCAGTCCAAAATGTACGGAATACCAGAGAGAGGGATGCCGCTGAGTATGAAAGGTTGCATTACTGTTCTAAATTGGCAAGCAATTAAGATAGCTTCTCTATAGTGGTGCCGGCACCTCCAACAAAAATCTTTGGTGCCTCCTAAAGCCAGACTGGCTTTTTGCTAGGATTTGAAGTACTTTTACTTTCCAAATCACTAGAGTTTAAGCAAATCCTTTCCTCATATCAGATATCAGCTGTGCTCTTTCTCATGAGCTATCTTCGGACTGCAAGGTCTCAGTGCTCAACTCTGTTTCTCCAGTGTTCAAACTCCCCGTTTCCAGATGTCTGTTTACCCTCCCAGTGTCAAAGAAGGTCCTTAGATAGCAGGATCTGGTCTGCTTTTCTGGTGGCTGTATAATCTTTAGCTGGAAGAAGACTGATGTCTAGATGACCATCTCAAAGGCTCCTTTGATCTTACCAGACTTATCTTGAAGCCAGCCTTTAGAAGAGGCAGTGGATTAAATCTGATGTCACTGCATGTCAGCCCCCAACGTGTACATTCGGCCCAGTCTGCTCTTCTCCTCTGCCCATCTTGCCTGCAGATGCCTTGCAACTGAAAAAGCAGAGGGCCAAGCCTGGAGCACAGACTTCAAAAGGGACTTCTAGGTGCTGTGCTCACCCATGGACAGGACAGACTCAGCTGCTGTGGTTTGGCTGTCCATCTCCTTTCTCAGGAGGCAGCTGCTCTGCTCAGCTGCGTGCTGGCTGATACACTGGTCTGAAATCCTGAGCAGAAACCTTCTCTCTCCATGCAATTTGTCCTCAGGGTGGCCTGCAAGCTGTACAGCAGTGCACAGGAAGCTTGAAAAGTGCAGCACCCTGCATGTGACTCAACAGCAAATTGAAGATGCTTTTGAAGGAAGGAGAGACCCAGCTGAGCACCAGATGGAATGATAGAAGGAAAACAAGCAATAACTGGAAAGGCTGCCAATTGCTTCTTTGGCCTAGGACAGGTCCCAGTATTCCAGGCTTATCTATCTCAGTACAGTGCTGATACCAGCAAGGAGCAAATCTTGCTTTCAGATGCACGCTCAAAAAACACCATGTCCCTAAGCTGGCACAGCAGCCAAATACTACCGCAGAGAATCTGCTGGACCATCAGAGCACAGAAATGAAATCTTGCTGCTTTTGGCACACGTTAGATGTTTGCTCTAGCCTCAGGCAAGTCACATCCCCTCTCGACATCCATTCCCTTCTGCTGCACTGGGAAGAAATCCGCCTTCCCATGGCACTACCACCTTGCATGGATGTTACGGAGTGTACAGTGGGCAGCATTGTTAGGATAGCTCTGCAAGCAAGATGCAGAAAGCATGCTATAAACACACAGTCTCATATTTCTACAAAGAACAGCAAGACAACTCTAATTTCCCTCAGCTTACCAGCTTCTGGTTGTATTCTTGTGTCACAGAGTGCTGCAGAGTGGAGCTTAATAGAGAGATTAAGCAGTTTTAGGGGCAGATGTTTGGCAATGATGCGTTTCCCAGTTATTTGGTTGCTACCTTTGCACAGCTGGCTACTCAGTGTGCATGCTGACACAGAGAATGTGTAGTATTCAGTGGCCCAACAGCACCATCCCCTGCTAGCAGAGTTAAGGGATTTCAGCGTGCAGGTGGTTTTACAACTCAGACAGTGAGCTCTAATTGAATGGCAGAGATCACGGAAATGCTCTTTCCTGATATTCCCAGGGCAGTTTTGTGCTTTTATTTTTAGCATTTATGTAACAATATGAGATCTATTTGTCTGGTCTCTCCCTTCATTTTCGCATTCTTCCCTTAAGCGCACATGGTGTATGGCCTCTCCTACCTATACCAAAACCGGCTTTGTCACCTGGCTGCTGTTGGGCTCAGCAAGCACAGGCTGCACGTGCCACCCTGAATGTACCCTGGTTCTGGCCTCTGGCATCCTTCAGAGCTGACTCTTCACAGCTCCTGTCTCTCTCTGCTTTTCATGTCTTGAAAGTGCATTTTCATAGTTGGTCTGTGTGTCCTCTAGGAGGCCACAATATCTTTGTCATTTCCTGTCAAGGCTTTCTTGTGCAAGAGGTCACTCCAGGCCTTGAACTGCACTTTATCAAACAAACCTGCCCATTGCAGAGCCATGCAACTCTGAAGCAGAAGGGCCATCAGCTTAGCCCAGAAGGTTCAGTTGTGACCTGGGATTGCATGCAGAAGGTTAATGCCACACTAACAGGTGTAACAGGCTTCTCACAGGGGCTACCATCTGCGATTTCACTACCCATGTAGTGTAGCTGAATGGTGCCTTGCTTCCCAAAAACTGCAGCTATATTCTTTCCCCATGATCCCAAACACTGGTGGCAGTCCCAGGATCACAGCAGTTAGGTGCTGTCTGGCTGAGCACTCCTCTGGCAGCTTGCTGTGAAGGCCACAGCCAGGGCTAGCTGAGGTTATGTGGAGCAGAGCATACAGAATGCCATGGCACAAAGCAGAACACACACACACCAGGACAGTCTGCAGCTTTCCCTGGCACACATAGAGAGCAACTCTTCCCATTGCTACCCAGACCAAATTGCCAGCAGAAACTGGTGGTGGGCCTGAGACTTTCTGTGAAAAGCTGCTTCAGCCAAAGATGCATTTGCTTCTGGAAGGAGCACATCTTGCTGATTGCACCCAGCCTGTGAAACAGCCATTTCCATAGCAACAAATGGTGGGCATCATAGTGAAATTATATCATCCGGGAGTGGAAGGTACCATTGAAGCATCATTAAAATGTTACTTTCAGATGTGTCACTGGGAACGGAGCAGTAAGCACCAGGAAAAGAAGGGCCACCAAAAGGCTGTGCTGAGATAAGCCCTGTTGCTTGCTGAAGTGCTTGCCCTCCCCTAGCTGCCCATTTACCTGCCCCAGGTGAGGTCTCCAATAAGCTGTGATGTGATACAGACCCATGGAGAGGTGGAAAACTTGGGCCAGCTCTCCTTACAGCAGCCCAGAAGGAGATGCAGCAAGTGTGATGGTGGGAGAGCCAGTGAGACAGCTGGGATTTCCCTTTGCCCTCCTGAGCAGCCCACAGGAAGGCTGTGGGGCTGAGGGTCATCCAGGTGATATTGAAACCTTGGTGTTATAACATCACCCTGCTAGGGTCTGGGACTCAAGATCCCTGCATGAGCCTGACAACCATGGGAGGCATGGCTGGGACATCTGTCAGTGGTTCCCTTGTTTGCTATGAAGCATATGCTGGTAGGGGTGCAGTTATGTAGAGAGAATGGCTCTAGCAGAGGACAGAGTCTTTGCAGGGGAGAAAATCCAGTAAGATATTCCCCTTTCTCCCCTTATGCACACTTATAACCATTTAAAATCCTTCCACGGGGTCTACCAAACCTTCAGTTTTATAAAGAAAGGAATGAACCACTACGAAATAGCTTTCTGAAGGGTTCTGAAAGCAGACGCCACTCGCATGTGGAGCTGCTCTGTGTCTAACCTGCAACTTCCAGACCTCCCTGTATCCTGAAGCTGAGTCCCCTCTTGTGTTGTGTGGGGCCGTGGAGGGAGAGCCAGAGCCGACCATCACACCAACAGCTACAGCTTCCCAAACTAAGGAAGGGTTAGACAAGGAAGCGAGGAAAGCAGCAGCAGTGATAGAAGTATAAGTAGTTGTCACAGGTAAACTTTGGTATCTATGTCCAATGGTTAGTTCTAGAATTGCAAGCCTTGTTATATTGCATACGTCCTCCTTTCACTCTCTTCTCAAAGCAGCCATCATCTTTCCCCCGTCCCCACCTTGAACTGGTGTTGGGCAACACAGGCAGTTGCGCCAAAATGATTCTCAGCCCCATCCTGCATTCTCCCTCTCCTACCCAAACCCAAAGCAGTCCGGACAGCTGTTGGCTATCGCAAGTCTTAATTTTTAGTAACTCCGCTTGAGTTTCTTTCTTCGTGTACTATAGCTTCCTCCACAAGCACCCCAGCAGGGCAGTACAAGAGGCTCTGACCATGTCCCAGGAAGCTTCTTTGCCCCCTGGCAGCACCCTGCAGACATGCACCTTACTGGGAACGTATGGGTCAGTGCTGGTGAGAGCTGACCTCATGCGTCACAGCTGATGGGGATCCACCAGGGGAAGCTGGCAGGGAGTGGCTACTGTCCCTTTTCTTTTAAATTTGGAGGGAGAGGGGGATATTTTTGGCATTTAGATTATTGTCCACCTTATAGTGGCCAAGTTCTGGGCTGCATTAATAATTGGGGTCGATGGGCTGTCTGGGCAGGTATGGAGCTTCACACCAACTTCAACAGCAAATGCCGTGGCCGTATCCATGGCTGAGTTTCTCCCATGCTGGCAAAGAGCAGGCTGTGCATCCAGCAGGCTCCGGATGACCCGGCAGGCAGGGAGGCAGCCCTCTTCTGTATTCAGATCAAGTCCATTTCATGTCCTCAGCTTGAAAGAAACTAAACCCAAGGAAATGCTTCCAAGGTCTCCTTCCACCACGCAGTGCCTGGTGCCCAGCGGAGGCATTTGTGGGTCACTGAAAATGGGATCCGTCTGGGATATATTTAATGGAAATGCCTTTCAGAAGAGACCTCCCAACCTTTTCCTTAATCTCAGAACAGGGGATGAATTTCCAGCTGTCCTTGCATATAGTGAAACATAGCTGAAACAGCCAAATGCAAAGTAGAGTTAAACGTAGGGTTTGACCTGAATAACCTTTTAATTAGGAAGATAAATTTGTTGTAGCTTGACCTTAGTCCATGTTAGGAACCTGCTAATCATGTGACATGCGGAGTGTATTAATGCTGCACTTAACTTGGCCATTGGTTTTATTATCTGGTTTGGGGAGTTTTTCACTCCCAAAGCATCGGTCTGCATCTCGTATGTTCTTTCTTTCTCTTTTTTTCCTGTTCAGAACATGTAGCACATGTCGTACTTCTGTTCTCGTCCGCGTAGAGTATTGCCTTAAACAGATCAGTTGTGTTGTGGTTTGTTTTGGGTTTTCTTTTCTTTTCTTTTTTTTTTATTTTCTACCATCAGTTTTATGCATTAATTTATTTTAAAATGTGTTTTTGAAAAAAACAAAAAACAAAAAAAACAAAACACGAAACGTATAATATTATTATTATTATTATTATTTTATTTTATTTTTTAACATTTCCGTGGCAGTATTTATCATTGTTACTGGTTGTGTGTAGTGTAACAATTAATGATATTAAAAAGCATACATACAAAAAACAGCCTGCCAGCCTTTGTCATTGGAATGAACTGGAGAGTGGAGTGTGAGGATACGAACAGAGCCATGATGGTGCCCCGAGATGCCCCAGCTCTCACTGATGCTGAAATCAGGGGTGGACAGACAGATGGACAGAGCTGGCGTTCAGGCACTGCTGTCCAACCAGAAGGGATGAAAACCTGTAGCAGTGCAGGGATTCTTGGAAAAGAAGTGTCCAGAGGATGGGGCTTCTGCCCAGCATGCTGGTATGGGCAAAAAGTGCATGTGGTTTCTGTGAGTCCCTCCCTTGTGTAACCCCACTGCCTGCACTGAGCTTGGGGATTGCTCGCCTCTGCCAGCCCTGCAGAGCCCACCATTGCAATAGCAAATGAGCCACACAGGGTGACCTAAATTTCCCTTTTTTAATGAAAAAACACAGCAACTCAACACGTGGAGAGTCCCCGGATCAGGCAGTAATTCCTCTTCATACCCCAAAATCACAGAGCAGTTCCATATGGGGTAGGAGCCCAGTGCCGTGCATTATGGTGGCTGGAGCAGTGTGGTGCTGCTCTGGGTTTTTCAAGGCAGTACAGGAGAAAGAAGGCCTAGAAACCCAAAAACGCCTACAAGGTGTGGTCCTGCACCTCCCAAAATACAATAACCTTAACTGGGACCAGCTGAAACTGTTTCTTACTCTTGTTAATCTAGTTGCCTGTGGGAGGGGAGGAAGGCTGGGACCAAGGGAACATGTTGGTGACCATGGTGGGAGGGATGGAAAAACAACAGGAGGGATGCAAGGTTGCAGGGAGCAGTTACTGAGCACTGCTCCAGGACTTGGTATCCTTTGGAATACACCATAGCACCGACAGAATGTGACCAAATCTCCCTTCTCCCACACTGTGATGTCACCAACGACATAAACACCCCCAGGAGCCTCTAGAACAGAGCCACTGGGGCCCCATTCCCTTCCCACACACGTCCCCACACGGGTCCACGTGGGCTGGGAGGCTCCAGCCCTGTGCAGTGCCTCTGAGCCACCCCAAGATCCACCAGGACCCAGCGTCCCTGTAGCCGCAGCACCATGTTCCTCTTTGCCCAAAAGCTCAAGACGCCCGTCAGCACCTACACCGACTCTTACCGGCCGCCATGCACCATGAAAAAGGCACTATTTGAGCAGGCGCCACAGCAGCTATGGAAGGAAAACAAGTTTGTGACCCAGGTAACGGCCTCAGGGTTTCTTCCCCGACCTGACTGAGGATACTTGGGGCTGGGCGAGGGGTGGCACGGGGAACTCGGGTGCCTCACTCTCCATATCAAGGGATGCTCGTGTTCCCTGGTCAGCAATACCTCTGCAATTGTGGCTTCTTGTTCCCTGGGTTTGGTGTGTGTCTGTGGAGTGTGTTTATGGGGCAGACAAGCCTGAGCTCTCACACATAATTCCTGGCCATCAGCAGGTTTCAGAGCGCCTCCACTGGGAAGAGGAAACTGAAGCAGGGCAGCCAGGTGACGTGGTTGCAATGGGGGCAGAGAGTTGCCCCAGCTCACAGCCCTGAGGCTTGTCCAGTCCTGAGCGTGGCTGAACATCCCCCAGCCCTGCTCCTGGAGGACAGACCCCTGAGACATGATCTCACCATGGGAGGTCCCCTATCATCCACAGCCATACGGTTCTCCCCAAACAGTCTCGCCAGCAGGCAGGCTCTGATGTGAAGCACACCACAAAATGGGTTATCCCTTGCAGCCTCATTAACATGTGTGTTATAATTAGAGAGCCAGCAGAGGCCATGGAGAAGGATGTCACAGCTACACAGGGACAGAAGCACCTCCTACAGCCTGGGCAGCCTGGCAGACCCCAGCCCTCTGCCAGCTGTAGGGATTTCCAACACAGCTCCTTTCCCTACCTCTGCTGGCCCTGTTGCCTCCACTTTTGCTTTGCAAAGCACCTAGATGTCTTCAGACACCACAAATGCAAAGGAGAAGTGGTGGTACCCAGCCACTCTCTGTCTCCAGCACACACCCTCTATGCAGATATTCACCCCCCTGGTGAGTTTTGGGGCATGTCTCCAGTGTTAGGTCCTGCCTGATAATAATTGGCTTCACCACATTCCCCACTGCTGACAAAGGCAGGTGCAACACTTGAGTATCTCACCTCACTCTCCACTGTCTTTAGGGATTAACAATGCCCCAGGACCAAGATATGCCTCACCGAGGTCAGCCTGAGAAGCTGATTAAGTCTGTGATGCAGGAGTATTTGTACCGGAATGCCGTTGACCCCACTGCTTACTGGCCTGAGAAGTACTGGCTGACCAAACCTGAAGGTACTGCAAGTTCCTATCTGTCCCCCTGTGTCACACAGGGCACGTCATTGAGGGCCACAAGGCAGGGGGCTGCCTGTGCCAGGTGCAACTCTGCCCACCCCTCCTTATACATCCTGCATTTCCCCAGTGGTGGCAAAGGGGCCCCTCACTTGCCATCTGCTTTTGCAGCTTTGCTGTAACCACCCGTCAACATTCCCACATTGAGGTCTCTTGGGCTCCCCCCACAGGTATCCCCTCCGTACTTACTGGTGGTCAGTGATGCCTGAAGGACACGTCCCTCCTGGCCCCCAGTGTTGGGTTGGGTTGTGTTGGGTTGAGCTGGAATGGACATGTCCTCCTTCATTCCCAGGGCTACCATTCACCCTGTCTCCATTGTCTCTTGACCAGTGGAAGGGAGGTGGTGGCACCAACACCTCTTAAGGTCCTAAAGACCCTTAACAAAGAATCCAGCAGCAGCACCTCTGAAGTACCCCTGAACCCATGGTGTTGTGTCTGTGAGACACAGAGAGCAGCTGGGACGTTCCAGCTGTGTCTCACACATTCCCGAGCCCACCAGCAGCCACCTGCCTGACAGGGCAGTCCTGTCTGTCTGCTTCTCATTCCAGAGAAATACTGCCCAGTTTTTGTCAATGAGGACAAATACCTCACCTGGCGAACAGGTCCCTACAGCAGTGCAGCCTGGAACAAGTACAGCACCTACCTCCCCCTGCCACCCAAGGTAGGACCTGGCTCCTTTTACCCTGCAAAACTGGAACTACCTTGGGTGCCATCAGCACCCTGGGTTCTGCAGTGAAAAGGTGACAATGCTGCAAAGGCTGCAATCACTCCTTGCAGGAGACGAGAATGGAGACCTATCTTCAAAGCATACCTGTGCCATACCCACCAAAACCCGCCTGCCTCAACGAATATGGTAACTGCCCTCATCCAGCTGTAGCTGTGCCTGTGGCCATCTGGTTGATTAGATGCCTGCTCCTCCTTTTTGCTACCCTCTCTGTCCCTCTGCTTGCAGAGAGGGAGGTGGTTGGTGACATGCTGCGCAAGCTGTCACGGCTCTCACCACCGTCCCTGCAGCCCGTGTACACTATGTCAGGGAAGAGACCCTTCCAGGGCTATTACAGCCCATGCTCTGGTCGCCACTACTGCCTGCGAGGGATGGACTACTATGTCGATGGGGACCCTTCCATCAGAAGGCATATCAGTGCACTAGCAGAACGGACTGTAAGGTTGATCTGGGCTGGGATGGGCTGTGAGTGGATCAGTGGATGCTTTGGTTTGGATTGGGATGGTTTGGGTTCAAATGAGCTGGGTTGAGGTGAGATGAGTTGGGTTGGGTGGGTTAGGATGAGATCAGTTGGTTGGGATGAGTTGGATTGAGGGGGTTGGGAAAAAGATGCCCTCCATTCTAAGGGCCACCACTGACTCTGCCTCTGTTGTCTCTTGCAGGAGCATCCCATGTTGCAATTACAGCCCCATGGCGACGCTCTGTGCAAGTTCACATCACCCCCAGCCATCATACCCATCTATGAGCCCTAGGTATGAACAGACTACATGTGGGAATGCTCCAGACAAGGGCAGGTTGTCCTGGTGCAGAGATATTATTTTACCTAACATCGGCAAGGGCCTAGGCCCCTTTATGTTAGGGCTCGATGCAAAATTGCTCAGAGGATTGTTCTGGGGGTGATGATGCAGAATGTGGATCCTGAGGGGTAGTGGGTCCCATGATGGTGGTCATGCAGTCAGTAACATAGATAATACTATGCTATAATACTATAATAGGTACCACAGTGGCACTGAGATGGAGCACATTACTGCTCTCTGTGAAAAAGAAGCCACTAAATTTCATCCCTCAAGGGCAGGTGTTGCTGTGCTTGATCACATCCTGCAGTCCTTGGGACTGCACAGCACCTGAACTCTGGGTGCTGCCCCTGAACCTGGCTGTAGATGGCTTAGCACCATTTGGTGCCACATTAGTGCTGCCTGCGTAGCTCTTGTGCTTTCTGCCATCGCCTCCTTTTCTCATCCAAGGAGCCGTTCCCCAGTCATACTGCCCTTTACACAGTAATTAGCCGTGTCCTTCACCCGCTGCAGTTCCAGCAGCACCTTAATCCCTGTTTGTTTGCCTTTGGGATCTTTCCACTGCAGAAGCAGATGTTTCCCTAGAACGGCTCTCTGGAAGCAGCCAGGGGGGTGAGGAGGCTGTTCTCCAGCTTTGTTGTCACTGTGCTATTGCACCAACTGCTCGTGATCCAAAACTAGGAGTCGGGCTTGCAGAAAATGATCAGCCTTAAATTTCTGAGACCTGAAACTGAAAACAAACAAGAACGAACAGGCAGCACTGGTTTCTCTATAGCTGTCACCATGCCCAAGCCTCGGTGAGATGGTTCTCAAAGTCAAAGAACAAGGTGCATTTTCTTGGACTTGCATGGGTCTGGAAATTAGGGTTTTAGGAAAAGGACGGTGCAAGGAGCAGGATTGGCAGGTAGAGACCTCACCAAGATGGCAGTGCCACGGACCTTCAGATCTCCTGCTCAGCCTCAGCACCCAGAGGTGCTGATAGAGGATGGGGGGCTGCGTGGGCAGAGCTTGACTCTGTGCAGTGCTGGCAGCCAGGAGAGCTTCATCCTGCCCATGTAGCACCGCTTGTCTCCTCTCCTAGGTGGGACTCCAGCCACTTCAAGAAGATGGGGGGAGTCCAGAAAGGCAGCTACACCATTCACCCCGAGTTCACCTCAGAGATGTACTGTGCACCGGAACTCTAAGCGAAGATGAGCTCTCAATAAAACCACTTTGGGCGACCACTCCTGGCAGCTCCATTCCTACAAAATGGGGAGCTCCCTGCAAAGGGGAGACCAGTAAATGTTGTGACCTTGGGCTACACTTGGACAAACCTTGGTTGTGGGCACCCCATCCCTGGAGGTGCTCAAGACTGGGCTGGATGGGGCCCTGGGCAGCCTGAGCTGTGGGGGTTGGGGCTGGGAACCCAAGTCTTTCCAGGATTCTGCGGTTCTATTCGGGGTATTCGGGGGCTGTTACAGAAGCTGCAGAGCAAAGCGCACAACAAGAGCTTGCGGGGCATAGTGACACCTCCATAAACAGAAGCAGCCGCCCATCCCCTCACTCCGGGCACACTTCCTTTTGACAAGTTATGCAGGCACAGGGCTGAGATCCCCCAGCGAAGGGCTTAACAAGAGAGGAGGAGTTGCGGGCGACGTCCGATGAAGGAAGGAAGGAAAGAAGGCGAGTAATTCAGGAAGGTGCCCGCTGGATGAAGAGCCGCGCCGCCCCGAGCCGCAGCCCAGCACCGCGGGCACCGCCGGCACCGAGCTCGGGGCGGGCCGGGCAGTGGGGCGGGCCGGGGGCAGGGCCGGGCGGGGCGGGGCGGACCCTCCGGTTCCGCCCAGCCCCGGAACCGCGGCGGGAGGCGGTAGTGCAGCTGCAGGGAGCCCTGCCATGGCCGGGGGCTGCGCGTAAGTGTGCGGGCTGCGGGGCTGCGCCTGGGGGCGCGGGGGGTGCCCGGGTGGGGCGGGGGTGTCCTCGGTGGGCTCAGGGACAGCCCTGCCCTCCTTCCCTGCCTCCCTCCCCCGGCAGGTGCCAGCAGCGGTGTGGGGCGGCAGTGCCCGCAGCCAGCCCTCTGCTTCCCCTCTCTGGCTGGTGCGGGGCTGAAGGGCGGGCGTTCGCGTGCCGTGTCGCCAGCAGGGCAATCCGCTGGACCCGAAGGCTGGAAAATTGCAGAGGCTGTGCCAGGGGTTCCCGTTTCCTCCCCCGTATCGCATCGTAGCGGTTGGGTGTTGGGGTGGGCTCGGGTTTCGGCTGCTGCCGTGCTGACGTTTGCTCGCAGCGGGACCTCGGCGCAGCAGGGCGGGTGGGAACGGGATGCGTCCTCAGCACGGGTTGGGACGGGACCTCGGGGTCGTGGAGGTGGTTGGGCGGCTGAAATGGGCTCTGGGGGGGAGGTGGGCCTGGGTCCTGCTGAGGGCAGTTCTCCCGGGGTGAGGTGATGTGCGCTCAGAGCGCTGCGGAGAGGGCGGCGGTGCTGGTGGGGCATGGGAGCGGCTGGGGGTCCTGGGTGTGCCGGGCACGCAGCAGAGGAGCCGAGGGGAGCCTGATGGCGGCTGCAGCTCCTCGCAGGGAGCGGAGGGCAGCGCTGAGCTCTGCTCTGTGTGACAGCGATGGGCTGAGCGAACGGCACGGAGCTGTGCCAGGGGAGGGACGGGGTTCGGGAAAGGCTCTGCGCCGGCATGGAACGGGCTGCACAGGGCAGCGGGCACGGCCAGGAGCTGCCGGTGCTCGTGTAGCTTTGGGACGGTGCTTGTAGACATTGGGTTTGGGTGGTGCTGCGTGGAGCCGAAAGCTGGACTTGGTGACCCTCATGGGTCCCTTCCAGCTGTATTCTGATTCTATGGGGATGGGTTTTGTCCCTGTTTTAGTACACCATGGACACAGCTGCATCTTGTGTGTGGGAGGGGTATGTTCGTCAACCCGCTCTGAGGGGAGCAAAAGAAACAAAAAGCAGAGCTGGGGCCCTGGGTCACACACATGAGGTGGTTGCAGCCATCGTTCCCTTTTGGCTGAGGTTAATGCTGTGCTGGGACTGGTGGAGCTGCTGCCGCTGGCAGGGATCCTTGTGAGGAAGCAGAAGAGCAGCAAGGCTGGCTGCCCGCACAGCGTTTGGTCCCACAGACCCACGGCAGCTTTGTGAGGCATCACTGTTCGCATTTGTACCTTCGAGGCTTCTGGGGACGGGTTTGTTCAGTTCTCCTTTCCCTTGCATGGTGGGTCTGCGAGTTCAGCATCTTGGAGAGATTTGGGCGCTGTGAGTGGTTTAGGTGTGAGCTGGCTGTGCTGTGCTGCGCGTGCAGCTGAAAACCAGCCTATTAAAACTTCATCTTACCAAGTAGCACACAACGAAGAACAAAGAAAGAAGATGTTGCGAAGGGGGAACTGCCAGGTGCATTAAATATTCAGACATTTCCTGCTAGGGTTAACTCACTGTGGGGTTGGTTTTTTTTTGTTGCAGACCTGGTCAAACACCCCTGAGGTGTTTAATTAGGTTCAGAGCATCAGTTGATACAGGCGGCTTTAAGGAGCATAACTGAGCTGCTGGGTGCCAGTTCCTGCAGTACAGGTGGAAGTGTTTAAGGTTCAGCAGAGGGAACGTCGCAGCCCATGTGATGTCCTGGCAGCATTTCTGCCTCTTGCTGGTGAGCTCCATACACACACTTTGGGGTTTATCCTCAAGGTGCCTGGTGCGACCAGCAGCAGAGGGGTTGGTTGTTTCCTTTTGCTTGAGGCAGCATTGTTACAGTGCTGAATCATGGCTGTGTTTAGGCTTTAGGGGGGAAACAATAAAAATAATGTTTGTTTGTTTTTAATTTTGGTGCTGGATTTTGTTTTATTTTTTTTCTTTCTGCTTCCTGAAAGCCTCTGAGTGCAGGGGGGGGTGATTATTTGCCATCCCTTCCTCTCCTGCTGTGGGAAGATGATTGGTGAGCCCAAACCCCACTCTGACACCTGCCTGTTCCAGCAGTGCTCCTCGTGCTCACCCCGTGCCACCGCAGTGCCTGTGGCTGCCACCATGGCCTTGAGGGCTGGCTGCACATTGCAGTCAGGGTGCTGGAGAGAATACATCAGTGACAGTGATAACCCAGTGATGTGTGGGTCCAGTGTGCTGTGTCCCCTCTGGGATGAGCTGTCCGTACCCTACATCCCAGTGTGATGATGGCTGCATGGCTGTGGACTGACACGGACTGGCATCCCAGAAGCAGGGAGGTAGCTGTAACTTCTCTCCTGCAATGTCCCTCAAACTGTGCAGTTTTAGGACCCCTGGAAAGGATGCTCTGGATGTTTCTGTGACTCTGCTTGGGGACCAGTATCTCCCCAGACTGACTTAGGGATGGCTTGTACCCCATGGGGACAAACCCAGGGCCCCAGGGTGACTTCAGGGCAGGGGACAAATTGATGCCACTGTGAGGAGCGTGGTGTCCATGGAGCAGCCATGCCCTCACCACGAGTCCCCCCATCTCCCATCAGATGGGACAGCAGTTTCACCCAAAGTGCTGGATAAACTAAATACACAGAAGGGTTTGCTCATCCCAGCCACTTTCAGATTTGCAGCTTGTAGTCTGCTAAAACCCTTTAGCAAGGCAATGGCTCCATGCATTCAGTGGCAGTTTTTCCCCTGTAGGAACTTTGCAGAAGTCGTTTTCCTTTTTGCAACCCTAATTTTCTGCTCTTTTAAGGAAGTGCCTGGTGGTGTAGACCGTGGTGTTCTATCTGCTCAACACCTGCCAGGTGTTTGTGGAGGTGGTGTCACCTTGCACCCCTTGGACGTAGATTCCTGGCATGCGGGCCTGGGAACTCAGTGCAGGTTGACACAGACTTGGTGCCAGCACAGTGCAGAGCTGACAATTTGGGGCAATGGGGACTGGTTTGATGATGGTGACCATTTTTAAACAAATGACCTCATTACAAAGGTGCCAGGGTTAATGGTGCTGTGGGTCTCGCAGCCCACATTTCAGTGGCTGTATCAGTAAAAATAGAACTGACCAAAAAAGGGATTTTTATTTTTACTCCATGGAGTGTGTCCTGCTTGAATGCTGTGCTTTCATCTCTGATCAAGGCACGGTAACTGGCTGTTTCCATGGAATGGGAAAGAAAAAGCTTTGTTATGTTTCAGCTGGGAGGCTTCATCGCAGCAAGCTGCAACCACGCTGCTCGTCTTTGCTGTCCTCCCTGCCTGTTTTCTTTTTTTAGAGGAGCTGGAGGTCACAGCAATGTCATCTTGGAGCAAAATAACAAGGTTGCATTCCAAAATATGTTGAAAGAGGCTTTGCGTGTACAGGCAGCTCTCTGCATGCGGGATGGCAGGCTTTATCTTGGGGGAGCCTGGAAGACTTTGCTCTGGGACTAATCACAGGCTGGAGAGCTGCACATTCTGTTAACAAAACCCAGGCACAGAGTAAGGCCCTACGTGGCACAGTTCTGCTCTCCCAAGGCTGGAAACTCGTTTCTCAGCCATTTTGGCTTTACAAATTTGCTCCCACCATGAACATTTGATGCCAGAAATGATGCTGATGAGTGCTGAGTTACAGCTGGTTTTGGGGGTCTGAGCATCTTTGCGTGGTGCCACACAGCATTTTTGGGTGCTGCCTACTGATAGCGTGTACAAACTGCCATCCTCTGCAGTGGGACAGTGCAGGACGGTGGGCTGCCTGCATGGAGGGCTGCCTGAGCCAAGCCGCAGAGGCTGGCTCAGCTGTTATGTTGGCTTTGCTACTATCCTGCAAGCAAGGAGGCATTTTGTCTCCCTGAGTCAGCCAGCGATGCTGTACCATTGCCAGCTGTCCCTGCACTGCTCTCCTTCGCATCCCCATTTCAGTGCACCAGACCCATGGACGGGCTGGACCCACAGACTGGGTTGCATCTACTGTGTTGGACACCAGGGGTGCAAACCACTGCAAGGCAGATTGGGCGTAAAACCTTTCCTACAAACTGCTTTGCTTTGCTCCCGAGTGGCAGCAGCAGTGCTGGTTCCTCCATGCACGTCACAAATACCAACCCATGGAGGGGGAAAAAGAAACGGCCTAAAAATAGAGCAGATTCAAAGTGGTTCATAAATAATAAACGAACCTCCTGAGAGGGTGATGACAATCCAGAGAGCCCCTGGAGCAGGGGGCCGCTTTATTGCTCTCAGTTTTAAGTGGAGATGAGGAAGAGAGCGGCAGGATCAGCCATTTCTGGAGCACAAAACCCCAGAAGAGATCCAGGAAAGAAAAAGCCATTTATTTCCTCTCTCAGGAAACGTGACAGCTTCCAAAAATCCTTTTCCCCAAATAATTTACCAGTTCTGCTCTCTGGGTGGATGCATTTTCTTTTTTCCCCCCTCAAGCTTCCCAGTCCCAAGATAGCTCCCAGACAAGGCACAGCCTTGCCTCTGATAGCAGGTGGCTCTGTCACTGGCATCCCAGAACTCCCCAGTGCAGGGAGGAAGGGAACTTGTTTGGGGTATGCCCACCCACTTATAGGTCCAGAAGCACACACAGCTACTTGCATCGGCCCCATGTGTTGTTTGGTTCTGGCGGCAAGCTCTTGCCTGCTGTGGATGCCCAAGCTGGCGGAGATGGGAAGCAACTCCAGGTTGGGCCACCGCAGTGTCCCCATGCCATTGCTCAGCTCTGTTGGTTGTGTCTAACCCTAACACCAAGAGGTGCTGTTGTAGGAGTATGGTTTAATGCCAGTGCAGGATCTCATACCAAGAGCTCTATTGCCTCATTTTCTGGTGGCTGGGCTCAGCTGGCTGTGCATCACATGTGCTGGGGGACGCGGACCCATCCCCTCCTGCAGGCAACATCTTGCCCAGGGTGACACAGGTGGGGTGACCAGAGCTGCTTCTGTCTGTGCAAGCGCTCAATGGGACTTGGCTGTGGGACAGGTCGTTTAGCTCAACCTACCACCCACTCTTGCTAATCGCTTCCTAATGCTGCTGTAATCCTATTTAAAGCGTCTGGCAGCCTGGAAAGTCACAGGCACCCAGTGGAAGGTTGGTGTGGCCACTCCAGCACTCATACTGTGCAGCTGCATCCCATCTCTCCCTTGTTGCTGCTCCTGCCCCAAACAACCCATGTCTGTGTTGTACTCTGTCTCTGCGCCTCTGCCTGGCAACCTGCTCTCCGATCTTTCTTCTTGCAATAAAAAGGTCCCCAACTGCAATATCTACCCTAGCTGCTGCTATGAGACATATACTGAGTGCTGTGCATGTTTTAGAGCCCATTCTCAGGTTCCACAGTGTGACTGTTCAAGCTCACACCTGAGCATCCCTGCTTGGAACAGAGGGCTTGGGAGATCTTCAGGTCCCTGTTTTTCCCCAGTTGCTACATCCCCAGGAAGATAAGCAGCTGGGCTGCTCTGCTGCTAGTCCTGGGGTGGCCTGGAGAGGTGTTTAGTCCTTGCCTGTGCCAAGCCCCCCAGACAGCCCAGCATCATAGGGCTCAAGGCATGCACCAGAAGCTCTGTGGCTCCTCTCCACCTCAGCTCCTTCTCTGCCTGTTTTTGCTCCTCGCTTTCTGTGTCCTTGCTTCACTTTTTGACTCTGAACCCACAGCACAGTGCTTGGCTGGTCCCACAGCAGAGGGAAAGCCATTCAGCTCTTGGCTCTCTGAGCAACCTCCTCCTTGGGGCCATGTAAGGGGGAGCGGGCTGCAGCCAAAAAGCTTAGGCACAGACTGCTTGGGTGTTGCAGGATGGGATCATGGTGTGTCATGTGCAGGGTGTTTTGGGGCTGTGGATTCCAGTCCGCATGCAGCACATCCCAGCTGGCAGTGTGGGGGCAAAGAGAGCAGCTGAGATTGAGATAGAAAACAGGTGACAAGTGATCCCTTGCTTCAGAGGTTCTTCCCAGACTATATTTATCCTCTTCTTTTTCAGAGACACTGGGTCTCCGTGGAGGTGGGATCTCTCTGTTTTCTTCTCCTGAGAATCCCAGCCTGGCTGCAAAGACAACTTTCTTCCCACTCCTCTGCAAGAAGTGATAGAGAAAACAAGCACCATGTACACTTTCCTGCCTGAAAACTTCACACCGGTGAAGCAGAAGCCATCCAAGGAGCTGAGGCCCATGCTGGGGGCCGTCACGCTGGGCCTCATCCTGTTCATCGCCGCGGTGGTGGCCTGGTGCTACTACACGGTGTCCCTGCGGAAGGCGGAGCGGCTCAAGACGGAGCTGATGGACCTGCGGGCGGATGGCTTCGTCATCAGGAACCAGCACGGGGAGGTGGTGTTCCGGCTGGCGTTCCGCTCGGGGAGCCTGGACCTGGAGTCGTGCTCCAAGGAGGGCGAGATCCTGAGCTGCACGCGGTCGGACCGGGGGCCGCTCAACTTCTTCATCCAGACGGTGAAGCCCAAGGACACGGTGATGTGCTACCGCGTGCGCTGGGAGGAGCTGGCGGCCGGCCCGGCGGTGGAGCACACCATGTTCTGGGAGGACGCCCACTGGTACGGGGGCTCAGAGATGAGCACCCAGCACTGGCCCATCCGCCTGGCGGGCTACCAGGAGCCCATGCCCTACGTCACCAGCGATGTCTACTCTTTCCGCGACAGCTTTGGGGGCATCCTGGAGCGCTACTGGCTCTCCTCCAAAGCGGCGGCCATCAAGATCAACGACTCGGTGCCCTTCCACTTGGGTTTCAACGCTACCGAGCGCTCCCTCTTCTTCCAGGCCCGCTACAAGGACTCTCCCTACAAGCCCCCGCCAGGGCAGCAGCCCTTCCCCGAGCTGAGCTACCGGGTGTGCGTGGGCTCCGATGTCACCTCCATCCACAAGTACATGGTGCGCAGGTACTTCAACAAGCCCTCCAAGATCCCTGCTGAGAACGCCTTCCGCTATCCCATCTGGTCCACGTGGGCCCTCTACAAAAATGACATTGACCAGGATAAACTCTTACGATTTGCCGAAAAGATCAAGAAATACCGTTTCAACTGCAGCCACATTGAAATTGATGACATGTACACACAGGCCTATGGGGACTTTGACTTTGACCCTGTCAAGTTCCCCAACGTAACTGAGATGTTTGCAAAACTAAGGGAAGATGGGTTTAAGGTCACTCTGTGGACACACCCTTTCATAAACTATAATTCCTCCAATTTTGGAGTGGGGATTGAGCGTCAGCTCTTCATCAAGGAGCCCTCAGGACGGCTGCCAGCCATGGTGGAGTGGTGGAATGGCATTGGGGCCATCCTGGACTTTACCAACCCAGCAGCCCGGGACTGGTTCCAGAGTCATCTGCGCCAGCTCCGTCACAAGTACGGCATCTCCTCCTTCAAATTCGATGCAGGTGAGACCAGCTACCTGCCCAAGCAGTTCAGCACTTTCCGGCCTCTCTCTGACCCCAGCATCTGGTCCCGCCGTTACACTGAGATGGCCATCCCCTTCTACGAGCTGGCCGAGGTACGGGTGGGCTACCAGTCGCAGAACATCTCCTGCTTCTTCCGCATTATTGATCGCGACTCTGTGTGGGGCTATGAGCTTGGCCTCAAGTCCCTCATCCCCACAGTTCTCACCATCAGCATGCTGGGCTACCCCTTTATTTCTGCTGACATGATTGGAGGAAACTTCCTCCCCAATAAGACAGACGGAGCCGTTGAGATCCCGGACCGGGAGCTGTACATCCGGTGGCTGGAGCTGTCGGCCTTCATGCCCTCCATGCAATTTGCCATCCCACCATGGCTCTATGACAAGGAGGTGGTGGAGATCGCACAGAAGTTCACAGAGCTCCACGAGTCACTTGTGGCCCCGCTGCTGTTGGAACTGGCTGGGGAGGTGACCGATACAGGAGACCCCATCATCCGGCCCATCTGGTGGATCTCGCCCCGCGATGAGGCCACGCACCGCATTGACTCGCAGTTCCTCATTGGGGACACCCTCATGGTGGCTCCCGTGCTGGAGATGGGCAAGCAGGAGCGTGACGTCTACCTGCCGGCGGGCAAATGGCGCAGCTACAAGGGGGAGCTCTTTGAGAAGACGCCGGTGCTGCTCACTGACTACCCCGTTGACCTGGACGAGGTTGCCTATTTCCTCTGGGTTTCCTAACGGGCTCCTCCATCTGCTTTAGGAAAACCATGCCTTATGCTACAACTTTTTAACAAATAATAGTTCTAATTGCACATTTCATCCAGGATTTGGACTGCGGAGTGTATTAAATAGACTTCGTTCTCCTTGGGGATTTTTTTTGTTTGTTTGTTTTTGGAGGAAGGTGGTCTATTTGTGTTTTTTTTTTATTATTAGAGGCTGGTGGGAGGCTGCAGTTAGGTTGTAGTAGGCAGAATTGTCTCTTTATATGTGAAGATGGAGTTGTCATGCAGTCAAACCTAATACCTTTTTTATTCCATTGGATTTTAAGAGGTGAGGTTTGGTTAGTGCCTTGTGGGAGCATTTCTTGTCCTACGGGAGCACCCAGCACTGGCTTGGGGGTGTGTGTGGGAGGGTTGCTACAGCACAGCCTGCCTTAAGTTTTCTAATATGGCAAGTATATTTAAAAAGACTTTTTAAGAGCAGCAAAGAGACTAGATTATATAAAGATATATATACAGATTTATTTCCCTTCCCATAGCATGGCAGTGGACTAACACCTGCCTGTTTTCTCGGGTACCAGGCAGGCCAGGTTACTCGCATGACATGCAGTTATTTCAGTTGAACAGACTACATATTGCTTGCATCCCACCTCCTCGCCCATCTGATGCTGCTGCAAGGCTTTTCCTTTGTGTTTCACTTCGGGTGTCAACACTGCCTTTCTGTAGCAGCACCGTTCATACCAGTGTGCCCAATCAATCTTAACGCATCATGGTCCTGCTTTGTTACAGGACAGTAACTGGTATTCTTTTTATCTTTTTTAAGGACAGATGGGCTTTCAGGTTTGTTGCTGGCCTGAAGCAAAGCTGATCTCTGAGGGTCTGTGTGCCGCTTCCCTGGGAACAGCAGGTTCTTGCAAGCAGCACGAGTCATGGATGTAATGTTTGCTGCTAGCCAGCTTGCTGGTGGGTGAAAAGCACCAGCTTTTGCATTGATGGTTTTGTGCCAGTGGGTGTTTTCACTGCACACAAGGAAATATTCTCATGTAGCATGAAATTAAGCTAATATCCATCTCCGTCTCGGGCTGGAGTTTGAGAAATGATTATGCTCTGTAGAGCTTTTCTGAAGCAGCCCTTCTGACTCTCACGGAGATGGAGGAGACTTCTTCAGCTTTTGGGCTTGTTGTTGGAGGTGTCTGGATGCGACATGGGGTGACGTCTTCCTGTGACCGCAGTCCCCAGAACTCGGATGGGCAAGACTTTGGCTCAGGTTCCTCCTGTTGCCTACTTGGGATTTGCTCAGCATTTCTCCCTCCTCCTTTTTCAGGATGCTTTCCCAGCTTTCCTGTTTGGTTTTCTTTAGGGATATGCACTTTCAGAGACACAGGCAGTCTCCACTGTAAGCAACCACAAGCAGGACTGCAGTCTGGCTCCCTGAGGCAGGACTTTCCCTGCTGTGCCCTGACTGCTGGCATCTCTCAGCCCATTCATTTTTAATATGCCTGCTCAGAACTGAGCCACATTGTCTGGGAGGGCAAGGGACAAGGAAAGCACAGCAGCTGCAGGTCTTCTTATGGGATTGCATCCAAGCATGAGTCCACCACCCAGAGAGATGGAGCAGCTTTTTAGGTAGAGCTGGATACCAGTGATGGTATTTCTCTATGGCCAACTGCCTCTGGGTTTGCAGGAGGCAGAAAAGGGGATGCACCTATGGGTTGTGATAGTGTCCTCAAGTGAAAACTCAGGTGTTTGGGGCAATATCTAAAGTGTTTTTGTAGTTAGGGAGGAAGTGAGAATGTTTGGCGTGATGGTCGCTGTCCTTGGAGATCTTCAGAAGCTGTCTGGACATGGTCCTGGGCAACCTGCTCCAGGTGACCCCTGCTTGAAGGGCTCCAGAGGTCCCTTCCAACCTCAGCCATTTTGTGAATCTGTGCCTCTTTGGAACCAACTTGATGTCTGACTGGATCTGCTCTGTGTAATTTGGTGTTTTGGCCTCAAAACAAGACTCAAAGGAGTCCTCAGGTCCAGCAGGAGCACAGGCAAGTCCCAGGCTCAGTCCCTAAGCCTGTTTCTTGTGGCTTTTAGCTGTGGAGGGCTCAGGTTTGCTCTCTGTCCCCAGTACAAGTAGCACTGGTTTTCCAGGCTACAAACACACTCTGACAAGTGTGTGCCTTCCTAGTAGAATTCCTTTACTGTGAAAATGATGGCAGAAACTGCATGAGTGCCTTGATCCCCTCTTAGAAGTCAGTAAAATCCATCTTACTTTGTGTGAGAGTAGATGGAAAGAGCTTGTGTCCTCTGCTTCCATCCCTTAGCTCAGGGGAGTCAGGTGCCAGCTGCCAAAGGAGGCAGAAGCTGGTGCTGCAGCTGGACTGCACGGGTAGTGGTGGCAGGCTGGGTCATTCCTGTGAGGTGTGGGATCTTAAAGTCCTGTGTGTCTGCACCCTAGCAGCTTTGTGCCAGGAAAGCAGCAGAATTCAGCGGGGCTCTGTCAGGAGGGAAAATCTCCATTAGAGACACCGTCCTTCGAAAGGAAGAGTTCTGTTGTCAAAGGTGTTTATTAACTAGTTGTAAATGAGTAAGATTATAGAGTAACCTTATTTTTCTAAATGTGGTTAGGGCAGAAATGGTCGTGGCCATTCAGTGCTCCAGCTAGTAGGAGGGGGAAGCTGGGAGGAAGGCAGGGATGAAGCCCAGGAGCAAGGGCTCATCTGACTGTCACTCTCTGAGTCCATGGCACCAAGCCATTTTGGGGACAGGCTCAGCAATGCTCCCTTAAGCTATCTCATAAGCTCTCTCCATCAAACTTTTTACCAAAACCACTGTTTCTAACACTATGCTGCAGTGCAGGTTGAACATCCCTAAGACTCTGCAGATCACAAGCTCTCTGTGCACGGACACTTTGGGAACCAGTACCCAGGGAGGTTTCTCTGGGTTACACACTGGGTCACTGTCCAAAACCAGGTTAACTCAGCCAAGGAAAAGCCTCAAAACAGGTGTTGGGGATTGGTTCAGTCAGCACTAGCAGGTGGTGATGAGCAGCAGGTCAGCGTGATGCCCATGGGATTGGGTTTTGAAGCTTATTTTCTTGTGTGTCAGCTTTAGTGAGTGGTTGGATTTCACACGCTTTCCTGAGTTGGACTGCAGTGCTGGTGGGATCATTTTTAACCACTTTTCTAATTCTAATTGTTATGAAAACAGAGCTGTAACTTGAATTGCCTTGATTGATAAAAAAAACTTTGGAAAACAAAACAAAGTTTAACTCATCTGTCTGTTCCAAGTGGGTGGGAGTGGTGGTAGATCTGGGGCTTTTTTTCACCCCAGGCTTCATTGAAATTAGAGTTGAGGCTGTGGGTTTATTTAATATATTCACTGCTTGTGTTATGAAGCTTTGATGGATGTTTAGAAGTGATAAGCTGACAGCACTCTGTTTAGATGGGGCTGAAAGTGCCCTCTCCCTCAGCACAGGCTGGGATGGATCACGAACCACCCCCCCTGGGTCCTGTTGCTGCATCACACCAAAATGGTGTCCTTATTTCCACTGACTGCTTGCCTTCAAAAGGTGTCCTCTAGTGCCGGTGTCAGGGAAGGAACCTGGGGTGTTGCTGGTCCATGATGATACAGAAGACCTGTGGTCTGTGTACAGGTGATGAAGGAGACTGCTTGCTGCTTCCAGCATGTGCCCCAGGAGGTCACTGTCTGTCCCTGCTGTCCCCAGGTCCCCTTCCCACACCACTCTATCAGGGCAGAGGGGCCAGGGTGGATGTTTGTGGCTGTGTGAGCACCAGAAACAGATCTGTGAAAGTCATTAAGAGCCTGCTTTGCATCACGCCACCCCTTCACCCCAAATAATGTTTTTCCTCCTCTTCCAACACCTTACTGTATGAGCCAGAGCCTGCTTTGTGCCACCCAGACATCACAAGCATCAGACAACACATATGGATCAAATGAGGGGGGCTTTTGCAATAAAAATACTTTTCTTGGTGCTTTTTCTTTGCCTTCTCCCTTGGGTGTACACAGTATCCATGCACCAGACTGATGCTCACCTATGGGGAGTGAAGCTGGAGCCCTGTGACAGGCTGAATCCAGCTTCCAGCAGATTCCCAGTAATGCAGGAGTCCTTCCTGGCATCTGGGTGGTTTGGTGGGGCTTTTGTTGGGTTATTTTGCATCTTCCTAAAATCTGGAGCCGTGTCCACTAAGGTTGAGTGAGGCTCACCAGCTGCATGGAGTTTGCACTGCTCGGGGTCCCAGCTTAGTGTGAGTTGGACCCTGCTGATCATGGGATGATGCCAAACTATGCGCTAGGCAGCGCTCAAAAATACACTGAGAGCCATGCAGGGAACAAGGAGGAGTGTTAATGGCCAACTCCAAATCCCACTGAGGCCTTGGCAAAACCAATGCGTTTCAAACCAGGTTGCAATGTTGCCTACGGGTGCAGCCCTTCACAAGATCACAGTTTTTTTTGCAAAAGGAAGAAAAACAGAAAAAAAGGGAGGAAAAAAAAATAGACAAAAAACATTGCAGGTCTATGGAGAGCTGTGGTGAAAGGACAAGCTGACAGCAACAGATTCCCTCTGGGTGTGCAGCCAGTCTGGCAACCTTAGGGAAAAAACAGCCTCCTCCATAACAGCTAGTCCTGGAGTCCAGGAAAGCCATCAAGCTGGGCTGAGCCACGTTAAATCCAACCAAGCAGAAAAAGACAGGGACTGTTTGTTTGTTTTTAATTTTTTTGCTACTGGGGATGGGTGATTGGTAGTTCGGCAATCATCTAACATCAAGGATAATAAACATCCCCTCTAAAAATAAAAGCATAAAGGCAGCCTGGGGTGAGCGATGTTCCCATGTCACCAGTCCCTGCAGCAAACACAGTGCTTGCTCAGAGCTGGGAGTGCTAAAAAACAACAGAGACTCAAGCTTCATGAGGAAAACCAGATGTTCCTCCAGCAGCGCACATCCCAACAAGGACAGACACAGGAGGAGAGCATACATGGATGGGGATTTGGAGAGGGATTTCTGCAGCCTAACAGGCTTGAACTCCTCCACAGGGAGATCTGCTTAGGATAGAGTAGCCTGTAATCATCCCCAGCAGAATAATTGAAGAAGCTTTTTTCCCCAGCCTATGATTCAGGAGAGCAGCTGTACACCAGACACACAGATATGGGTCACGGATGCTGCATGAGGAGGCTGGAACCCAGCTCCCCACCATGGGCACCAGCAAGATTTGGGTGAGCACCACAGAGAACCTCAACTTTTTTCCTACTGAATCAACAGTCAGGGCTCACTGAGGCCCCAGTCAGGGGCTCACTAAGGCCCTTCTGTCCCCAGAACTCATAGGAAGAAACCAGTGATCCCACACATCAAGATGAGTCTGAGTGTTGGTTCCTGATCCTGCAGCATGACAGACCCACTGGTGAGGCCATGGAGCCTGGGCATCAAAAAAGCTCCTGAGCAACTGTGGTGTTCTTAAGTACCCCATTAGCTCATAACATCAACCAGCTCCAAAGCAAATCTGTAAAGAAAGAGCTTATCTTCTGGGGAAGGAAACTGCCCCTTGCTTTGGAAAGAAACATATCAGTCCAGAGACCCCAGGACTCTCCTAAACTTCTCAGTCATGTCACCTTTAAACTTCTCTTAGCTTAGAAATAAGGAAGAATGGACAGAGCAGAGGTAGCCCAATTTCCCCAAGCCCACAAGTGCTGTCCAGATGCCTTCATCCAAGGGAAGTTGTGTCTGTGGGATGCTGGCTCATTGGGATCAACACCACTGGTGTCATGGGAGAACAGCTTCCAGGAGAAAATGAGGCAAGAGGGCATTTGGGCTGGTTTGTTACTTATTCAAGCTCTCTCAAGAGGACAACTGCCAAGTCTTCTCTTGGAATCTTCATGGAGGTTGGATTGTACCCATTGGACAGAAACCAGACCACAAAAAACAAACTGATCCCTTTAACAATCTTCACCCATGCATGACTAGTTGCTGCTACTTTTTAGTCTTGATTGCTATTGAAATTTCATCAAATGTTTGCAGGCTTGTCCGAATACACAACAGAGATATGTTTCTCAATAGTTTCTTTCATTAAAAGGAGGAGATGATTGCCACAGTATTAAGAAGTGCTAAAGCTTCTTTCTTCTTTCTTGGATAACACAATCCATGGGAAATGGAAACTCACCCTGCTTCAGCACCCATCTGATTTACAGGATGAAAATTTGGAGCCACCACCTTTAGGTTAATCATGGATTTTATTATTATTATTTTCTTTTTAAGAAAGTTCTTGGTTTCAACTGCCTTCTCAACTAAGCAAAGGGAGGTATAAACATCTCATGGGATCAGGTGCGGTACAAATGTATACAAATGGAGTCCATATCATTCTTTTGGAAAACACAAACTTACATGGCCTTCTTGACAGGAAAATAGGACGAAAATGTCAATCATTACATTGTAGTTGTCAAACTGAAAGAATCAAGACATACATTCAATATATTGCATTAACTTACTCTACAGCAACAGCAAAATTAATAGAGGTATTTTTTCTGATATTCATGTTAATCAAAAAACTTAGAACACAATGGCCGTTCAAATCAAGAGATAACTAACCCATGGGACAGAAACAAAGAAAATGGAGGAGCCTGTTAGGAAACCCAAAGGAAATAGGCAACCTCGTCCAGGTCAACGGGGTAGTCAGTGAGCAGCACCGGCGTCTTCTCAAAGAGCTCCCCCTTGTAGCTGCGCCATTTGCCCGCCGGCAGGTAGACGTCACGCTCCTGCTTGCCCATCTCCAGCACGGGAGCCACCATGAGGGTGTCCCCAATGAGGAACTGCGAGTCAATGCGGTGCGTGGCCTCATCGCGGGGCGAGATCCACCAGATGGGCCGGATGATGGGGTCTCCTGTATCGGTCACCTCCCCGGCCAGCTCCAGCAGCAGCGGGGCCACCAGCGACTCGTGGAGCTCTGTGAACTTCTGTGCAATCTCCACCACCTCCTTGTCATAGAGCCATGGTGGGATGGAGAACTGCATGGAGGGCATGAAGGCCGACAGCTCCAGCCACCGGATGTACAGCTCCCGGTCTGGGATCTCAACGGCTCCGTCTGTCTTATTGGGGAGGAAGTTTCCTCCAATCATGTCTGGCAATACAAACGGATAGCCCAGCATGCTGATGGTGAGAACTGTGGGGATGAGGGACTTGAGGCCAAGCTCATAGCCCCACACAGAGTCGCGGTCAATGATGCGGAAGAAGCAGGAGATGTTCTGCGACTGGTAGCCCACCCGTACCTCGGCCAGCTCATAGAAGGGGATGGCCATCTCAGTGTAATGCCGGGACCAGATGCTGGGGTCGGAGAGAGGCCGGAAAGTACTGAACTGCTTGGGCAGGTAGCTGGTCTCACCTGCATCGAATTTGAAGGAGGAGATGCCGTACTTGTGACGGAGCTGGCGCAGGTGACTCTGGAACCAGTCCCGGGCTGCTGGGTTGGTGAAGTCCAGGATGGCCCCAATGCCATTCCACCACTCCACCATGGCTGGCAGCTGTCCTGAGGGCTCCTTGATGAAGAGCTGACGCTCAATCCCCTCTTCAAAATTGGAGGAATCCACATGTATGAAGGGATGAATCCACAGAGTGACCTTAAACCCATCTTCCCTTAGTTTTGCAAACATCTCAGTTACGTTGGGGAACTTGGCAGGGTCAAAGTCAAAGTCCCCATAGGCCTGTGTGTACATGTCATCAATTTCAATGTGGCTGCAGTTGAAACGGTATTTTTTAAGGTTTCTTGCAAAATGTAGAACTTTATCCTGATTGATATCTTTTTTGTAGAGGGCCCACGTGGACCAGATGGGGTAGCGGAAGGCATTCTCAGCAGGGATCTTGGAGGGCTTGTTGAAGTACCTGCGCACCATGTACTTGTGGATGGAGGTGACATCAGAGCCCACGCACACCCGGTAGCTCAGCTCGGGGAAGGGCTGCTGCCCCGGCGCGGGCTTGTAGGGAGAGTCCTTGTAGCGGGCCTGGAAGAAGAGGGAGCGCTCGGTGGCGTTGAAGCCCAAGTGGAAGGGCACCGAGTCGTTGATCTTGATGGCCGCTGCTTTGGAGGAGAGCCAGTAGCGCTCCAGGATGCCCCCAAAGCTGTCGCGGAAAGAGTAGACATCGCTGGTGACGTAGGGCACGGGCTCCTGGTAGCCCGCCAGGCGGATGGGCCAGTGCTGGGTACTCATCTCTGAGCCCCCGTACCAGTGGGCGTCCTCCCAGAACATGGTGTGCTCCACCGCTGGGCCGGCCGCCAGCTCCTCCCAGCGCACGCGGTAGCACATCACCGTGTCCTTGGGCTTCACCGTCTGGATGAAGAAGTTGAGCGGCCCCCGGTCCGACCGCGTGCAGCTCAGGATCTCGCCCTCCTTGGAGCACGACTCCAGGTCCAGTCTCCCCGAGCGGAACGCCAGCCGGAACACCACCTCCCCGTGCTGGTTCCTGATGACGAAGCCATCCGCCCGCAGGTCCATCAGCTCCGTCTTGAGCCGCTCCGCCTTCCGCAGGGACACCGTGTAGTAGCACCAGGCCACCACCGCGGCGATGAACAGGATGAGGCCCAGCGTGACGGCCCCCAGCATGGGCCTCAGCTCCTTGGATGGCTTCTGCTTCACTGGTGTGAGATTTCTGGTCAAATGGATTTCTTTGTCCTCTCCTTTATGTGTGTTTCCATGTTTTTCTTTGCGGTGAGTAATCTGCCTTTCCATCACCCCTTGGTTAGGAACCTTGCTGCTTAATTTTTTTTCTTCCTGTTGAAAGAAGAGCCACAATACTGTGTGAAAGTGGTCCCAGTCTCCTTTTCCAACTTCTCTCACATCTGCTGTGTTAGTTTACAAAATAGAGGATAATAAACAATGAAAAGAAAGCAATTAACTCTTTCTAACTGCACTTGATCCTTGTGGATCTCCAGCCCTCTGGCTCTGGCTTGCTTTGCTCCGTGCTGTCACAGCCTGCTTGCAGGTTGCTGAGATGAGTTTTTCGGAGCGGGGTGATGAGAGGATTCTCATGACCATCCTTTGGCTGCCACCATATTGCATCCTGTTACAGCCCAGAGAACAGGGCTGGGAAGAAGGGCTGGTACCTGGGGACTGGGGCCGGGCAGCACAGTTTGAATGGAATTCTGGTGTTTTTATATGAAATGTTTGCTCTGCCGGGTTTTCCCATCTGTATATAGAGAATGCAGGGCACTCCTGCCACACAGCATGTCACCAACGCACCTTGCTCCAGTTGGGGAAAAGAAGGATATTTCTCTTCATCCAATCCTCCATTTATTGTCCTAATTAAAGTCCTGTAACTCCCAGGGCACATACCTTACACCAAGCCAGAGTCCATGCTGCAACAAGGGTGGAAGATATGTAGGCACAGAGTTTGGGGTTAGGGTGATAGACTGGAATTGTTGCCAGACCAAGACTATGTCAAAGCCAAAAACCTTAGTTGAGAAATGCACAATAATGCCATACACAGCTCAGCTGCATGAAGAGCTGCCATGGTCCCAGCAGCTGAAAAAGCATCCAGTGGCAGCAAAAGTAGGCAAAAGATGGAGCAGATTACACAAGTCTGGGGATCTGTGCGGTCTGACGCATCCTCAGGACCCCAAATTTGCAGGAGCAGTGCATATGGAGGGGAAGAAGAAAGAAATTCATCTTGCTTGGCACAGCTTTCCCCAGCAATATATGTCAGGAGTACTTACCCACACCACTGTGACATCAGTACCTAAGTATATGGAGATGATTAGCTGCCCAAGGAACCTCTAGAAATACCAGAGGTCACTGTTTATGGTATTGATCACAGCAGCCTCGCTGTCACCAAAAGGAGACACTGGGATATTTTTACAGCAAGCTGTCGGGGTGAGCAATGCTTGGCCCTGAAAAAGAACCAGAACTGACAAAAGGATCATGGGCAAATATCACTGTTGTGGAACCCTTCCTTTGGGGAAGAGACTGCAGGGAATAGGAAGAAGAAAAGTCATAGTGCCCCAGAGAGGTGGCAGCCTGGTTCCGGTGTGGGATGGGGGCAGTTTGGGTGCAGGCTGAGTTACATGCGCACTCAGAGTGTGCTGCCAGGGTTCAGGGCTGGCAGCAGCCCCGGGATTGGCCCCACTCCCAGCTCAGCTCGGGTTGTTTCCAGCGAAACCATGGTGTGTTTGAAAAACAAGCTCCTCGCTTTGAAGATGTTTTTGTGTACTCAGCCCTGAGTTGCCGCCCTTGAGTTTTCTTCTTCCTCCTTCCTTCCTCTTTTTGCCCTCCCAACCCGCCTGCTAGCTGGGATTTCTCGAAGATGAACACCACTGCTTTTCAGAGACAAAAAAAGAAAGGGAAAAAGGGATTTCAGGAATTCCTCCCTTTCTCTTTTTCCTTTCCTTTTCTTTTTCCTTCCCTTCTGTTCCCTTCCATTGCCTGACTCTCCTCTCCTCTCCTCTCCTCTCTTCTCCTCTCCTCTCCTCTCCTCTCCTCTCCTCTCCTCTCCTCTCCTCTCCTCTCCTCTCCTCTCCTCTCCTCTCCTCTCCTCTCCTCTCCTCTCCTCTCCTCTCCTCTCCTCTCCTCTCCTCTCCTCTCCTCTCCTCTCCTCTCCTCTCCTCTCCTCTCCTCTCCTCTCCTCTCCTCTCCTCTCCCCTCCTTTGTTTCCCTCATCTCCTCTTCCCTTTTCTTTTGTTCCCTTTTCTTCCCTTCCCTGTACTCCCCAAGGGGCCAAACCCAGCACAGAGATAGGGTGGGAGGGCAGAGCAGGCAGTGGACACGCCTGTGCTTTATTTGGGTTGATTTACTGGGTGCTGCCACACCAGCCATTCTGCTGTCCTCCACAAGGAGCCTGGGTCCCTCACCCTGAGGGTACGAACAGCCCTTAATGTGTGCAGATTAAATATTGACATAGCTGCCACCCTTGCATGCAGAAATTGAGATAGGACTTTAGACCCTCTTAAACACAAGCTAGAGGGCATCAGGGGATGAAGTGCACAGTACACAGGGAGAAGGGAGCCACACACCTTGGTGCACCCACCCACATCTGCCCCCTAACTTGGCACACATGTTATGAGTATGCCAGGTCTCAGCCCATGTCCCAGCCATGTGATACTTGAGCCCTTGGGCTTTCAGGCTTCACAATGCAGGGAATGATCCTTCAACTCTGTTTGCCTGTCCCTTGTGCAGTGGGAGAGCATCTCCAGTGGTGAAACAATCCCGTATTTAACTACAGGGAATGTTTATTACGTGAAGAGTCCATTTTTAAAGGGTTGTCAGACACCACAGCATTGCTGTCAGGCACTTGCAGGCAGAATGTACAGCACATTCTGAACAGAAGTGCCATAGGTAGCTAGATATAAGCCACATTCATAAACAAACCATTGCTCTATCAGCTCTGCAAGAACAGATTAATTATTCACCAGCCCCTCTTCAACTGCTGGAAGTGGGACTTTTCTACACCAGACACACCCCAAGCAAAAAGCAGTTCTCATCAGCTCCCATCTTCCAGCCTGGCACACACAGAGTGCAGCCCTTGCTTGGGATTTAGGACTGCTCGTGCAGGTTTGACCCCCTCCCTGTGAGCTTACTTGCTGCGAGAAAAGAGGCTCCGCTGTCGCCGCAGGCAAAATGGAGCGAGGGAAGGCAAAGGCTATCGCACAGCTTAGCTACAAGGCCAGCAAGGCTTAACGCGAGGGGACCCGCCGGGCACGCAGGCATTGCCTGACGCTGGGGGAGGTCTGTGAACGGGAACGTGGGCTCTGGTGTCTCTGCGCTGCCCTCTGCGCTGAGAGCTGATAGCTCGTCTCACTGTGATCGCTGCTTGCTCGTGCCTTTGCAAACACCCCCCCTAGAGCCGGGGGAGTCCAGATGGCGTCCGGAGCAGAAATATTTCCTGGGCTTTTCTATTCCTCAGAGCCCCTCGCCTGCAGGAATGGAGCAGAGTTCGCTCACAGTCGTTCACTCCTCACCGAAACAAACCTTTCCTTCCCCGTCCGGCAGAAAGTAAATACAGAAATAATCTCCTTGCCCAGCGCAGGGCTCTGCTTTAAGCGGTGTCTGAGCCCAGCACTCCTCTGCATCCTTGGGGAGCAGCTCCATCTGCCGAGCCAGCCCGGGCTGGGAACCGCAGTGATGGACCTCCTCCAGAACGGTCCTTGCCGGGCAGTTCCAGGTGTGAGGAAATACTTGGAACTCTGGTGCTGCCCGGCGGGGAAGGAAAGTGTGCCCAGCCCACTCTGAGAGGTTCGGTGCGCTGGGCTGGTACCAGGTAGAGAAATAAGCCAGGAGCTGCCTCTGGTCTGCATTTCCCACCACTCAGACCTGGGCGCCCTGGAGGCTCTGTTAGGAGGGTAAGCCCTGACTGCTCTCCTAGAGGCAAAACAGGTTGTAGGCCCTCATTTCTGGATTCTATTTTCTTTTAACAATAAGCCAGAGACTCAAATGCTCCACTGAGTCATAGAATCAAGGTATAGTTTGATTTAGTAGGGACTATTAAAGATTATCTAGCATTTATCCAGCTTCAGTCACAGCAGTGAAAGCCCACATCCAAAGTGGCTGTAGATGGAGGGATGGATCATGTTTAGTCCCAGGCAACAGACTAAGGGATGTGCTAGGGGCAATGCCCCAAAGCTCAGCCTGGTCACAAGCAAGAGACTTCCCTTTGTGTATAAGAAATAAGGCCAAAGTGGTGTCAAAGTCTCATAAGAGGATGTGGGCTTTTAAAAGGCACAGGAGCAGAATGATGACATGAAGATGAAGTGAACTAAGGATGATGTAAAGGTGCTGATGGAGGTGGGTAAGGGCAGCGCTTCCCTCAGACCACCAGTGTCGATGCAGCAAAAGCACAACAACGTTCTTGTCATGCATGGAAGTGGTGGCGAGGTCCCCACCCCTGGAGGTGTTTAAGGGATGTGTGGATGTGGCACTAAGGGACATAATTAATGATGGAACTTGGTAGGTCATGCTGATGTTTGGACTTTATGACCCTGGTCTTTTCCAAGACCCAGATAACTATAATTCTATGGTCTGTGAAGTTTGCAGAGGTGATCTGAGGCACCACAGACCTGGAAACACCAGCGCTGGACTAACATTTGAGATGAAAATAGCAGGAGAATTTTAAACCTCTTTATCATTATTTCTCACTTTTCCCTTGACAGACACTCTGAGTCCTCACCAGATTCAGACCTGGGGACTGACCCAGCATGGTTATGTTAAATGTTGTGTTAAAGTGCCATGTCAGGGCAAGAGAAAAATGCCTTCCTGACATGACTCAGAGAACCCTTTCTGGGGTTTGAAAAGCAACAGTGATTCAGTGGGTTGGGAGAACAAAGATTCAGGAGAAGAAAAACCAGGTGAAGTACCAGTTCCATGGAAAGGAATGATCGTGTGATTAGCTATAGAAGAGCATAGCAACCTCTGCACCAGGATACACATGGGAACATTCTCCACCTGCCTGCACTGCACCTCCATCCAGAGAAGGAAAACAAGGTCCTCCCCCTGCTCCTCCTGCAGAAGGGATAGTCTCGGTGAATGCAACAGAGAGCATTCACATTTTAAACCTGAGAGCAAAGCAGTAATGTGGAAAATAATAATAATAACATACGTGCTTTTTTAAGTTAAAAACACTGGTGTTCAGAGCAACTTGGTGCACTGCCATGGGGAAGTCTTGCAACCACAGTTCTGCAGCATTGTCCATGAGAGCAGCGCGATGGTCAGGCAGGAGCCCAGGGGACTCCTGGTCTCATGGGCAGAGCAGGGAAATACGATGCTGATGCCATCCAGCTCGGGAGCTAAACGGAGAAATGGAGTGTCTTTATACATGAGGCACCTCTGCGGTTAATGATGGATGCAGAGGGGAACTGCTTCAGCGAGCAGGTGGGACTGGGAAGCGCAGCGAGGAGGGGCTGGTGGAGCGCACCTCTCTGACAAATCCATCCATCAGGCCTCACCGGCTGCTGTTCCAACCCGCTGCTGCTGCTCGGAGAGCAACGTGGGGCTTTCCGCAGCGCAGAGCTCAAACTGATGCACGCAAAAAAGCATTCCCGGAGAGACGACGACCCCGTGACAGCGCCCGCCCCAGCCGAGCGCACGGTTTGGGCATCCCACGCCCCTCCGCACTTTTCCTTCTCCCACCCGGGTGAGCCCTGCATCCTGCTGGGGCCCAGCCCCGCGGGGCAGCCCGCCAGGCTCTTTAGCATGCGGCTCCTGTTGCCGAGGAGCAGCGAGCGGCCGCGGTCGGCGGCTGCTGCGCGTCGGTGCGGCGTGCCCTCCAGCCCTGCTCGCCATAGGGCTGCTCCTACGGGATAACGGGATAACGCCCAGCGGGACCGCGTCCCAACAACGACGCCTCGCTGATAAGCCTACTGCCAAGGCTCCAGCGCTAGGATAAAAGAGGAGATTCCTCCTCCTGGCAGGCTTTTTCTGCCTTGAATGACAGAGAGAGCTCCCGAGGCTCCTTCCCCGCCCGAGTTGGGACACAATGGAGCTTCTCAGGCTGAGTCTGAGTTGCATTTGCCTTCTGCCTTGGCTTGAGGGTAAGTTTCTCTTCCTTCGGGGTAGCCAGAAAAGGGAGAAGTGAAGCACCTCCTGGAGTTTAACCCGGTCTTCTGAAATGCTGTGCCTGCAAAGCTCTAAGCCCGCTGACTGTAAAACAGGTGCCCACAGGTGCATTTCAAATTTAAAACAGGGTTTAGCACAAGTGTTTAAGGGGTCTGTTTGTGCGGGGCACTGCAGCATCATACCAGCCACTTCTAACAGCAAGTCAGGCAAACTGTGTGTGAATTAATCCCTGGGTGCTGGTTTCTTTGTCCTGTCCTGGTGTAATGCAGTGGAAAAGGAGACAGGACCCTGCAGTGCTGGTCCTGCTGCACAGTGGTCAGTGGGAAGCAGGATGTGCTGGGGAGCTGGTGCCACTCAGCACTGCACAGATCATGCTGTGCTCCAGTGGGTGACTGCCTATTGCCAAGGCTGCTGAAATACAGCATCCTGCAGGCACAGGAGGATTTGGGAGCCAAGCAGCCTGGGGTTTGGGGAGAGGAAGGAAGAAGAAGCCTTAGCAAGCAGCATCCTGCAGAGCCAGAGAAATGTTTCTCAAGAACAAGGCCTCCAGCTGGCCCACCTGTCATGGGCAGTGGGCAGCAAAGTCCCAGAAATAATAAATAATTCTGTTTTTATTTTGCTGTTCTGCCTGAGGATGCAGGTTATTGAAAGTGCTTCACCAAAATAAATCCCCAAAGTGTTACAGGGCTCATTCACCCCTGAAGCTGCAAGGACACGAGACCTGTGGTTTTACAAGCAGCATGGTTAGAGATTTTCAGGCTCCCTAGACAACAATTTTGTCTCTACACCTGGGATTTTTATTCCCTGAAGAAAACCCTCAGACTCACAGGTCATTTTTTTGGACCCTAAACCCTCAGTTAAAGTAAATCCAGCAAATTCCACCTCTCCTTTTTAAGCCTCAGACTGGACGCATGCATTTTGTTATGCCAGTGAGCAGTGAGATGTGCGTCAGTGAGTCAGGGAAGGAGCAGGAGACGTTGGGATGTCGGGACTGCAGTAAAGCTGTAGGGATCTTGTCTTCCTCTTTGCTCCAGAAGTGATATTGCCAAGTGCTGGGAGACAGCATTGCTTTACTGCTGTCACACAACAGGAGCCCCACAGCTGGTTTATTGGTAAATTAAAGAGGATCACAGGATGTTTCCCACCAAATTTCTGTTCCTTTCCAGTGAAATGCATTTGATGTAATTGTGTGACCAGTTGCTGCATTTCAGCTAAACCACTAATAAAACCACAGGGGTTTTGCAATAATTGAATGCATCTCTCCAGTGTCTGGCAATGCACAAAACAAGCTCGGAGGGCAGGGAGTAAATTTTCTCTGTTTGGGGTGATCTGCAGCCTATCCCACCTGCAGCTGCGGTCCTAAGGCACTGAGCAGGACAGAGGTGCTTGGTCCTGGCAGACTTCAGAGGGCTCATTTTCCTGCTGGAAAATGGGAATCCTGGAATTGCCGAAGCTGCTGGTAACTTTGGAAACTCCCTGCCAGCTGTGGGGGAGCTGAAGTGTCTTCCTGCAAAGTGAAGTCTCACAGCACCCCAGCAGAGCACTGTCCTTTGCTTGTGAGATCAGACAGAAGCTGCAAACAAAAAATTGCTGAAGTAATCCCACATTCCACACTGATGCCTTCAAGGGAGCTGAGTGCAATGGCTGCATAGATGTTTCTCCCACATACTCTCCCCAGTTTGCACTGCTGACTGCTCCAGTTCCACTGTTTTTTTGTTTGCTTGTCTGTTTTCATCTGTGGAAAGGGAATAAAGTCCAACAGTATCCAGTACTTTTTCTTCCCCAGACATTTTTCCAGCCTCCAGCTGTTTTCTGTTCAGGGGATTTCCTCACCCCACTGTGTTTAGCTATTCAGTGGCTACCAGATTCCTCTCCTCCACCTGCATGGAAGCTCTCCTATGGCAAGGATGCTGTGTGCATGGAGCCATCTACTCCTTAATGCTGTTTGTCTTCCCCTGGCACCCCCAGTTCCATTTGGAGCAGGTTCCTGGCCAGTCAGCCCCGACCCAGTCTGTCTGACCTTCCTGGATTACAAAGACCTCCTGCACATCTCCCTCCATGGACTGTTTATCCCCACATACATCAGCTTTTTGTCCTCACTGACCTCTGCTTCCCATCAATTACTACACTAAAACTTTCCCTTTATTTCTGTAACTGCTCTGGTGTCTTAGATACTCAGAAAAAAGTAGACCTTATACCAGTAAGAAGAGCTATGAAGACTTGCTGGTCAATCAAGAAATAAGGTTTTTCCCAAGAAAACTGCAATAGTAAGGAAAAAACACAGGGCAGTGTTGTTGCTAGAGCAACAGCTGGAAATGAGTCTCAGATTACCATGCTGCTGGAAAGTAATCTGAGTGCAGAACAAGAAGTATTTGCAATCAGGTGCTTGCCCTGACAAGCAATTTGCCAGCTAATTACTGGCAATATCAGTAGGCTTTGTTGACTTTCCTATAAAAATGACATGACTTGATGAGAGCTAATCTGTTGTCTGAAGTGATGGAAACAGTGCACCATAAACCCACAGTTGCCAGGTAGCTGCTCACTCAGCTCCAGGTTTGCCTTTGCCCCATTTTACCAAAAAAAAAAAAAAAAAAAAAAAAAGAGGAAAAAAAAAAGAGAAAAAGAAAAATAAAAGTGAACGTAAGTCTACAGAACACTGATCTCAGATTTAAATAATGACAGAGATTTCCAAAACTGCCCCATGCCCAAGAAAAGTCCAATGAATCAAAGGACAGAAGTTCTCAAAACTTTGGAGCTGTCACTATAGGACAAACAGGAGAGAATGTGTGGGAAAGACAATAGCAAGAATGAAATCAGTGCAAATGATGATCTAATAACAGCTGCACAGTTCAGCTACCTGCCTTGGCAATTGGGCAGTGTGAACAACATCTGAATCCTGCGTGGAAGTTGCAGTCCCCTGTTCCTCAAACAGGCAGTGATTTGTGTCTACCTGCATTCTGTGGGAGAAATATGTGTCTTCAATCACCCCTGCATGTTCTCTACTGGTTTCTAAGAGACCACTCAGGAGCAGCGCTCTTGTGAGGAGGGACTTTTTATAAGGACATGTTGTGACAGGATGAGGGGTAATGGCTTTAAACTGGAACAGAGTCAATTTAGACTAGATGGTAGGATCCTTTACTTCAGGGGTGGTGAGACACTGGAACAGGTTGCCCAGTGAGGTTCTGGATGCTTCCTCCCTGGAAGCATTCAAGGCCTGGCTGGATGAGGCTGTGAGCAACCTGGTGTAGTAAGAGGTATCCCTTCCTACAGCAGGGGGTTGGAGCTAGGTGATCTTAAAGGTCCCTTCCAACCCAAACTATTCTACAATTCTATGATTTGCCTTCTGTCAGTGGAGTCCCTGGAGTTGAGGATAGATCCAGAAAGTAACTGGAAGTCAGCTAGGTGGATTTTCAAACAGCTGCCATATGGAAATCTGTTGAGGGCATAAATCACAGTTACAGTGGATGGGTATTTCTCAACCACAACTCTCAGAAAAACAGGCCCTCGTTTGGGAACACCTGCCCAACTCTGCTCTACTTACTTGGAAAACAGCCCTCGGACTGTTCAGTCCCTTTCTTATACTCCAATTTCAGGAAGTTCCTAAAGAAAAAAAAAACATGCTGTAAGTTCATCAGCCCACCGAGCTCTTCTTGGGCCAGTCCCTAGTCCATGCCTTGCTGACTGGTGTGGGTCAGACCTTCACCTGTATTAACACACAGGATTTCAGTGGGGTTATAAGGCTTTGATCGACCTCCAGATTTAACCAGTTATCCCAGTCTTTCCTACACCAAAACACACTGCCAAAACGGAGGCATTTCTAAAGACTGGACACCTTTGGATCAATGTGATGGCCAACACCATGGCTGTCACTGCATCTATGTTTCCTACTTTTGACCAAATGCGTCTTGGTCATCTGCTTCATCACATTCCTCTTACGACAACAAGGCGTTTTTAATTTCCTCATCCCACAGCCCCAGGCTGGTCTCCTGCATTGGTGGGATTTTGTAAAAAGGAACTATTCCTGGGCAGCATCCAAGTCTGCTCCTGCTCATTGGTTTATGTTTGTCCATAACTGACAGCACCTCAAGCTGCTTACTTCAGTTAAATTAAAAGTAATGTTCCTATGAGTGATCTCACAGGGCTTTGTTTTGTGCCAGGTTACATCTGCAGGGGAACCTTCCAGCCTTCAGTGGAGCTTCCCTCTTGTTTTGCCACAGCATCTTCTCATTTCTATCAAGTCCTGATGCTCAGTAGGAGATGGAAACAAATAGCACAGAAACAGCTTCCTCCTGTTCAGAAAAGACATGAGGCTGCATTTTTGCTCATGGCAGGATATGATAGCTTCAGGCATCTCAGCGAATTGCTGCTGTTGCTATGATTAATTCCAAGAAAGTCTCTTCAGCCCTCATCCACCAACTTTCTGGACTGCCTTGTTTTGCAGATGTGCTATAATGAGTCAGTAGGGATGTCTGAATTTAAGATTAGTCCTGAAATTGAATCATGGTGATCAAAGGTCTGGATAGAAAAGAGTGGTAGCTGTGCATTACCAGTGTCAGGCGCTGGAACAGGTACTAGCAATGAGGGGAGATACTGTGCTTGCCTGAAGGGAGAGGGTTAGGTATCAGTATAGGATAGGGAACGGTGTTGTCCCCATCACCACAATGATGTTTGAGGGCAAAAGAAGCCAAAGTCAGTGTTGGTTCCGTATTTCTATGTTCCTTGCTTACCCATTTAGGAAATCTGTGCTCACTCTGTTCTGACTTATCTTCTGCCTCTGCAGATCTGTGAAAGGGAAGCACCAACCCCAAACAATGTCCTGAATGGCTTTGATCAAGCAGTGCAGCCGCTGCTAAGAAAGAGTAGACACTTTCCCATAAATATCGGGGCTACAGGTAACTGAGGCTCTCCTGACAGCATTACCTTAATTAGGAATGTTGCATGGATTTTGCTGCTGGTACTGTAAGGAGCAGAATGTCCCAAGGGTGGTTATGCCACAGAAAGGCAGGGGACTGCATTCTGCATTGGCTTGTTTTTCTTTCTTGTGACCAGACAGAGTGGCAGTGTCATAGGACGAACAAGCTGGCATCGAGTGCCTTTGCTAGAAATTGTTTGTTTTGCTCCTAAAAATATAAAGAGGCCAAAATGTTCAAGCACAAGCAGATCAAAGCAGGCATCTATTCCAGTTCCATGGGTAAGGCTGGCATTTCCACAGAGGCTGGACTCACATCCCCAGGGTGTAAGTTGGATACCACGCTCCAGGCTACCATTCCAAAATGTTAGGGCAGACGGCCTCATCTGCAGGGCTTCAGGGACTCCACATTTTTGGAGGAAAAAAGTCGTTTTCTTCCTGACTTAGGAGTCTCAGTGCCTGATATGTATCCCAAGGTAAATAAGTTTCTGCTTTCGTGGTGTGTGTATTGCTTACGACTTGTGGGGTCGCAATGACTGTTGCCAGTTACCTTTAGCTAACCATCAGTGTCTCCTTTAAGCATCAAGGTGTCAGGAAAGCAATAATGTGCTGTTGGCAGGAGGTGAACCCAAACAATGCACACAGGTTCTCATCTTGATAGGGATCATGCAAATCAAGGAATCACCTTCTTTGTAAAAATCTTTCAAGTTCATAACGTCCAACGGGGTCACAGGGGAAATTCTGTTTTTGTAAAGCCAGCTTTACAAGATTCACAGCATGAGAAGCAGCACCATCAGTAGGGCAGATGCTCAGACCACATACACCACTGAGGAGATGTACAAATCTCAAAGGAAAGCACACTGGTTGCAGTGCTGAGCTTCCCCAGCTTTCGTCTGTTTCCTTGGCAGACAGGCTGCATTGGATATTCAGTGGAGTGAGTCTTTGAAAACTGAAATCTGCATAAAACTGAGCAAACTGGTAGAAAAAGCCAGCTCAAAAGGGCAAGAGCCTGGTAGGTAATATGGGATAGTACAGTGATGTCCTAGAGAGAAATGTACACTGCCAGGGAATGTACACAGGGAAGAAAAGATAAATCTGCATCAAATGACAGGCTCTTGTGCACTAAACAAAACAGAATACAACATTTTTAAAACCTGAAAGGGCTATGCAAACTGTTCCTTAAAGCAGACTCAGCACCAAAGGACTGGGTTATGGCAATTATGTCAGTCTTGAGAAGGATCCTTGCACAGCTTGGACAACACAGTTCACTGGTTCGATTTTGGAATCAGGTAAATCAGGAGAAACAAGAAATAGAATCTGCAGTCAGACCAACAAGTGTGAGAAAAGCCAATGCAGATCTTGTAGTGGGATCACTAACATCAGTGATGGCATCAATGGCTCGGAAAATGGTGAGCTGATCTAGACCTTGCACTTGTATTTGCAAAAGGCTTTGAGAAAGATTCTTCTGTGAGAACCTTCAATGCTGAATCCTTACAGTGTAACAAGAGATTTCACCCACAGGCTGGTAACTGGATAAAGGCGAGGAACAAAGAGGCAGAATAAGTTGACAGTGATCACAGCAGAGTGAGGTATCTGCAAGCTCTGACAAAGATCAGTGGCACAGTGATCTTGGGAAATGGGGTGAATAATGAAGTAATACATTTTGCTGATGGCACGAAATTACTCAGAATAAGCCAAAGTGAGGCTGGCTGCGTGGAGAAGCAGAAGGAGCTCATGATACTGATTGAGCAATAAAATGGTTATTGAATGTTAGAGTGGAAAAACATGACATAATTGTACGTGGGAAAAATGATTTTAATCATAGATACCCAACAGTGCTCTCCTAGCTTGCTCATACAGCTTGGGAAAGAAGCACTGGAGTGCTTGCAGATATCTCTTGCATGCTCTCTCTACTTGCCTGATTTTTACTCTCTTTCCCTACAAGCCAACGCTGATGATCAGTGTTGGAGACAGGATGAGGTGCTCAGAAAATACTTTATCTGACCCACCAGGTTCTCACGTTCCTCCGTTACATTTTCATGTGGCTCTCACTTCATCACTTCTGAAATCAACTTCTCTCAGTTAAAATGAAGCAAAGTGTTTCTGAGAATCCTGCATTTCAGCTCCTAAAAATAAACAGATTGAGGGCAGGAGGGGTGGGGAGGGGATTGCATTCATCCCTTTGGATTGTCTAAAGATTAGTGGAGATTAATATGAGACATTTCTCCTGCCATTGGATGCTAGCAGTAACCCATCTCTCACTTAGTGTTAGCCCTCACTAAGAAATAAAGATGACGGGACTCATGTGCTACCCGAAGCTCTCCAGAAATTTAATTGCCATTTAGGAACCTGCTCTTGGCAGGGATTGCCTGGGTTGGTGACTATCTGAGGCCCACAAAACCGAATTTGCCTGCATGGACACATCCAGCTTTCTCCCAGCGCAGGTGCAGGAGCTGTACCATGATTTCTGCCTGCGTCTCCCCATGCATTCAGACCTGACCGAAGGCCCAAAGCTGTTTCTGATTTAGCAGCCTACAGACACTATTAATCTAGCAGACCCCTAGAATTTCCTGAAAAAAAAAAAAACATGAGAGTTCTTTTAAGCTATTCATAGAATCATAGAATCATAGAATTACTCAGGTTGGAAAAGACCTTGAAGATCATCAAGTCCAACCGCAGCCTAACCAGTAGCCTATCTCTTAAAAAACAACCACAAAACAATACCACAACAACAAACCTCTTCTAAGTCATATCCCTGAGTACCACAGTCATATCCCTGAGTACCACAAGAACAGTATTGTTCCTATTCTTAGTATTGTGACCAGCTCCTGTTTACACTGTCATTATTTTTTTTTTTCAAGTACTGAGCCAAATACCTGCTGCCAAAATAAAGCATTGTTCCTTGTTTTGGGAGGGGAAATTCTGCAGAAATAGATGTTCAGATAAACATCGGTCTTCTTGTCTAATACCATTTTTCAGTCTCCTTGTTATACTCAGTGGTTTATGTTGACAGGGTTTTAAAGCTGTGATTCCTGGGGAAGCGTTAAAAATGTCACTGCAGGAGCTGAAAGTTACTACTTGTTAAGTGTAATCAAACCCAAAATATCTCTGAGAATGTGGAAGCTGAACCACCTCTTTCTAACCCTCAGTCTGCAATTTAGGCATAAAATACAGAGCAGGAAGGAGCTACATCTGTGTCAGCAACGTGTGGTTTTGTATTTAACATTTTGCTCAGGATGTTTGCAGGCCACACCTGCTGATTTTGTTCTGAAAGTAGGTGCAGTTGTCCAGCTAACAGGATGATATCCATTTCAAAAGGCATGTCTGCTGTGGGACAGCAGCAACATCTTTTACAGAGGGACCCTTAAAAATGGTAAATTCATGTCTGGGGAGTGCAGACCAATGCCAGTTTAGTTTGATATTTATTCCGAGTTGTGTCAGCCAAGTGCTTGCAGACTTCTAACAGGGTACGGTTTTATCTTAATGTTCCTGCAGGAGCACAAGAAGACACTTAATGGAGCGATAGCCTAAGTGGCCTAATTGGCCCCAAATGGATAGCATTCAGGGAGTCAAGGGTTTCAACTGCTTTTTAAATGAAAAAATTGAATTAGAAAAGGGTAAAAAAAATATAATAATAATCCAGACCATCCAATTATTTTGGAGGAAGAGAAAGATGGGTACCTTTTTCAAGCTATAATCAGTTCAAATACAAACTAAATATGTAGAGACAGATATTTCATGAAAGAACCATTTCCCAGGGACGGTGTGTTTTTTTCCTGTTAGTCCTATGGGAATTAGACACACAGCACTGTCATTGCTTTCTTCCCCCCAGTACTGCTCCTCACTTGCTGCACACTCTGAATTTTAAAGGAATGTCATTCTGAGGAATCAGAAGGCTGGGTGAATGGTTTATGTAGCCAAGCCCACCCAGGAAAGGTCCGGTGCATTACATCTCCCTTCCCCAGGGCTTTTACAGTGCTTGGTGCTCAGGTGATGTGTTTGCCTTGGAGATGTACCATATTAAACCCTGCTCTGGTTGTACTGCAGTAGCAGAGGGACAAGGTTTCCTCATCAGGAACACCCGGCTGGAAAAATGCATCCATGTGTCCCATCGCGAGGCTGACGGCATCGGCCTGGCTGAGTGCATGCCACACTCCCAGCAGCAGCGATGGAGCTGGGACCCGGCCAGCGGGACCATCACCAGCCTGCAGACCAAGCAGTGCTTGTCAGCCCACAGGACACGGGAGTACGGCCTGGCCAAGATGGAGCCCTGTGGGAACAGGGAACACCAAGTGTGGGCCTGCAGCAAGAAGGGGCACTTGACTCTGCAAAGCTTGGGCTTCCACCTTAGCACCAAGGATGGAGGCCACAAGGTCTTTGTCTCAAGGAAGAAGGACAAATTCAGCAGGTGGAAGACTTTGGAGGATGAAACCATCTGTGCTGCTGCCACTCTGAGACCTGCTGAATCAGTGCGAGGAGTTGTAGACACACGGGTGTGGATATATGAAAGTAAGATGAGGTAGAGTTAGAAACAGCTAACTGCTAACTTTGGGCATCATCTGGGTCACGTAAAACCAGACTTTCATCCCTCATTCTAACCTATGGTCACATCAGCCTCATCTGCAGACATAGCAAACAACTCACAGTCATCCCTGCTGCTTTCTGGAAGCACTGAGCAGCACCTCCCACACACCTTGCAGGACCAGGTCTCTAAACATCATCTGCATTGCTGGTGATGGCCAGAAGTCAGATACTTTGGAAATGTCACCTGAATCAGTGAAGGATAGCTGGGCACAGCCATTGCACCCAGGTGTGGCTGTCACCATTCCTCAGATGGCTGGTGAAGCCCGCTGCTAGCCACTATGATTGGACCGTAATCCATCATCCAGTTTGATTACCCATTTCCTTTAATTCACCTGCAAAGAGAGGTGCTTGCAGGTCTTCTCTTGTGTAGTTGTGTCCAGAATCGAGACCTGAAAAATCACACTCAGTTCCTCCTCTCCCCTCCCTTCTTCCCCTCCAGGGACCAAATTACAGTGTTTGTAATGGCTTTTCTGTGTTTGTTCACTGTAGGTGACAAGGGTCCCAATCTTGCTCAAGGGAAATTATTTCCCTCATAGGAAGGTTTCACGTCCTCAGAGAGATTTTCAGCTTTGCAGAAATGAATAAAGAAAAAAATATGACGATTTTCTTTTGGCGTAAGCAAATGGACAAAGAGTAAATGCTTATGACGCAAAGACATTATATCTAATTGGAAACAGAATATGAGAACTTTTACAGCTGTCATGTAGACAAGACGGTCTGTTAATGAGGTTTTTAATAAGCCTACTAGAAAGTTAACGTGTAATTATCACAGACCAGTAGTCACAAGCATTAATGTTTGTTTAGCATGAAGGTAAATACAGCAAATAAAAATCAAATACTATAATAGGCAAGCTAAATATAGGCCAGAACACGCATACGACATTTAAGATATGGGAAAAAGGCATGTGAAAAGAGCATTTGCATTCCCTGAGGCAATGTTCCTGGCAGTCCAGGGCTGCCTCAGAGCCAGGCTCCCCAAATAAGGCTGCAAGGGTAAACACGGGACGGGCTTTAAATCAGATTGCACTAGCATGCCCTGTGCAGACTGACAGTTTTCTTACCAGCCCCACGGCAGGCCTGGCTTTCTTGCCACATGGATAAGTGCAGGAGAGTGTCCTGCTGCCATGTCCTGTCATGGCAAAAAATGCAATCGAGTTTTCAGCCAGTTTGCTGCCTCTGACAGCTTGCTGCCACACAGAAACACCTGCCTTTGGTCAGAGCTTGTTCTGCACATCATATCCTCTGCAGTACTTCAGAGTCCAGCTCAGGTTACTGCAGCAGCAGTGTCTGGAAGACACTGTGCAAGCCTACCTGATACATAAGCTTTTCCCCCTTCATTTGCGTTCCTATTTGCATTCCAGCAGCATCTAGATCAAAGCAGAGCACTCTAGCCCCTCCAGAAGACAGTCTGCCATCCGTGACCTTTTCATTCAGCCTAAAAACTCTACAGTATCTAGATTTCTCAAATAATCAGCAACATTTGATATGTGGAATCATGCTTATCTTATTCACTTGCAAGAGATAAGGATTGTTTTCCACCCTTTTGAGCCCATTTCTTCATCTGCTGTGTTAGTATTATCTGTAACACTTAGCTACAGTTCAGTTTGCTTCCTCCTCACAACCCTTTAACTTCTGGTGTTGCACACATACTTTCTAGACTAATTACCTTACTCTGCACCAGAAAATAAACTCTGTTCCAGCTCTAGATTCAGTCTTGAGAAATTAATTTATTCTTTGAAATCCAAGAGGAAAACCTCTGATATACAGTAAGAGGTGACTGCTGTTGCGCTGCATCCCATTTGTGTTGCAGGGTTAGGACTAACATGGCTGGGCAGGGTTCCCTTCCTTTGCTGGGCACTGAATGTATTCAGGTTTCTGTGCAAAAAGTTTATTATAACCACATGCTTTATTTCCTGCCAAGGTAAAACCATCGAGTCATCAAAGACTGGTGCCATGGAGAAGGAATCTTCTGTGGGCTTGACTGACTCACCTCTGGTGAATAAATTGAACAGCACAGTGGTTCCTGTGAAGACCAAACAGACATACCTTCCAGAACACGAGGGTGAGCACTTTTCTCTTCTGAATTCATATACAAAAACAGGAAGGA